>NC_083722.1:117356310-117671883 GCF_028564815.1 Eubalaena glacialis
GGTGCCTGTGTCTTGTTGATTTTTAGTTTTCCCGATTTATACGCCCATGAGTGGAAGTGCCCTATGCTCTCTAAGCTGTGCTTATTACATGTTTCAGGACACACCGTACACTTCTCCAGAGTGGCTGCTGGCAATTTACAGCCCGCCCATCAGCGTAGCAAGGCTCCCATGTCTCCATGGCCTGTCCTGCATTTCTGGTTTTTACACGTTTTTCAGCATGGCCCTTTTGACCGATGGCAAGCGAGACTTCTTTGTAGCGCTGATTTGCCTTTCCGGCTTCCCTGGTTGGCCAAAAAGGGCGTATGCGTTTTTTCCTGAATATATTCAGGAAAAAACGCATACGCCCTTTTTGGCCAAGGGCATCATTGTCAACGCTTTGCCGCTTTTCATGTGCTTTCAAGGCGAGTCGACTCTGCCTCCTGAAACCTGTTTCCTGCAATTCTGCCTTGCTTTCAAATCCTCTTCGTTGCCTTCCCTCAATATATTTGTGGACGATAGTTATCATTTATAACTCTGCAGGTTTGTGAGTTGCAGTGCCCCTGAGCTCCATTTGTCAACTCGCTTTTTTGGGAGCTGGCCGCCAAAGCGCAGGATTGCTTCAGGCCGTATTCTGGTTCCGGGGGGCAGGCTGAGCCTGTGGCTCATTCTTCTTCCTGATGGGAAAATAGAGTGACCTGTGCCTGTCCCAACACCTAGCGCTAGTCTATCATTGGTTCCCCCTCTTCCCGTTCATCCTCAGGCCAAATTGCGACCTGTCCGAAACAGGAGGTTAAAGGTGCTGATTCTCCAAGTAGGGAGATTGTTAGTAGAGGGGCTGGAATGGCGAACCCGAGCACAAGGAGAGGAGAAATGAGGTGCGTTTGAGAAACCTTTCCCGATCACACGGTGTACCATCTTCTGGGTTTCCCACACATGTTTTCGATGTAGGAAGATGCCCTTGAACCTGGAGATTTGGGACCCACGGCATGGGTACCACGCAGTAGGACTTTAAAGGGTCTGCGTTTGCTCACCCAAGCTCACCAATCCTCTCAGCCCCAAGAGTGTCCAGCCTCATGTCTCATCCAGCTGTGGGTCTAGATATGGTCAATCCAGGTTGCATCAGAGCCCCTGAACGGATTTTGTAAGAATTTCTCTCTCTTTCACTGTCTTTGTTTTATGGGGTTTTTTTAAGTAATCTATTTTTATAATGGGGTTTAGCTGCTTTTCACTGCTGTGTTTATGCCGCTTTACACCCTCTTGATGCACTTCCAGAGAGAGATCAATACATAGGTTTTAAGACTCTTACTAGTCAGATATATTCTTGGGCGGTGAATAGGGGCTGTTGAGTCCAGTTCACTGAGCAGGGAGTAGGTCTTGTCTATTACACATTAGGCTTGTGGAACGGTATCTGAGGTAATTTCAAACCCTTGTTTTATGCATCACCCCACCTCACCTTTCCCGTTAAGCAGCCATAGTGTTTTTTCTAAATGTGTGACTCTGTTCTGTTTTGTAATTCCGTTCAACTGTAGCGATTTTGACATTCCCTGTATAAGTGATATCTTAGGATAAGTGTCTTTTTCTCTGTGACTTATTTCACTGAGAGTCATCGTACCTAAATCCACTCATCCTGCTGCTACTAGCCTTATGACATTGATTTCATGGCTGAGTGATATTCCATTGTGCCTAAGTACCACAAGTTCTTTATCCATTTTTCGCTTTCCTGGGATATTGAAGGTGTACCGAAGTGGAGGTTCTTGGAAACAGAGCAGCCCTAAACTTTGGGGTGCCTGTGTCTTGTTGATTTTTAGGTTTCCCGATTTATACGCCCATGAGTGGAAGTGCCCTATGCTCTCTAAGCTGTGCTTATTACATGTTTCAGGACACACCATACACTTCTCCAGAGTGGCTGTTGGCAATTTACAGCCCGCCCATCAGCGTAGCAAGGCTCCCATGTCTCCATGGCCTGTCCTGCATTTGTGGTTTTTACACTTTTTTCAGCATGGCCCTTTTGACCGATGGCAAGCAAGACTTCTTTGTAGCGCTGATTTGCCTTTCCGGCTTGCCTGGTTGGCCAGAAGGGGTGTATGCGTTTTTTCCTGAATATATTCAGGAAAAAACGCATACGCCCTTTTTGGCCAAGGGCATCATTGTCAACGCTTTGCCGCTTTTCATGTGCTTTCAAGGCGAGTCGAGTCTGCCTCTTGAAACCTGTTTCCTGCAATTCTGCCTTGCTTTCAAATCCTCCTCGTTGCCTTCCCTCAATATATTTGTGGACGAGAGTTATCATTTATAACTCTGCAGGTTTGTGAGTTGCAGTGCCCCTGAGCTCCATTTGTCAAGTCGCTTTTTTGGGAGCTGGCCGCCAAAGCGCAGGATTGCTTCAGGCCGTATTCTGGTTCCGGGGGGCAGGCTGAGCCTGTGGCTCATTCTTCTTCCTGATGGGAAAATAGAGTGACCTGTGCCTGTCCCAACACCTAGCGCTAGTCTCTCATTGGTTCCCCGTATTCCCGTTCATCCTCAGGCCAAATTGCGACCTGTCCGAAACAGGAGGTTAAAGGTGCTGATTCTCCAAGTAGGGAGATTGTTAGTAGAGCGGCTGGAATGGCGAACCCGAGCACAAGGAGAGGAGAAATGAGGTGCGTTGGAGAAACCTTTCCCGATCACACGGTGTACCATCTTCTGGGTTTCCCACGCATGTTTTCGATGTAGGAAGATGCCCTTGAACCTGGAGATTTGGGACCCACGGCATGGGTACCACGCAGTAGGACTTTAAAGGGTCTGCGTTTGCTCACCCAAGCTCACCAATCCTCTCAGCCCCAAGAGTGTCCAGCCTCATGTCTCATCCAGCTGTGGGTCTAGATATGGTCAGTCCAGCTTGCATCAGAGCCCCTGAACGGATTTTGTAAGAATTTCTCTCTCTTTCACTGTCTTTGTTTTCTGGGGTTTTTTTTAAGTAATCTATTTTTATAATGGGGTTTAGCTGCTTTTCACTGCTGTGTTTATGCCGCTTTACACCCTCTTGATTCACTTCCAGAGAGAGATCAATACATAGGTTTTAAGACTCTTACTAGTCAGATATATTCTTGGGTGGTGAATAGGGGCTGTTGAGTCCAGTTCACTGAGCAGGGAGTAGGTCTTGTCTATTACATATTTGGCTTGTGGAACGGTATCTGAGCTAATTTCAAACCCTTGTTTTATGCATCACCCCACCTCACCTTTCCCGTTAAGCAGCCATAGTGTGTTTTCTAAATGTGTGACTCTGTTCTGTTTTGTAATTCAGTTCAAGTGTAGCGATTTTGACATTCCCTCTATAAGTGATATCTTAGGATAAGTGTCTTTTTCTCTGTGACTTATTTCACTGAGAGTCATCGTACCTAAATCCACTCATCCTGCTGCTACTAGCCTTATGACATTGATTTCATGGCTGAGTGATATTCCATTGTGCCTAAGTACCACAACTTCTTTATCCATTTTTCGCTTTCCTGGGATATTGAAGGTGTAGCGAAGTGGAGGTTCTTGGAAACAGAGCAGCCCTAAACTTTGGGGTGCCTGTGTCTTGTTGATTTTTAGGTTTCCCGATTTATACGCCCATGAGTGGAAGTGTCCTATGCTCTCTAAGCTGTGCTTATTACATGTTTCAGGACACACCGTACACTTCTCCAGAGTGGCTGTTGGCAATTTACAGCCCGCCCATCAGCGTAGCAAGGCTCCCATG
This sequence comes from Eubalaena glacialis, assembly GCF_028564815.1. Taxonomy (NCBI): domain Eukaryota; kingdom Metazoa; phylum Chordata; class Mammalia; order Artiodactyla; family Balaenidae; genus Eubalaena; species Eubalaena glacialis. The sequence continues at coordinate 117,360,005 of NC_083722.1, forward strand.
TCTCCATGGCCTGTCCTGCATTTCTGGTTTTTACACTTTTTTCAGCATGGCCCTTTTGACCGATGGCAAGCGAGACTTCTTTGTAGCGCTGATTTGCCTTTCCGGCTTGCCTGGTTGGCCAAAAAGGGCGTATGCGTTTTTTCCTGAATATATTCAGGAAAAAACGCATACGCCCTTTTTGGCCAAGGGCATCATTGTCAACGCTTTGCCGCTTTTCATGTGCTTTCAAGGCGAGTCGAGTCTGCCTCCTGAAACCTGTTTCCTGCAATTCTGCCTTGCTTTCAAATCCTCTTCGTTGCCTTCCCTCAATATATTTGTGGACGAGAGTTATCATTTATAACTCTGCAGGTTTGTGAGTTGCAGTGCCCCTGAGCTCCATTTGTCAACTCGCTTTTTTGGGAGCTGGCCGCCAAAGCGCAGCATTTCTTCAGGCTGTATTTTGGTTCCCGGGGGCAGGCTGAGCCTGTGACTCATTCTTCTTCCTGATGGGAAGATAGAGTGACCTGTGCCTGTCCCAACACCTAGCGCTAGTCTCTCATTGGTTCCCCCTCTTCCCGTTCATCCTCAGGCCAAATTGCGACCTGTCCGAAACAGGAGGTTAAAGGTGCTGATTCTCCAAGTAGGGAGATTGTTAGTAGAGCGGCTGGAATGGCGAACCCGAGCACAAGGAGAGGAGAAATGAGGTGCGTTTGAGAAACCTTTCCCGATCACACGGTGTACCATCTTCTGGGTTTCCCACGCATGTTTTCGATGTAGGAAGATGCCCTTGAACCTGGAGATTTGGGACCCACGGCATGGGTACCACGCAGTAGGACTTTAAAGGGTCTGCGTTTGCTCACCCAAGCTCACCAATCCTCTCAGCCCCAAGAGTGTCCAGCCTCATGTCTCATCCAGCTGTGGGTCTAGATATGGTCAATCCAGGTTGCATCAGAGCCCCTGAACGGATTTTGTAAGAATTTCTCTCTCTTTCACTGTCTTTGTTTTCTGGGGTTTTTTTTAAGTAATCTATTTTTATAATGGGGTTTAGCTGCTTTTCACTGCTGTGTTTATGCCGCTTTACACCCTCTTGATGCACTTCCAGAGAGAGATCAATACATAGGTTTTAAGACTCTTACTAGTCAGATATATTCTTGGGCGGTGAATAGGGGCTGTTGAGTCCAGTTCACTGAGCAGGGAGTAGGTCTTGTCTATTACATATTTGGCTTGTGGAACGGTATCTGAGCTAATTTCAAACCCTTGTTTTATGCATCACCCCACCTCACCTTTCCCGTTAAGCAGCCATAGTGTGTTTTCTAAATGTGTGACTCTGTTCTGTTTTGTAATTCAGTTCAAGTGTAGCGATTTTGACATTCCCTCTATAAGTGATATCTTAGGATAAGTGTCTTTTTCTCTGTGACTTATTTCACTGAGAGTCATCGTACCTAAATCCACTCATCCTGCTGCTACTAGCCTTATGACATTGATTTCATGGCTGAGTGATATTCCATTGTGCCTAAGTACCACAACTTCTTTATCCATTTTTCGCTTTCCTGGGATATTGAAGGTGTAGCGAAGTGGAGGTTCTTGGAAACAGAGCAGCCCTAAACTTTGGGGTGCCTGTGTCTTGTTGATTTTTAGGTTTCCCGATTTATACGCCCATGAGTGGAAGTGTCCTATGCTCTCTAAGCTGTGCTTATTACATGTTTCAGGACACACCGTACACTTCTCCAGAGTGGCTGTTGGCAATTTACAGCCCGCCCATCAGCGTAGCAAGGCTCCCATGTCTCCATGGCCTGTCCTGCATTTCTGGTTTTTACACTTTTTACAGCATGGCCCTTTTGACCGATGGCAAGCGAGACTTGTTTGTAGCGCTGATTTGCCTTTCCGGCTTGCCTGGTTGGCCAAAAAGGGCGTATGCGTTTTTTCCTGAATATATTCAGGAAAAAAGGCATACGCCCTTTTTGGCCAAGGGCATCATTGTCAACGCTTTGCCGCTTTTCATGTGCTTTCAAGGCGAGTCGAGTCTGCCTCCTGAAACCTGTTTCCTGCAATTCTGCCTTGCTTTCAAATCCTCTTCGTTGCCTTCCCTCAATATATTTGTGGACGAGAGTTATCATTTATAACTCTGCAGGTTTGTGAGTTGCAGTGCCCCTGAGCTCCATTTGTCAGCTCGCTTTTTTGGGAGCTGGCCGCCAAAGCGCAGGATTTCTTCAGGCTGTATTTTGGTTCCCGGGTGCAGGCTGAGCCTGTGACTCATTCTTCTTCCTGATGGGAAAATAGAGTGACCTGTGCCTGTCCCAACACCTAGAGCTAGTCTCTCATTGGTTCCCCCTCTTCCCGTTCATCCTCAGGCCAAATTGCGACCTGTCCGAAACAGGAGGTTAAAGGTGCTGATTCTCCAAGTAGGGAGATTGTTAGTAGAGCGGCTGGAATGGCGAACCCGAGCACAAGGAGAGGAGAAATGAGGTGCGTTTGAGAAACCTTTCCCGATCACACGGTGTACCATCTTCTGGGTTTCCCACGCATGTTTTCGATGTAGGAAGATGCCCTTGAACCTGGAGATTTGGGACCCACGGCATGGGTACCACGCAGTAGGACTTTAAAGGGTCTGCGTTTGCTCACCCAAGCTCACCAATCCTCTCAGCCCCAAGAGTGTCCAGCCTCATGTCTCATCCAGCTGTGGGTCTAGATATGGTCAATCCAGGTTGCATCAGAGCCCCTGAACGGATTTTGTAAGAATTTCTCTCTCTTTCACTGTCTTTGTTTTCTGGGGTTTTTTTTAAGTAATCTATTTTTATAATGGGGTTTAGCTGCTTTTCACTGCTGTGTTTATGCCGCGTTACACCCTCTTGATGCACTTCCAGAGAGAGATCAATACATAGGTTTTAAGACTCTTACTAGTCAGATATATTCTTGGGCGGTGAATAGGGGCTGTTGAGTCCAGTTCACTGAGCAGGGAGTAGGTCTTGTCTATTACATATTTGGCTTGTGGAACGGTATCTGAGCTAATTTCAAACCCTTGTTTTATGCATCACCCCACCTCACCTTTCCCGTTAAGCAGCCATAGTGTGTTTTCTAAATGTGTGACTCTGTTCTGTTTTGTAATTCAGTTCAAGTGTAGCGATTTTGACATTCCCTCTATAAGTGATATCTTAGGATAAGTGTCTTTTTCTCTGTGACTTATTTCACTGAGAGTCATCGTACCTAAATCCACTCATCCTGCTGCTACTAGCCTTATGACATTGATTTCATGGCTGAGTGATATTCCATTGTGCCTAAGTACCACAACTTCTTTATCCATTTTTCGCTTTCCTGGGATATTGAAGGTGTAGCGAAGTGGAGGTTCTTGGAAACAGAGCAGCCCTAAACTTTGGGGTGCCTGTGTCTTGTTGATTTTTAGGTTTCCCGATTTATACGCCCATGAGTGGAAGTGTCCTATGCTCTCTAAGCTGTGCTTATTACATGTTTCAGGACACACCGTACACTTCTCCAGAGTGGCTGTTGGCAATTTACAGCCCGCCCATCAGCGTAGCAAGGCTCCCATGTCTCCATGGCCTGTCCTGCATTTCTGGTTTTTACACTTTTTTCAGCATGGCCCTTTTGACCGATGGCAAGCGAGACTTGTTTGTAGCGCTGATTTGCCTTTCCGGCTTGCCTGGTTGGCCAAAAAGGGCGTATGCGTTTTTTCCTGAATATATTCAGGAAAAAACGCATACGCCCTTTTTGGCCAAGGGCATCATTGTCAACGCTTTGCCGCTTTTCATGTGCTTTCAAGGCGAGTCGAGTCTGCCTCCTGAAACCTGTTTCCTGCAATTCTGCCTTGCTTTCAAATCCTCTTCGTTGCCTTCCCTCAATATATTTGTGGACGAGAGTTATCATTTATAACTCTGCAGGTTTGTGAGTTGCAGTGCCCCTGAGCTCCATTTGTCAACTCGCTTTTTTGGGAGCTGGCCGCCAAAGCGCAGCATTTCTTCAGGCTGTATTTTGGTTCCCGGGGGCAGGCTGAGCCTGTGACTCATTCTTCTTCCTGATGGGAAGATAGAGTGACCTGTGCCTGTCCCAACACCTAGCGCTAGTCTCTCATTGGTTCCCCCTCTTCCCGTTCATCCTCAGGCCAAATTGCGACCTGTCCGAAACAGGAGGTTAAAGGTGCTGATTCTCCAAGTAGGGAGATTGTTAGTAGAGCGGCTGGAATGGCGAACCCGAGCACAAGGAGAGGAGAAATGAGGTGCGTTTGAGAAACCTTTCCCGATCACACGGTGTACCATCTTCTGGGTTTCCCACGCATGTTTTCGATGTAGGAAGATGCCCTTGAACCTGGAGATTTGGGACCCACGGCATGGGTACCACGCAGTAGGACTTTAAAGGGTCTGCGTTTGCTCACCCAAGCTCACCAATCCTCTCAGCCCCAAGAGTGTCCAGCCTCATGTCTCATCCAGCTGTGGGTCTAGATATGGTCAATCCAGGTTGCATCAGAGCCCCTGAACGGATTTTGTAAGAATTTCTCTCTCTTTCACTGTCTTTGTTTTCTGGGGTTTTTTTTAAGTAATCTATTTTTATAATGGGGTTTAGCTGCTTTTCACTGCTGTGTTTATGCCGCTTTACACCCTCTTGATGCACTTCCAGAGAGAGATCAATACATAGGTTTTAAGACTCTTACTAGTCAGATATATTCTTGGGCGGTGAATAGGGGCTGTTGAGTCCAGTTCACTGAGCAGAGAGTAGGTCTTGTCTATTACATATTTGGCTTGTGGAACGGTATCTGAGCTAATTTCAAACCCTTGTTTTATGCATCACCCCACCTCACCTTTCCCGTTAAGCAGCCATAGTGTGTTTTCTAAATGTGTGACTCTGTTCTGTTTTGTAATTCAGTTCAAGTGTAGCGATTTTGACATTCCCTCTATAAGTGATATCTTAGGATAAGTGTCTTTTTCTCTGTGACTTATTTCACTGAGAGTCATCGTACCTAAATCCACTCATCCTGCTGCTACTAGCCTTATGACATTGATTTCATGGCTGAGTGATATTCCATTGTGCCTAAGTACCACAACTTCTTTATCCATTTTTCGCTTTCCTGGGATATTGAAGGTGTAGCGAAGTGGAGGTTCTTGGAAACAGAGCAGCCCTAAACTTTGGGGTGCCTGTGTCTTGTTGATTTTTAGGTTTCCCGATTTATACGCCCATGAGTGGAAGTGTCCTATGCTCTCTAAGCTGTGCTTATTACATGTTTCAGGACACACCGTACACTTCTCCAGAGTGGCTGTTGGCAATTTACAGCCCGCCCATCAGCGTAGCAAGGCTCCCATGTCTCCATGGCCTGTCCTGCATTTCTGGTTTTTACACTTTTTACAGCATGGCCCTTTTGACCGATGGCAAGCGAGACTTGTTTGTAGCGCTGATTTGCCTTTCCGGCTTGCCTGGTTGGCCAAAAAGGGCGTATGCGTTTTTTCCTGAATATATTCAGGAAAAAAGGCATACGCCCTTTTTGGCCAAGGGCATCATTGTCAACGCTTTGCCGCTTTTCATGTGCTTTCAAGGCGAGTCGAGTCTGCCTCCTGAAACCTGTTTCCTGCAATTCTGCCTTGCTTTCAAATCCTCTTCGTTGCCTTCCCTCAATATATTTGTGGACGAGAGTTATCATTTATAACTCTGCAGGTTTGTGAGTTGCAGTGCCCCTGAGCTCCATTTGTCAGCTCGCTTTTTTGGGAGCTGGCCGCCAAAGCGCAGGATTTCTTCAGGCTGTATTTTGGTTCCCGGGTGCAGGCTGAGCCTGTGACTCATTCTTCTTCCTGATGGGAAAATAGAGTGACCTGTGCCTGTCCCAACACCTAGAGCTAGTCTCTCATTGGTTCCCCCTCTTCCCGTTCATCCTCAGGCCAAATTGCGACCTGTCCGAAACAGGAGGTTAAAGGTGCTGATTCTCCAAGTAGGGAGATTGTTAGTAGAGCGGCTGGAATGGCGAACCCGAGCACAAGGAGAGGAGAAATGAGGTGCGTTTGAGAAACCTTTCCCGATCACACGGTGTACCATCTTCTGGGTTTCCCACGCATGTTTTCGATGTAGGAAGATGCCCTTGAACCTGGAGATTTGGGACCCACGGCATGGGTACCACGCAGTAGGACTTTAAAGGGTCTGCGTTTGCTCACCCAAGCTCACCAATCCTCTCAGCCCCAAGAGTGTCCAGCCTCATGTCTCATCCAGCTGTGGGTCTAGATATGGTCAATCCAGGTTGCATCAGAGCCCCTGAACGGATTTTGTAAGAATTTCTCTCTCTTTCACTGTCTTTGTTTTCTGGGGTTTTTTTTAAGTAATCTATTTTTATAATGGGGTTTAGCTGCTTTTCACTGCTGTGTTTATGCCGCGTTACACCCTCTTGATGCACTTCCAGAGAGAGATCAATACATAGGTTTTAAGACTCTTACTAGTCAGATATATTCTTGGGCGGTGAATAGGGGCTGTTGAGTCCAGTTCACTGAGCAGGGAGTAGGTCTTGTCTATTACATATTTGGCTTGTGGAACGGTATCTGAGCTAATTTCAAACCCTTGTTTTATGCATCACCCCACCTCACCTTTCCCGTTAAGCAGCCATAGTGTGTTTTCTAAATGTGTGACTCTGTTCTGTTTTGTAATTCAGTTCAAGTGTAGCGATTTTGACATTCCCTCTATAAGTGATATCTTAGGATAAGTGTCTTTTTCTCTGTGACTTATTTCACTGAGAGTCATCGTACCTAAATCCACTCATCCTGCTGCTACTAGCCTTATGACATTGATTTCATGGCTGAGTGATATTCCATTGTGCCTAAGTACCACAACTTCTTTATCCATTTTTCTCTTTCCTGGGATATTGAAGGTGTAGCGAAGTGGAGGTTCTTGGAAACAGAGCAGCCCTAAACTTTGGGGTGCCTGTGTCTTGTTGATTTTTAGGTTTCCCGATTTATACGCCCATGAGTGGAAGTGCCCTATGCTCTCTAAGCTGTGCTTATTACATGTTTCAGGACACACCGTACACTTCTCCAGAGTGGCTGCTGGCAATTTACAGCCCGCCCATCAGCGTAGCAAGGCTCCCATGTCTCCATGGCCTGTCCTGCATTTCTGGTTTTTACACGTTTTTCAGCATGGCCCTTTTGACCGATGGCAAGCGAGACTTCTTTGTAGCGCTGATTTGCCTTTCCGGCTTGCCTGGTTGGCCAAAAAGGGCGTATGCGTTTTTTCCTGAATATATTCAGGAAAAAACGCATACGCCCTTTTTGGCCAAGGGCATCATTGTCAACGCTTTGCCGCTTTTCATGTGCTTTCAAGGCGAGTCGACTCTGCCTCCTGAAACCTGTTTCCTGCAATTCTGCCTTGCTTTCAAATCCTCTTCGTTGCCTTCCCTCAATATATTTGTGGACGATAGTTATCATTTATAACTCTGCAGGTTTGTGAGTTGCAGTGCCCCTGAGCTCCATTTGTCAACTCGCTTTTTTGGGAGCTGGCCGCCAAAGCGCAGGATTGCTTCAGGCCGTATTCTGGTTCCGGGGGGCAGGGTGAGCCTGTGGCTCATTCTTCTTCCTGATGGGAAAATAGAGTGACCTGTGCCTGTCCCAACACCTAGCGCTAGTCTATCATTGGTTCCCCCTCTTCCCGTTCATCCTCAGGCCAAATTGCGACCTGTACGAAACAGGAGGTTAAAGGTGCTGATTCTCCAAGTAGGGAGATTGTTAGTAGAGAGGCTGGAATGGCGAACCCGAGCACAAGGAGAGGAGAAATGAGGTGCGTTTGAGAAACCTTTCCCGATCACACGGTGTACCATCTTCTGGGTTTCCCACACATGTTTTCGATGTAGGAAGATGCCCTTGAACCTGGAGATTTGGGACCCACGGCATGGGTACCACGCAGTAGGACTTTAAAGGGTCTGCGTTTGCTCACCCAAGCTCACCAATCCTCTCATCCCCAAGAGTGTCCAGCCTCATGTCTCATCCAGCTGTGGGTCTAGATATGGTCAGTCCAGGTTGCATCAGAGCCCCTGAACGGATTTTGTAAGAATTTCTCTCTCTTTCACTGTCTTTGTTTTCTGGGGTTTTTTTTAAGTAATCTATTTTTATAATGGGGTTTAGCTGCTTTTCACTGCTGTGTTTATGCCGCTTTACACCCTCTTGATGCACTTCCAGAGAGAGATCAATACATAGGTTTTAAGACTCTTACTAGTCAGATATATTCTTGGGCGGTGAATAGGGGCTGTTGAGTCCAGTTCACTGAGCAGGGAGTAGGTCTTGTCTATTACATATTTGGCTTGTGGAACGGTATCTGAGCTAATTTCAAACCCTTGTTTTATGCATCACCCCACCTCACCTTTCCCGTTAAGCAGCCATAGTGTGTTTTCTAAATGTGTGACTCTGTTCTGTTTTGTAATTCAGTTCAAGTGTAGCGATTTTGACATTCCCTCTATAAGTGATATCTTAGGATAAGTGTCTTTTTCTCTGTGACTTATTTCACTGAGAGTCATCGTACCTAAATCCACTCATCCTGCTGCTACTAGCCTTATGACATTGATTTCATGGCTGAGTGATATTCCATTGTGCCTAAGTACCACAACTTCTTTATCCATTTTTCGCTTTCCTGGGATATTGAAGGTGTACCGAAGTGGAGGTTCTTGGAAACAGAGCAGCCCTAAACTTTGGGGTGCCTGTGTCTTGTTGATTTTTAGGTTTCCCGATTTATACGCCCATGAGTGGAAGTGCCCTATGCTCTCTAAGCTGTGCTTATTACATGTTTCAGGACACACCGTACACTTCTCCAGAGTGGCTGTTGGCAATTTACAGCCCGCCCATCAGCGTAGCAAGGCTCCCATGTCTCCATGGCCTGTCCTGCATTTCTGGTTTTTACACTTTTTTCAGCATGGCCCTTTTGACCGATGGCAAGCGAGACTTCTTTGTAGCGCTGATTTGCCTTTCCGGCTTGCCTGGTTGGCCAAAAAGGGCGTATGCGTTTTTTCCTGAATATATTCAGGAAAAAACGCATACGCCCTTTTTGGCCAAGGGCATCATTGTCAACGCTTTGCCGCTTTTCATGTGCTTTCAAGGCGAGTCGACTCTGCCTCCTGAAACCTGTTTCCTGCAATTTTGCCTTGCTTTCAAATCCTCTTCGTTGCCTTCCCTCAATATATTTGTGGACGAGAGTTATCATTTATAACTCTGCAGGTTTGTGAGTTGCAGTGCCCCTGAGCTCCATTTGTCAACTCGCTTTTTTGGGAGCTGGCCGCCAAAGCGCAGGATTTCTTCAGGCTGTATTTTGGTTCCCGGGGGCAGGCTGAGCCTGTGACTCATTCTTCTTCCTGATGGGAAAATAGAGTGACCTGTGCCTGTCCCAACACCTAGAGCTAGTCTCTCATTGGTTCCCCCTCTTCCCGTTCATCCTCAGGCCAAATTGCGACCTGTCCGAAACAGGAGGTTAAAGGTGCTGATTCTCCAAGTAGGGAGATTGTTAGTAGAGCGGCTGGAATGGCGAACCCGAGCACAAGGAGAGGAGAAATGAGGTGCGTTTGAGAAACCTTTCCCGATCACACGGTGTACCATCTTCTGGGTTTCCCACGCATGTTTTCGATGTAGGAAGATGCCCTTGAACCTGGAGATTTGGGACCCACGGCATGGGTACCACGCAGTAGGACTTTAAAGGGTCTGCGTTTGCTCACCCAAGCTCACCAATCCTCTCAGCCCCAAGAGTGTCCAGCCTCATGTCTCATCCAGCTGTGGGTCTAGATATGGTCAATCCAGGTTGCATCAGAGCCCCTGAACGGATTTTGTAAGAATTTCTCTCTCTTTCACTGTCTTTGTTTTCTGGGGTTTTTTTTAAGTAATCTATTTTTATAATGGGGTTTAGCTGCTTTTCACTGCTGTGTTTATGCCGCTTTACACCCTCTTGATGCACTTCCAGAGAGAGATCAATACATAGGTTTTAAGACTCTTACTAGTCAGATATATTCTTGGGCGGTGAATAGGGGCTGTTGAGTCCAGTTCACTGAGCAGGGAGTAGGTCTTGTCTATTACACATTAGGCTTGTGGAACGGTATCTGAGGTAATTTCAAACCCTTGTTTTATGCATCACCCCACCTCACCTTTCCCGTTAAGCAGCCATAGTGTTTTTTCTAAATGTGTGACTCTGTTCTGTTTTGTAATTCCGTTCAACTGTAGCGATTTTGACATTCCCTGTATAAGTGATATCTTAGGATAAGTGTCTTTTTCTCTGTGACTTATTTCACTGAGAGTCATCGTACCTAAATCCACTCATCCTGCTGCTACTAGCCTTATGACATTGATTTCATGGCTGAGTGATATTCCATTGTGCCTAAGTACCACAACTTCTTTATCCATTTTTCGCTTTCCTGGGATATTGAAGGTGTACCGAAGTGGAGGTTCTTGGAAACAGAGCAGCCCTAAACTTTGGGGTGCCTGTGTCTTGTTGATTTTTAGGTTTCCCGATTTATACGCCCATGAGTGGAAGTGCCCTATGCTCTCTAAGCTGTGCTTATTACATGTTTCAGGACACACCATACACTTCTCCAGAGTGGCTGTTGGCAATTTACAGCCCGCCCATCAGCGTAGCAAGGCTCCCATGTCTCCATGGCCTGTCCTGCATTTGTGGTTTTTACACTTTTTTCAGCATGGCCCTTTTGACCGATGGCAAGCAAGACTTCTTTGTAGCGCTGATTTGCCTTTACGGCTTGCCTGGTTGGCCAGAAGGGGCGTATGCGTTTTTTCCTGAATATATTCAGGAAAAAACGCATACGCCCTTTTTGGCCAAGGGCATCATTGTCAACGCTTTGCCGCTTTTCATGTGCTTTCAAGGCGAGTCGAGTCTGCCTCCTGAAACCTGTTTCCTGCAATTCTGCCTTGCTTTCAAATCCTCCTCGTTGCCTTCCCTCAATATATTTGTGGACGAGAGTTATCATTTATAACTCTGCAGGTTTGTGAGTTGCAGTGCCCCTGAGCTCCATTTGTCAAGTCGCTTTTTTGGGAGCTGGCCGCCAAAGCGCAGGATTGCTTCAGGCCGTATTCTGGTTCCGGGGGGCAGGCTGAGCCTGTGGTTCATTCTTCTTCCTGATGGGAAAATAGAGTGACCTGTGCCTGTCCCAACACCTAGCGCTAGTCTCTCATTGGTTCCCCGTCTTCCCGTTCATCCTCAGTCCAAATTGCGACCTGTCCGAAACAGGAGGTTAAAGGTGCTGATTCTCCAAGTAGGGAGATGGTTAGTAGAGCGGCTGGAATGGCGAACCCGAGCACAAGGAGAGGAGAAATGAGGTGCGTTTGAGAAACCTTTCCCGATCACACGGTGTACCATCTTCTGGGTTTCCCACGCATGTTTTCGATGTAGGAAGATGCCCTTGAACCTGGAGATTTGGGACCCACGGCATGGGTACCACGCAGTATGACTTTAAAGGGTCTGCGTTTGCTCACCCAAGCTCACCAATCCTCTCAGCCCCAAGAGTGTCCAGCCTCATGTCTCATCCAGCTGTGGGTCTAGATATGGTCAATCCAGGTTGCATCAGAGCCCCTGAACGGATTTTGTAAGAATTTCTCTCTCTTTCACTGTCTTTGTTTTCTGGGTTTTTTGTTAAGTAATCTATTTTTATAATGGGGTTTAGCTGCTTTTCACTGCTGTGTTTATGCCGCTTTACACCCTCTTGATTCACTTCCAGAGAGAGATCAATACATAGGTTTTAAGACTCTTACTAGTCAGATATATTCTTGGGCGGTGAATAGGGGCTGTTGAGTCCAGTTCACTGAGAAGCGAGTAGGTCTTGTCTATTACATATTTGGCTTGTGGAACGGTATCTGAGCTAATTTCAAACCCTTGTTTTATGCATCACCCCACCTCACCTTTCCCGTTAAGCAGCCATAGTGTGTTTTCTAAATGTGTAACTCTGTTCTGTTTTGTAATTCAGTTCAAGTGTAGCAATTTTGACATTCCCTCTATAAGTGATATCTTAGGATAAGTGTCTTTTTCTCTGTGACTTATTTCACTGAGAGTCATCGTACCTAAATCCACTCATCCTGCTGCTACTAGCCTTATGACATTGATTTCATGGCTGAGTGATATTCCATTGTGCCTAAGTACCACCACTTCTTTATCCATTTTTCGCTTTCCTGGGATATTGAAGGTGTAGCGAAGTGGAGGTTCTTGGAAACAGAGCAGCCCTAAACTTTGGGGTGCCTGTGTCTTGTTGATTTTTAGGTTTCCCGATTTATACGCCCATGAGTGGAAGTGCCCTATGCTCTCTAAGCTGTGCTTATTACATGTTTCAGGACACACCGTACACTTCTCCAGAGTGGCTGCTGGCAATTTACAGCCCGCCCATCAGCGTAGCAAGGCTCCCATGTCTCCATGGCCTGTCCTGCATTTCTGGTTTTTACACTTTTTTCAGCATGGCCCTTTTGACCGATGGCAAGCGAGACTTCTTTGTAGCGCTGATTTGCCTTTCCGGCTTGCCTGGTTGGCCAAAAAGGGCGTATGCGTTTTTTCCTGAATATATTCAGGAAAAAACGCATACGCCCTTTTTGGCCAAGGGCATCATTGTCAACGCTTTGCCGCTTTTCATGTGCTTTCAAGGCGAGTCGAGGCTGCCTCCTGAAACCTGTTTCCTGCAATTCTGCCTTGCTTTCAAATCCTCCTCGTTGCCTTCGCTCAATATATTTGTGGACGAGAGTTATCATTTATAACTCTGCAGGTTTGTGAGTTGCAGTGCCCCTGAGCTCCATTTGTCAAGTCGCTTTTTTGGGAGCTGGCCGCCAAAGCGCAGGATTGCTTCAGGCCGTATTCTGGTTCCGGGGGGCAGGCTGAGCCTGTGGCTCATTCTTCTTCCTGATGGGAAAATAGAGTGACCTGTGCCTGTCCCAACACCTAGCGCTAGTCTCTCATTGGTTCCCCGTATTCCCGTTCATCCTCAGTCCAAATTGCGACCTGTCCGAAACAGGAGGTTAAAGGTGCTGATTCTCCAAGTAGGGAGATTGTTAGTAGAGCGGCTGGAATGGCGAACCCGAGCACAAGGAGAGGAGAAATGAGGTGCGTTGGAGAAACCTTTCCCGATCACACGGTGTACCATCTTCTGGGTTTCCCACGCATGTTTTCGATGTAGGAAGATGCCCTTGAACCTGGAGAATTGGGACCCACGGCATGGGTACCACGCAGTAGGACTTTAAAGGGTCTGCGTTTGCTCACCCAAGCTCACCAATCCTCTCAGCCCCAAGAGTGTCCAGCCTCATGTCTCATCCAGCTGTGGGTCTAGATATGGTCAGTCCAGCTTGCATCAGAGCCCCTGAACGGATTTTGTAAGAATTTCTCTCTCTTTCACTGTCTTTGTTTTATGGGGTTTTTTTTAAGTAATCTATTTTTATAATGGGGTTTAGCTGCTTTTCACTGCTGTGTTTATGCCGCTTTACACCCTCTTGATGCACTTCCAGAGAGAGATCAATACATAGGTTTTAAGACTCTTACTAGTCAGATATATTCTTGGGCGGTGAATAGGGGCTGTTGAGTCCAGTTCACTGAGCAGGGAGTAGGTCTTGTCTATTACACATTTGGCTTGTGGAACGGTATCTGAGCTAATTTCAAACCCTTGTTTTATGCATCACCCCACCTCACCTTTCCCGTTAAGCAACCATAGTGTGTTTTCTAAATGTGTGACTCTGTTCTGTTTTGTAATTCCGTTCAAGTGTAGCGATTTTGACATTCCCTCTATAAGTGATATCTTAGGATAAGTGTCTTTTTCTCTGTGACTTATTTCACTGAGAGTCATCGTACCTAAATCCACTCATCCTGCTGCTACTAGCCTTATGACATTGATTTCATGGCTGAGTGATATTCCATTGTGCCTAAGTACCACAAGTTCTTTATCCATTTTTCGCTTTCCTGGGATATTGAAGGTGTAGCGAAGTGGAGGTTCTTGGAAACAGAGCAGCCCTAAACTTTGGGATGCCTGTGTCTTGTTGATTTTTAGGTTTCCCGATTTATACGCCCATGAGTGGAAGTGCCCTATGCTCTCTAAGCTGTGCTTATTACATGTTTCAGGACACACCATACACTTCTCCAGAGTGGCTGTTGGCAATTTACAGCCCGCCCATCAGCGTAGCAAGGCTCCCATGTCTCCATGGCCTGTCCTGCATTTCTGGTTTTTACACTTTTTTCAGCATGGCCCTTTTGACCGATGGCAAGCAAGACTTCTTTGTAGCGCTGATTTGCCTTTCCGGCTTGCCTGGTTGGCCAAAAGGGGCGTATGCGTTTTTTCCTGAATATATTCAGGAAAAAACGCATACGCCCCTTTTGGCCAAGGGCATCATTGTCAACGCTTTGCCGCTTTTCATGTGCTTTCAAGGCGAGTCGAGTCTGCCTCCTGAAACCTGTTTCCTGCAATTCTGCCTTGCCTTCAAATCCTCTTCGTTGCCTTCCCTCAATATATTTGTGGACGAGAGTTATCATTTATAACTCTGCAGGTTTGTGAGTTGCAGTGCCCCTGAGCTCCATTTGTCAACTCGCTTTTTTGGGAGCTGGCCGCCAAAGCGCACGATTGCTTCAGGCCGTATTCTGGTTCCGGGGGGCAGGCTGAGCCTGTGGTTCATTCTTCTTCCTGATGGGAAAATAGAGTGACCTGTGCCTGTCCCAACACCTAGAGCTAGTCTCTCATTGGTTCCCCCTCTTCCCGTTCATCCTCAGGCCAAATTGCGACCTGTCCGAAACAGGAGGTTAAAGGTGCTGATTCTCCAAGTAGGGAGATTGTTAGTAGAGAGGCTGGAATGGCGAACCCGAGCAGAAGGAGAGGAGAAATGAGGTGTGTTTGAGAAACCTTTCCCGATCACACGGTGTACCATCTTCTGGGTTTCCCACACATGTTTTCGATGTAGGAAGATGCCCTTGAACCTGGAGATTTGGGACCCATGGCATGGGTACCACGCAGTAGGACTTTAAAGGGTCTGCGTTTGCTCACCCAAGCTCACCAATCCTCTCAGCCCCAAGAGTGTCCAGCCTCATGTCTCATCCAGCTGTGGGTCTAGATATGGTCAATCCAGGTTGCATCAGAGCCCCTGAAAGGATTTTGTAAGAATTTCTCTCTCTTTCACTGTCTTTGTTTTCTGGGGTTTTTTTTAAGTAATCTATTTTTATAATGGGGTTTAGCTGCTTTTCACTGCTGTGTTTATGCCGCTTTACACCCTCTTGATGCACTTCCAGAGAGAGATCAATACATAGGTTTTAAGACTCTTACTAGTCAGATATATTCTTGGGCGGTGAATAGGGGCTGTTGAGTCCAGTTCACTGAGCAGGGAGTAGGTCTTGTCTATTACACATTTGGCTTGTGGAACGGTATCTGAGCTAATTTCAAACCCTTGTTTTATGCATCACCCCACCTCACCTTTCCCGTTAAGCAGCCATAGTGTGTTTTCTAAATGTGTGACTCTGTTCTGTTTTGTAATTCCGTTCAAGTGTAGCGATTTTGACATTCCCTCTATAAGTGATATCTTAGGATAAGTGTCTTTTTCTCTGTGACTTAATTCACTGAGAGTCATCGTACCTAAATCCACTCATCCTGCTGCTACTAGCCTTATGACATTGATTTCATGGCTGAGTGATATTCCATTGTGCCTAATTACCACAACTTCTTTATCCATTTTTCGCTTTCCTGGGATATTGATGGTGTACCGAAGTGGAGGTTCTTGGAAACAGAGCAGCCCTAAACTTTGGGGTGCCTGTGTCTTGTTGATTTTTAGGTTTCCCGATTTATACGCCCATGAGTGGAAGTGCCCTATGCTCTCTAAGCTGTGCTTATTACATGTTTCAGGACACACCATACACTTCTCCAGAGTGGCTGTTGGCAATTTACAGCCCGCCCATCAGCGTAGCAAGGCTCCCATGTCTCCATGGCCTGTCCTGCATTTCTGGTTTTTACACTTTTTTCAGCATGGCCCTTTTGACCGATGGCAAGCAAGACTTCTTTGTAGCGCTGATTTGCCTTTCTGGCTTGCCTGGTTGGCCAAAAGGGGCGTATGCGTTTTTTCCTGAATATATTCAGGAAAAAACGCATACGCCCCTTTTGGCCACGGGCATCATTGTCAACGCTTTGCCGCTTTTCATGTGCTTTCAAGGCGAGTCGAGTCTGCCTCCTGAAACCTGTTTCCTGCAATTCTGCCTTGCCTTCAAATCCTCTTCCTTGCCTTCCCTCAATATATTTGTGGACGAGAGTTATCATTTATAACTCTGCAGGTTTGTGAGTTGCAGTGCCCCTGACCTCCATTTGTCAACTCGCTTTTTTGGGAGCTGGCCGCCAAAGCGCAGGATTGCTTCAGGCCGTATTCTGGTTCCGGGGAGCAGGCTGAGCCTGTGGTTCATTCTTCTTCCTGATGGGAAAATAGAGTGACCTTTGCCTGTCCCAACACCTAGCGCTAGTCACTCATTGGTTCCCCGTATTCCCGTTCATCCTCAGGCCAAATTGCGACCTGTCCGAAACAGGAGGTTAAAGGTGCTGATTCTCCAAGTAGGGAGATTGTTAGTAGAGCGGCTGGAATGGCGAACCCGAGCACAAGGAGAGGAGAAATGAGGTGCGTTTGAGAAACCTTTCCCGATCACACGGTGTACCATCTTCTGGGTTTCCCACGCATGTTTTCGATGTAGGAAGATGCCCTTGAACCTGGAGAATTGGGACCCACGGCATGGGTACCACGCAGTATGACTTTAAAGGGTCTGCGTTTGCTCACCCAAGCTCACCAATCCTCTCAGCCCCAAGAGTGTCCAGCCTCATGTCTCATCCAGCTGTGGGTCTAGATATGGTCAATCCAGGTTGCATCAGAGCCCCTGAACGGATTTTGTAAGAATTTCTCTCTCTTTCACTGTCTTTGTTTTATGGGGGTTTTTTTAAGTAATCTATTTTAATAATGGGGTTTAGCTGCTTTTCACTGATGTGTTTATGCCGCTTTACACCCTCTTGATGCACTTCCAGAGAGAGATCAATACATAGGTTTTAAGACTCTTACTAGTTAGATATATTCTTGGGCGGTGAATAGGGGCTGTTGAGTCCCGTTCACTGAGCAGGGAGTAGGTCTTGTCTATTACATATTTGGCTTGTGGAACGGTATCTGAGCTAATTTCAAACCCTTGTTTTATGCATCACCCCACCTCACCTTTCCCGTTAAGCAGCCATAGTGTGTTTTCTAAATGTGTGACTCTGTTCTGTTTTGTAATTCAGTTCAAGTGTAGCGATTTTGACATTCCCTCTATAAGTGATATCTTAGGATAAGTGTCTTTTTCTCTGTGACTTATTTCACTGAGAGTCATCGTACCTAAATCCACTCATCCTGCTGCTACTAGCCTTATGACATTGATTTCATGGCTGAGTGATATTCCATTGTGCCTAAGTACCACAACTTCTTTATCCATTTTTCACTCTCCTGGGATATTGAAGGTGTAGCGAAGTGGAGGTTCTTGGAAACAGAGCAGCCCTAAACTTTGGGGTGCCTGTGTCTTGTTGATTTTTAGGTTTCCCGATTTATACGCCCATGAGTGGAAGTGCCCTATGCTCTCTAAGCTGTGCTTATTACATGTTTCAGGACACACCATACACTTCTCCAGAGTGGCTGTTGGCAATTTACAGCCCGCCCATCAGCGTAGCAAGGCTCCCATGTCTCCATGGCCTGTCCTGCATTTCTGGTTTTTACACTTTTTTCAGCATGGCCCTTTTGACCGATGGCAAGCAAGACTTCTTTGTAGCGCTGATTTGCCTTTCTGGCTTGCCAGGTTGGCCAAAAGGGGCGTATGCGTTTTTTCCTGAATATATTCAGGAAAAAACGCATACGCCCCTTTTGGCCAAGGGCATCATTGTCAACGCTTTGCCGCTTTTCATGTGCTTTCAAGGCGAGTCGAGTCTGCCTCCTGAAACCTGTTTCCTGCAATTCTGCCTTGCTTTCAAATCCTCTTCGTTGCCTTCCCTCAATATATTTGTGGACGAGAGTTATCATTTATAACTCTGCAGGTTTGTGAGTTGCAGTGCCCCTGAGCTCCATTTGTCAAGTCGCTTTTTTGGGAGCTGGCCGCCAAAGCGCAGGATTGCTTCAGGCCGTATTCTGGTTCCGGGGGGCAGGCTGAGCCTGTGGTTCAATCTTCTTCCTGATGGGAAAATAGAGTGACCTGTGCCTGTCCCAACACCTAGAGCTAGTCTCTCATTGGTTCCCCCTCTTCCCGTTCATCCTCAGGCCAAATTGCGACCTGTATGAAACAGGAGGTTAAAGGTGCTGATTCTCCAAGTAGGGAGATTGTTAGTAGAGAGGCTGGAATGGCGAACCCGAGCACAAGGAGAGGAGAAATGAGGTGCGTTGGAGAAACCTTTCCCGATCACACGGTGTACCATCTTCTGGGTTTCCCACGCATGTTTTCGATGTAGGAAGATGCCCTTGAACCTGGAGATTTGGGACCCACGGCATGGGTACCACGCAGCATGACTTTAAAGGGTCTGTGTTTGCTCACCCAAGCTGACCAATCATCTCAGCCCCAAGAGTGTCCAGCCTTATGTCTCATCCAGCTGTGGGTCTAGATATGGTCAATCCAGGTTGCATCAGAGCCCCTGAACGGATTTTGTAAGAATTTCTCTCTCTTTCACTGTCTTTGTTTTATGGGGTTTTTTTTAAAGTAATCTATTTTGATAATGGGGTTTAGCTGCTTTTCACTGCTGTGTTTATGCCGCTTTACACCCTCTTGATTCACTTCCAGAGAGATATCAATACATAGGTTTTAAGACTCTTACTAGTCAGATATATTCTTGGGCGGTGAATAGGGGCTGTTGAGTCCAGTTCACTGAGCAGGGAGGAGGTCTTGTCTATTACATATTTGGCTTGTGGAACGGTATCTGAGCTAATTTCAAACCCTTGTTTTATGCATCACCCCACCTCACCTTTCCCGTTAAGCAGCCATAATGTGTTTTCTAAATGTGTGACTCTGTTCTGTTTTGTAATTCAGTTCAAGTGTAGCGATTTTGACATTCCCTCTATAAGTGATATCTTAGGATAAGTGTCCTTTTCTCTGTGACTTATTTCACTGAGAGTCATCGTACCTAAATCCACTCATCCTGCTGCTACTAGCCTTATGACATTGATTTCATGGCTGAGTGATATTCCATTGTGCCTAAGTACCACAACTTCTTTATCCATTTTTCTCTTTCCTGGGATATTGAAGGTGTACCGAAGTGGAGGTTCTTGGAAACAGAGCAGCCCTAAACTTTGGGGTGCCTGTGTCTTGTTGATTTTTAGGTTTCCCGATTTATACGCCCATGAGTGGAAGTGCCCTATGCTCTCTAAGCTGTGCTTATTACATGTTTCAGGACACACCGTACACTTCTCCAGAGTGGCTGTTGGCAATTTACATCCCGCCCATCAGCGTAGCAAGGCTCCCATGTCTCCATGGCCTGTCCTGCATTTCTGGTTTTTACACTTTTTTCAGCATGGCCCTTTTGACCGATGGCAATCGAGACTTCTTTGTAGCGCTGATTTGCCTTTCCGGCTTGCCTGGTTGGCCAAAAAGGGCGTATGCGTTTTTTCCTGAATATATTCAGGAAAAAACGCATACGCCCTTTTTGGCCAAGGGCATCATTGTCAACGCTTTGCCGCTTTTCATGTGCTTTCAAGGCGAGTCGAGTCTGCCTCCTGAAACCTGTTTCCTGCAATTCTGCCTTGCTTTCAAATCCTCTTCGTTGCCTTCCCTCAATATATTTGTGGACGAGAGTTATCATTTATAACTCTGCAGGTTTGTGAGTTGCAGTGCCCCTGAGCTCCATTTGTCAAGTCGCTTTTTTGGGAGCTGGCCGCCAAAGCGCAGGATTGCTTCAGGCCGTATTCTGGTTCCGGGGGGCAGGCTGAGCCTGTGGTTCATTCTTCTTCCTGATGGGAAAATAGAGTGACCTGTGCCTGTCCCAACACCTAGAGCTAGTCTCTCATTGGTTCCCCCTCTTCCCGTTCATCCTCAGGCCAAATTGCGACCTGTACGAAACAGGAGGTTAAAGGTGCTGATTCTCCAAGTAGGGAGATTGTTAGTAGAGCGGCTGGAATGGCGAACCCGAGCACAAGGAGAGGAGAAATGAGGTGCGTTGGAGAAACCTTTCCCGATCACACGGTGTACCATCTTCTGGGTTTCCCACGCATGTTTTCGATGTAGGAAGATGCCCTTGAACCTGGAGATTTGGGACCCACGGCATGGGTACCACGCAGTATGACTTTAAAGGGTCTGCGTTTGCTCACCCAAGCTGACCAATCCTCTCAGCCCCAAGAGTGTCCAGCCTTATGTCTCATCCAGCTGTGGGTCTAGATATGGTCAATCCAGGTTGCATCAGAGCCCCTGAACGGATTTTGTAAGAATTTCTCTCTCTTTCACTGTCTTTGTTTTATGGGGTTTTTTTTAAAGTAATCTATTTTGATAATGGGGTTTAGCTGCTTTTCACTGCTGTGTTTATGCCGCTTTACACCCTCTTGATTCACTTCCAGAGAGATATCAATACATAGGTTTTAAGACTCTTACTAGTCAGATATATTCTTGGGCGGTGAAGAGGGGCTGTTGAGTCCAGTTCACTGAGCAGGGAGGAGGTCTTGTCTATTACATATTTGGCTTGTGGAACGGTATCTGAGCTAATTTCAAACCCTTGTTTTATGCATCACCCCACCTCACCTTTCCCGTTAAGCAGCCATAATGTGTTTTCTAAATGTGTGACTCTGTTCTGTTTTGTAATTCAGTTCAAGTGTAGCGATTTTGACATTCCCTCTATAAGTGATATCTTAGGATAAGTGTCCTTTTCTCTGTGACTTATTTCACTGAGAGTCATCGTACGTAAATCCACTCATCCTGCTGCTACTAGCCTTATGACATTGATTTCATGGCTGAGTGATATTCCATTGTGCCTAAGTACCACAACTTCTTTATCCATTTTTCTCTTTCCTGGGATATTGAAGGTGTACCGAAGTGGAGGTTCTTGGAAACAGAGCAGCCCTAAACTTTGGGGTGCCTGTGTCTTGTTGATTTTTAGGTTTCCCGATTTATACGCCCATGAGTGGAAGTGCCCTATGCTCTCTAAGCTGTGCTTATTACATGTTTCAGGACACACCGTACACTTCTCCAGAGTGGCTGTTGGCAATTTACATCCCGCCCATCAGCGTAGCAAGGCTCCCATGTCTCCATGGCCTGTCCTGCATTTCTGGTTTTTACACTTTTTTCAGCATGGCCCTTTTGACCGATGGCAAGCGAGACTTCTTTGTAGCGCTGATTTGCCTTTCCGGCTTGCCTGGTTGGCCAAAAAGGGCGTATGCGTTTTTTCCTGAATATATTCAGGAAAAAACGCATACGCCCTTTTTGGCCAAGGGCATCATTGTCAACGCTTTGCCGCTTTTCATGTGCTTTCAAGGCGAGTCGAGTCTGCCTCCTGAAACCTGTTTCCTGCAATTCTGCCTTGCTTTCAAATCCTCTTCGTTGCCTTCCCTCAATATATTTGTGGACGAGAGTTATCATTTATAACTCTGCAGGTTTGTGAGTTGCAGTGCCCCTGAGCTCCATTTGTCAAGTCGCTTTTTTGGGAGCTGGCCGCCAAAGCGCAGGATTGCTTCAGGCCGTATTCTGGTTCCGGGGGGCAGGCTGAGCCTGTGGTTCATTCTTCTTCCTGATGGGAAAATAGAGTGACCTGTGCCTGTCCCAACACCTAGAGCTAGTCTCTCATTGGTTCCCCCTCTTCCCGTTCATCCTCAGGCCAAATTGCGACCTGTACGAAACAGGAGGTTAAAGGTGCTGATTCTCCAAGTAGGGAGATTGTTAGTAGAGCGGCTGGAATGGCGAACCCGAGCACAAGGAGAGGAGAAATGAGGTGCGTTGGAGAAACCTTTCCCGATCACACGGTGTACCATCTTCTGGGTTTCCCACGCATGTTTTCGATGTAGGAAGATGCCCTTGAACCTGGAGATTTGGGACCCACGGCATGGGTACCACGCAGCATGACTTTAAAGGGTCTGCGTTTGCTCACCCAAGCTCACCAATTCTCTCAGCCCCAAGAGTGTCCAGCCTTATGTCTCATCCAGCTGTGGGTCTAGATATGGTCAATCCAGGTTGCATCAGAGCCCCTGAACGGATTTTGTAAGAATTTCTCTCTCTTTCACTGTCTTTGTTTTATGGGGTTTTTTTTAAAGTAATCTATTTTGATAATGGGGTTTAGCTGCTTTTCACTGCTGTGTTTATGCCGCTTTACACCCTCTTGATTCACTTCCAGAGAGATATCAATACATAGGTTTTAAGACTCTTACTAGTCAGATATATTCTTGGGCGGTGAATAGGGGCTGTTGAGTCCAGTTCACTGAGCAGGGGGTAGGTCTTGTCTATTACATATTTGGCTTGTGGAACGGTATCTGAGCTAATTTCAAACCCTTGTTTTATGCATCACCCCACCTCACCTTTCCCGTTAAGCAGCCATAGTGTGTTTTCTAAATGTGTGACTCTGTTCTGTTTTGTAATTCAGTTCAAGTGTAGCGATTTTGACATTCCCTCTATAAGTGATATCTTATGATAAGTGTCCTTTTCTCTGTGACTTATTTCACTGAGAGTCATCGTACCTAAATCCACTCATCCTGCTGCTACTAGCCTTATGACATTGATTTCATGGCTGAGTGATATTCCATTGTGCCTAAGTACCACAACTTCTTTATCCATTTTTCTCTTTCCTGGGATATTGAAGGTGTACCGAAGTGGAGGTTCTTGGAAACAGAGCAGCCCTAAACTTTGGGGTGCCTGTGTCTTGTTGAGTTTTAGGTTGCCCGATTTATACGCCCATGAGTGGAAGTGCCCTATGCTCTCTAAGCTGTGCTTATTACATGTTTCAGGACACACCGTACACTTCTCCAGATTGGCTGTTGGCAATTTACATCCCGCCCATCAGCGTAGCAAGGCTCCCATGTCTCCGTGGCCTGTCCTGCATTTCTGGTTTTTACACTTTTTTCAGCATGGCCCTTTTGACCGATGGCAAGCGAGACTTGTTTGTAGCGCTGATTTGCCTTTCCGGCTTGCCTGGTTGGCCAAAAAGGGCGTATGCGTTTTTTCCTGAATATATTCAGGAAAAAACGCATACGCCCTTTTTGGCCAAGGGCATCATTGTCAACGCTTTGCCGCTTTTCATGTGCTTTCAAGGCGAGTCGAGTCTGCCTCCTGAAACCTGTTTCCTGCAATTCTGCCTTGCTTTCAAATCCTCTTCGTTGCCTTCCCTCAATATATTTGTGGACGAGAGTTATCATTTATAACTCTGCAGGTTTGTGAGTTGCAGTGCCCCTGAGCTCCATTTGTCAAGTCGCTTTTTTGGGAGCTGGCCGCCAAAGCGCAGGATTGCTTCAGGCCGTATTCTGGTTCCGGGGGGCAGGCTGAGCCTGTGGTTCATTCTTCTTCCTGATGGGAAAATAGAGTGACCTGTGCCTGTCCCAACACCTAGAGCTAGTCTCTCATTGGTTCCCCCTCTTCCCGTTCATCCTCAGGCCAAATTGCGACCTGTACGAAACAGGAGGTTAAAGGTGCTGATTCTCCAAGTAGAGAGATTGTTAGTAGAGCGGCTGGAATGGCGAACCCGAGCACAAGGAGAGGAGAAATGAGGTGCGTTGGAGAAACCTTTCCCGATCACACGGTGTACCATCTTCTGGGTTTCCCACGCATGTTTTCGATGTAGGAAGATGCCCTTGAACCTGGAGATTTGGGACCCACGGCATGGGTACCACGCAGCATGACTTTAAAGGGTCTGCGTTTGCTCACCCAAGCTCACCAATTCTCTCAGCCCCAAGAGTGCCCAGCCTTATGTCTCATCCAGCTGTGGGTCTAGATATGGTCAATCCAGGTTGCATCAGAGCCCCTGAACGGATTTTGTAAGAATTTCTCTCTCTTTCACTGTCTTTGTTTTATGGGGTTTTTTTTAAAGTAATCTATTTTGATAATGGGGTTTAGCTGCTTTTCACTGCTGTGTTTATGCCGCTTTACACCCTCTTGATTCACTTCCAGAGAGATATCAATACATAGGTTTCAAGACTCTTACTAGTCAGATATATTCTTGGGCGGTGAATAGGGGCTGTTGAGTCCAGTTCACTGAGCAGGGGGTAGGTCTTGTCTATTACATATTTGGCTTGTGGAACGGTATCTGAGCTAATTTCAAACCCTTGTTTTATGCATCACCCCACCTCACCTTTCCCGTTAAGCAGCCATAGTGTGTTTTCTAAATGTGTGACTCTGTTCTGTTTTGTAATTCAGTTCAAGTGTAGCGATTTTGACATTCCCTCTATAAGTGATATCTTAGGATAAGTGTCCTTTTCTGTGTGACTTATTTCACTGAGAGTCATCGTACCTAAATCCACTCATCCTGCTGCTACTAGCCTTATGACATTGATTTCATGGCTGAGTGATATTCCATTGTGCCTAAGTACCACCACTTCTTTATCCATTTTTCTCTTTCCTGGGATATTGAAGGTGTACCGAAGTGGAGGTTCTTGGAAACAGAGCAGCCCTAAACTTTGGGGTGCCTGTGTCTTGTTGATTTTTAGGTTGCCCGATTTATACGCCCATGAGTGGAAGTGCCCTATGCTCTCTAAGCTGTGCTTATTACATGTTTCAGGACACACCGTACACTTCTCCAGAGTAGCTGTTGGCAATTTACATCCCGCCCATCAGCGTAGCAAGGCTCCCATGTCTCCGTGGCCTGTCCTGCATTTCTGGTTTTTACACTTTTTTCAGCATGGCCCTTTTGACCGATGGCAAGCGAGACTTGTTTGTAGCGCTGATTTGCCTTTCCGGCTTGCCTGGTTGGCCAAAAAGGGCGTATGCGTTTTTTCCTGAATATATTCAGGAAAAAACGCATACGCCCTTTTTGGCCAAGGGCATCATTGTCAACGCTTTGCCGCTTTTCATGTGCTTTCAAGGCGAGTCGAGTCTGCCTCCTGAAACCTGTTTCCTGCAATTCTGCCTTGCTTTCAAATCCTCTTCGTTGCCTTCCCTCAATATATTTGTGGACGAGAGTTATCATTTATAACTCTGCAGGTTTGTGAGTTGCAGTGCCCCTGAGCTCCATTTGTCAAGTCGCTTTTTTGGGAGCTGGCCGCCAAAGCGCAGGATTGCTTCAGGCCGTATTCTGGTTCCGGGGGGCAGGCTGAGCCTGTGGTTCATTCTTCTTCCTGATGGGAAAATAGAGTGACCTGTGCCTGTCCCAACACCTAGAGCTAGTCTCTCATTGGTTCCCCCTCTTCCCGTTCATCCTCAGGCCAAATTGCGACCTGTACGAAACAGGAGGTTAAAGGTGCTGATTCTCCAAGTAGAGAGATTGTTAGTAGAGCGGCTGGAATGGCGAACCCGAGCACAAGGAGAGGAGAAATGAGGTGCGTTGGAGAAACCTTTCCCGATCACACGGTGTACCATCTTCTGGGTTTCCCACGCATGTTTTCGATGTAGGAAGATGCCCTTGAACCTGGAGATTTGGGACCCACGGCATGGGTACCACGCAGCATGACTTTAAAGGGTCTGCGTTTGCTCACCCAAGCTCACCAATTCTCTCAGCCCCAAGAGTGCCCAGCCTTATGTCTCATCCAGCTGTGGGTCTAGATATGGTCAATCCAGGTTGCATCAGAGCCCCTGAACGGATTTTGTAAGAATTTCTCTCTCTTTCACTGTCTTTGTTTTATGGGGTTTTTTTTAAAGTAATCTATTTTGATAATGGGGTTTAGCTGCTTTTCACTGCTGTGTTTATGCCGCTTTACACCCTCTTGATTCACTTCCAGAGAGATATCAATACATAGGTTTTAAGACTCTTACTAGTCAGATATATTCTTGGGCGGTGAATAGGGGCTGTTGAGTCCAGTTCACTGAGCAGGGGGTAGGTCTTGTCTATTACATATTTGGCTTGTGGAACGGTATCTGAGCTAATTTCAAACCCTTGTTTTATGCATCACCCCACCTCACCTTTCCCGTTAAGCAGCCATAGTGTGTTTTCTAAATGTGTGACTCTGTTCTGTTTTGTAATTCAGTTCAAGTGTAGCGATTTTGACATTCCCTCTATAAGTGATATCTTAGGATAAGTGTCCTTTTCTCTGTGACTTATTTCACTGAGAGTCATCGTACCTAAATCCACTCATCCTGCTGCTACTAGCCTTATGACATTGATTTCATGGCTGAGTGATATTCCATTGTGCCTAAGTACCACAACTTCTTTATCCATTTTTCTCTTTCCTGGGATATTGAAGGTGTAGCGAAGTGGAGGTTCTTGGAAACAGAGCAGCCCTAAACTTTGGGGTGCCTGTGTCTTGTTGATTTTTAGGTTTCCCGATATATACGCCCATGAGTGGAAGTGCCCTATGCTCTCTAAGCTGTGCTTATTACATGTTTCAGGACACACCGTACACTTCTCCAGAGTGGCTGTTGGCAATTTACATCCCGCCCATCAGCGTAGCAAGGCTCCCATGTCTCCGTGGCCTGTCCTGCATTTCTGGTTTTTACACTTTTTTCAGCATGGCCCTTTTGACCGATGGCAAGCGAGACTTGTTTGTAGCGCTGATTTGCCTTTCCGGCTTGCCTGGTTGGCCAAAAAGGGCGTATGCGTTTTTTCCTGAATATATTCAGGAAAAAACGCATACGCCCTTTTTGGCCAAGGGCATCATTGTCAACGCTTTGCCGCTTTTCATGTGCTTTCAAGGCGAGTCGAGTCTGCCTCCTGAAACCTGTTTCCTGCAATTCTGCCTTGCTTTCAAATCCTCTTCGTTGCCTTCCCTCAATATATTTGTGGACGAGAGTTATCATTTATAACTCTGCAGGTTTGTGAGTTGCAGTGCCCCTGAGCTCCATTTGTCAAGTCGCTTTTTTGGGAGCTGGCCGCCAAAGCGCAGGATTGCTTCAGGCCGTATTCTGGTTCCGGGGGGCAGGCTGAGCCTGTGGTTCATTCTTCTTCCTGATGGGAAAATAGAGTGACCTGTGCCTGTCCCAACACCTAGAGCTAGTCTCTCATTGGTTCCCCCTCTTCCCGTTCATCCTCAGGCCAAATTGCGACCTGTACGAAACAGGAGGTTAAAGGTGCTGATTCTCCAAGTAGGGAGATTGTTAGTAGAGCGGCTGGAATGGCGAACCCGAGCACAAGGAGAGGAGAAATGAGGTGCGTTGGAGAAACCTTTCCCGATCACACGGTGTACCATCTTCTGGGTTTCCCACGCATGTTTTCGATGTAGGAAGATGCCCTTGAACCTGGAGATTTGGGACCCACGGCATGGGTACCACGCAGCATGACTTTAAAGGGTCTGCGTTTGCTCACCCAAGCTCACCAATTCTCTCAGCCCCAAGAGTGTCCAGCCTTATGTCTCATCCAGCTGTGGGTCTAGATATGGTCAATCCAGGTTGCATCAGAGCCCCTGAACGGATTTTGTAAGAATTTCTCTCTCTTTCACTGTCTTTGTTTTATGGGGTTTTTTTTAAAGTAATCTATTTTGATAATGGGGTTTAGCTGCTTTTCACTGCTGTGTTTATGCCGCTTTACACCCTCTTGATTCACTTCCAGAGAGATATCAATACATAGGTTTTAAGACTCTTACTAGTCAGATATATTCTTGGGCGGTGAATAGGGGCTGTTGAGTCCAGTTCACTGAGCAGGGGGTAGGTCTTGTCTATTACATATTTGGCTTGTGGAACGGTATCTGAGCTAATTTCAAACCCTTGTTTTATGCATCACCCCACCTCACCTTTCCCGTTAAGCAGCCATAGTGTGTTTTCTAAATGTGTGACTCTGTTCTGTTTTGTAATTCAGTTCAAGTGTAGCGATTTTGACATTCCCTCTATAAGTGATATCTTAGGATAAGTGTCCTTTTCTGTGTGACTTATTTCACTGAGAGTCATCGTACCTAAATCCACTCATCCTGCTGCTACTAGCCTTATGACATTGATTTCATGGCTGAGTGATATTCCATTGTGCCTAAGTACCACCACTTCTTTATCCATTTTTCTCTTTCCTGGGATATTGAAGGTGTACCGAAGTGGAGGTTCTTGGAAACAGAGCAGCCCTAAACTTTGGGGTGCCTGTGTCTTGTTGATTTTTAGGTTGCCCGATTTATACGCCCATGAGTGGAAGTGCCCTATGCTCTCTAAGCTGTGCTTATTACATGTTTCAGGACACACCGTACACTTCTCCAGAGTGGCTGTTGGCAATTTACATCCCGCCCATCAGCGTAGCAAGGCTCCCATGTCTCCGTGGCCTGTCCTGCATTTCTGGTTTTTACACTTTTTTCAGCATGGCCCTTTTGACCGATGGCAAGCGAGACTTCTTTGTAGCGCTGATTTGCCTTTCTGGCTTGCCTGGTTGGCCAAAAAGGGCGTATTCGTTTTTTCCTGAATATATTCAGGAAAAAACGCATACGCCGTTTTTGGCCAAGGGCATCATTGTCAACGCTTTGCCGCTTTTCATGTGCTTTCAAGGCGAGTCGAGTCTGCCTCCTGAAACCTGTTTCCTGCAATTCTGCCTTGCTTTCAAATCCTCCTCGTTGCCTTCCCTCAATATATTTGTGGACGAGAGTTATCATTTATAACTCTGCAGGTTTGTGAGTTGCAGTGCCCCTGAGCTCCATTTGTCAAGTCGCTTTTTTGGGAGCTGGCCGCCAAAGCGCAGGATTGCTTCAGGCCGTATTCTGGTTCCGGGGGGCAGGCTGAGCCTGTGGTTCATTCTTCTTCCTGATGGGAAAATAGAGTGACCTGTGCCTGTCCCAACACCTAGAGCTAGTCTCTCATTGGTTCCCCCTCTTCCCGTTCATCCTCAGGCCAAATTGCGACCTGTACGAAACAGGAGGTTAAAGGTGCTGATTCTCCAAGTAGGGAGATTGTTAGTAGAGCGGCTGGAATGGCGAACCCGAGCACAAGGAGAGGAGAAATGAGGTGCGTTGGAGAAACCTTTCCCGATCACACGGTGTACCATCTTCTGGGTTTCCCACGCATGTTTTCGATGTAGGAAGATGCCCTTGAACCTGGAGATTTGGGACCCACGGCATGGGTACCACGCAGCATGACTTTAAAGGGTCTGCGTTTGCTCACCCAAGCTCACCAATTCTCTCAGCCCCAAGAGTGTCCAGCCTTATGTCTCATCCAGCTGTGGGTCTAGATATGGTCAATCCAGGTTGCATCAGAGCCCCTGAACGGATTTTGTAAGAATTTCTCTCTCTTTCACTGTCTTTGTTTTATGGGGTTTTTTTTAAAGTAATCTATTTTGATAATGGGGTTTAGCTGCTTTTCACTGCTGTGTTTATGCCGCTTTACACCCTCTTGATTCACTTCCAGAGAGATATCAATACATAGGTTTTAAGACTCTTACTAGTCAGATATATTCTTGGGCGGTGAATAGGGGCTGTTGAGTCCAGTTCACTGAGCAGGGGGTAGGTCTTGTCTATTACATATTTGGCTTGTGGAACGGTATCTGAGCTAATTTCAAACCCTTGTTTTATGCATCACCCCACCTCACCTTTCCCGTTAAGCAGCCATAGTGTGTTTTCTAAATGTGTGACTCTGTTCTGTTTTGTAATTCAGTTCAAGTGTAGCGATTTTGACATTCCCTCTATAAGTGATATCTTAGGATAAGTGTCCTTTTCTGTGTGACTTATTTCACTGAGAGTCATCGTACCTAAATCCACTCATCCTGCTGCTACTAGCCTTATGACATTGATTTCATGGCTGAGTGATATTCCATTGTGCCTAAGTACCACCACTTCTTTATCCATTTTTCTCTTTCCTGGGATATTGAAGGTGTACCGAAGTGGAGGTTCTTGGAAACAGAGCAGCCCTAAACTTTGGGGTGCCTGTGTCTTGTTGATTTTTAGGTTGCCCGATTTATACGCCCATGAGTGGAAGTGCCCTATGCTCTCTAAGCTGTGCTTATTACATGTTTCAGGACACACCGTACACTTCTCCAGAGTGGCTGTTGGCAATTTACATCCCGCCCATCAGCGTAGCAAGGCTCCCATGTCTCCGTGGCCTGTCCTGCATTTCTGGTTTTTACACTTTTTTCAGCATGGCCCTTTTGACCGATGGCAAGCGAGACTTGTTTGTAGCGCTGATTTGCCTTTCCGGCTTGCCTGGTTGGCCAAAAAGGGCGTATGCGTTTTTTCCTGAATATATTCAGGAAAAAACGCATACGCCCTTTTTGGCCAAGGGCATCATTGTCAACGCTTTGCCGCTTTTCATGTGCTTTCAAGGCGAGTCGAGTCTGCCTCCTGAAACCTGTTTCCTGCAATTCTGCCTTGCTTTCAAATCCTCTTCGTTGCCTTCCCTCAATATATTTGTGGACGAGAGTTATCATTTATAACTCTGCAGGTTTGTGAGTTGCAGTGCCCCTGAGCTCCATTTGTCAAGTCGCTTTTTTGGGAGCTGGCCGCCAAAGCGCAGGATTGCTTCAGGCCGTATTCTGGTTCCGGGGGGCAGGCTGAGCCTGTGGTTCATTCTTCTTCCTGATGGGAAAATAGAGTGACCTGTGCCTGTCCCAACACCTAGAGCTAGTCTCTCATTGGTTCCCCCTCTTCCCGTTCATCCTCAGGCCAAATTGCGACCTGTACGAAACAGGAGGTTAAAGGTGCTGATTCTCCAAGTAGGGAGATTGTTAGTAGAGCGGCTGGAATGGCGAACCCGAGCACAAGGAGAGGAGAAATGAGGTGCGTTGGAGAAACCTTTCCCGATCACACGGTGTACCATCTTCTGGGTTTCCCACGCATGTTTTCGATGTAGGAAGATGCCCTTGAACCTGGAGATTTGGGACCCACGGCATGGGTACCACGCAGCATGACTTTAAAGGGTCTGCGTTTGCTCACCCAAGCTCACCAATTCTCTCAGCCCCAAGAGTGTCCAGCCTTATGTCTCATCCAGCTGTGGGTCTAGATATGGTCAATCCAGGTTGCATCAGAGCCCCTGAACGGATTTTGTAAGAATTTCTCTCTCTTTCACTGTCTTTGTTTTATGGGGTTTTTTTTAAAGTAATCTATTTTGATAATGGGGTTTAGCTGCTTTTCACTGCTGTGTTTATGCCGCTTTACACCCTCTTGATTCACTTCCAGAGAGATATCAATACATAGGTTTTAAGACTCTTACTAGTCAGATATATTCTTGGGCGGTGAATAGGGGCTGTTGAGTCCAGTTCACTGAGCAGGGGGTAGGTCTTGTCTATTACATATTTGGCTTGTGGAACGGTATCTGAGCTAATTTCAAACCCTTGTTTTATGCATCACCCCACCTCACCTTTCCCGTTAAGCAGCCATAGTGTGTTTTCTAAATGTGTGACTCTGTTCTGTTTTGTAATTCAGTTCAAGTGTAGCGATTTTGACATTCCCTCTATAAGTGATATCTTAGGATAAGTGTCCTTTTCTGTGTGACTTATTTCACTGAGAGTCATCGTACCTAAATCCACTCATCCTGCTGCTACTAGCCTTATGACATTGATTTCATGGCTGAGTGATATTCCATTGTGCCTAAGTACCACCACTTCTTTATCCATTTTTCTCTTTCCTGGGATATTGAAGGTGTACCGAAGTGGAGGTTCTTGGAAACAGAGCAGCCCTAAACTTTGGGGTGCCTGTGTCTTGTTGATTTTTAGGTTGCCCGATTTATACGCCCATGAGTGGAAGTGCCCTATGCTCTCTAAGCTGTGCTTATTACATGTTTCAGGACACACCGTACACTTCTCCAGAGTGGCTGTTGGCAATTTACATCCCGCCCATCAGCGTAGCAAGGCTCCCATGTCTCCGTGGCCTGTCCTGCATTTCTGGTTTTTACACTTTTTTCAGCATGGCCCTTTTGACCGATGGCAAGCGAGACTTCTTTGTAGCGCTGATTTGCCTTTCTGGCTTGCCTGGTTGGCCAAAAAGGGCGTATTCGTTTTTTCCTGAATATATTCAGGAAAAAACGCATACGCCGTTTTTGGCCAAGGGCATCATTGTCAACGCTTTGCCGCTTTTCATGTGCTTTCAAGGCGAGTCGAGTCTGCCTCCTGAAACCTGTTTCCTGCAATTCTGCCTTGCTTTCAAATCCTCCTCGTTGCCTTCCCTCAATATATTTGTGGACGAGAGTTATCATTTATAACTCTGCAGGTTTGTGAGTTGCAGTGCCCCTGAGCTCCATTTGTCAAGTCGCTTTTTTGGGAGCTGGCCGCCAAAGCGCAGGATTGCTTCAGGCCGTATTCTGGTTCCGGGGGGCAGGCTGAGCCTGTGGTTCATTCTTCTTCCTGATGGGAAAATAGAGTGACCTGTGCCTGTCCCAACACCTAGAGCTAGTCTCTCATTGGTTCCCCCTCTTCCCGTTCATCCTCAGGCCAAATTGCGACCTGTACGAAACAGGAGGTTAAAGGTGTTGATTCTCCAAGTAGGGAGATTGTTAGTAGAGTGGCTGGAATGGCGAACCCGAGCACAAGGAGAGGAGAAATGAGGTGCGTTGGAGAAAACTTTCCCGATCACACGGTGTACCATCTTCTGGGTTTCCCACGCATGTTTTCGATGTAGGAAGATGCCCTTGAACCTGGAGATTTGGGACCCACGGCATGGGTACCACGCAGCATGACTTTAAAGGGTCTGCGTTTGCTCACCCAAGCTCACCAATTCTCTCAGCCCCAAGAGTGTCCAGCCTTATGTCTCATCCAGCTGTGGGTCTAGATATGGTCAATCCAGGTTGCATCAGAGCCCCTGAACGGATTTTGTAAGAATTTCTCTCTCTTTCACTGTCTTTGTTTTATGGGGTTTTTTTTAAAGTAATCTATTTTGATAATGGGGTTTAGCTGCTTTTCACTGCTGTGTTTATGCCGCTTTACACCCTCTTGATTCACTTCCAGAGAGATATCAATACATAGGTTTTAAGACTCTTACTAGTCAGATATATTCTTGGGCGGTGAATAGGGGCTGTTGAGTCCAGTTCACTGAGCAGGGGGTAGGTCTTGTCTATTACATATTTGGCTTGTGGAACGGTATCTGAGCTAATTTCAAACCCTTGTTTTATGCATCACCCCACCTCACCTTTCCCGTTAAGCAGCCATAGTGTGTTTTCTAAATGTGTGACTCTGTTCTGTTTTGTAATTCAGTTCAAGTGTAGCGATTTTGACATTCCCTCTATAAGTGATATCTTAGGATAAGTGTCCTTTTCTCTGTGACTTATTTCACTGAGAGTCATCGTACCTAAATCCACTCATCCTGCTGCTACTAGCCTTATGACATTGATTTCATGGCTGAGTGATATTCCATTGTGCCTAAGTACCACAACTTCTTTATCCATTTTTCTCTTTCCTGGGATATTGAAGGTGTACCGAAGTGGAGGTTCTTGGAAACAGAGCAGCCCTAAACTTTGGGGCGCCTGTGTCTTGTTGAGTTTTAGTTTTCCCGATTTATACCCCCATGAGTGGAAGTGCCCTATGCTCTGTAAGCTGTGCTTATTACATGTTTCAGGACACACCGTACACTTCTCCAGAGTGGCTGTTGGCAATTTACATCCCGCCCATCAGCGTAGCAAGGCTCCCATGTCTCCGTGGCCTGTCCTGCATTTCTGGTTTTTACACTTTTTTCAGCATGGCCCTTTTGACCGATGGCAAGCGAGACTTCTTTGTAGCGCTGATTTGCCTTTCCGGCTTGCCTGGTTGGCCAAAAAGGGCGTATGCGTTTTTTCCTGAATATATTCAGGAAAAAACGCATACGCCCTTTTTGGCCAAGGGCATCATTGTCAACGCTTTGCCGCTTTTCATGTGCTTTCAAGGCGAGTCGAGTCTGCCTCCTGAAACCTGTTTCCTGCAATTCTGCCTTGCTTTCAAATCCTCCTCGTTGCCTTCCCTCAATATATTTGTGGACGAGAGTTATCATTTATAACTCTGCAGGTTTGTGAGTTGCAGTGCCCCTGAGCTCCATTTGTCAACTCGCTTTTTTGGGAGCTGGCCGCCAAAGTGCAGGATTGCTTCAGGCCGTATTCTGGTTCCGGGGGGCAGGCTGAGCCTGTGGTTCATTCTTCTTCCTGATGGGAAAATAGAGTGACCTGTGCCTGTCCCAACACCTAGAGCTAGTCTCTCATTGGTTCCCCCTCTTCCCGTTCATCCTCAGGCCAAATTGCGACCTGTACGAAACAGGAGGTTAAAGGTGTTGATTCTCCAAGTAGGGAGATTGTTAGTAGAGTGGCTGGAATGGCGAACCCGAGCACAAGGAGAGGAGAAATGAGGTGCGTTGGAGAAACCTTTCCCGATCACACGGTGTACCATCTTCTGGGTTTCCCACGCATGTTTTCGATGTAGGAAGATGCCCTTGAACCTGGAGATTTGGGACCCACGGCATGGGTACCACGCAGCATGACTTTAAAGGGTCTGCGTTTGCTCACCCAAGCTCACCAATTCTCTCAGCCCCAAGAGTGTCCAGCCTTATGTCTCATCCAGCTGTGGGTCTAGATATGGTCAATCCAGGTTGCATCAGAGCCCCTGAACGGATTTTGTAAGAATTTCTCTCTCTTTCACTGTCTTTGTTTTATGGGGTTTTTTTTAAAGTAATCTATTTTGATAATGGGGTTTAGCTGCTTTTCACTGCTGTGTTTATGCCGCTTTACACCCTCTTGATTCACTTCCAGAGAGATATCAATACATAGGTTTTAAGACTCTTACTAGTCAGATATATTCTTGGGCGGTGAATAGGGGCTGTTGAGTCCAGTTCACTGAGCAGGGGGTAGGTCTTGTCTATTACATATTTGGCTTGTGGAACGGTATCTGAGCTAATTTCAAACCCTTGTTTTATGCATCACCCCACCTCACCTTTCCCGTTAAGCAGCCATAGTGTGTTTTCTAAATGTGTGACTCTGTTCTGTTTTGTAATTCAGTTCAAGTGTAGCGATTTTGACATTCCCTCTATAAGTGATATCTTAGGATAAGTGTCCTTTTCTGTGTGACTTATTTCACTGAGAGTCATCGTACCTAAATCCACTCATCCTGCTGCTACTAGCCTTATGACATTGATATCATGGCTGAGTGATATTCCATTGTGCCTAAGTACCACAACTTCTTTATCCATTTTTCTCTTTCCTGGGATATTGAAGGTGTACCGAAGTGGAGGTTCTTGGAAACAGAGCAGCCCTAAACTTTGGGGCGCCTGTGTCTTGTTGAGTTTTAGTTTTCCCGATTTATACCCCCATGAGTGGAATTGCCCTATGCTCTGTAAGCTGTGCTTATTACATGTTTCAGGACACACCGTACACTTCTCCAGAGTGGCTGTTGGCAATTTACATCCCGCCCATCAGCGTAGCAAGGCTCCCATGTCTCCGTGGCCTGTCCTGCATTTCTGGTTTTTACACTTTTTTCAGCATGGCCCTTTTGACCGATGGCAAGCGAGACTTCTTTGTAGCGCTGATTTGCCTTTCCGGCTTGCCTGGTTGGCCAAAAAGGGCGTATGCGTTTTTTCCTGAATATATTCAGGAAAAAACGCATACGCCCTTTTTGGCCAAGGGCATCATTGTCAACGCTTTGCCGCTTTTCATGTGCTTTCAAGGCGAGTCGAGTCTGCCTCCTGAAACCTGTTTCCTGCAATTCTGCCTTGCTTTCAAATCCTCCTCGTTGCCTTCCCTCAATATATTTGTGGACGAGAGTTATCATTTATAACTCTGCAGGTTTGTGAGTTGCAGTGCCCCTGAGCTCCATTTGTCAAGTCGCTTTTTTGGGAGCTGGCCGCCAAAGCGCAGGATTGCTTCAGGCCGTATTCTGGTTCCGGGGGGCAGGCTGAGCCTGTGGTTCATTCTTCTTCCTGATGGGAAAATAGAGTGACCTGTGCCTGTCCCAACACCTAGAGCTAGTCTCTCATTGGTTCCCCCTCTTCCCGTTCATCCTCAGGCCAAATTGCGACCTGTACGAAACAGGAGGTTAAAGGTGTTGATTCTCCAAGTAGGGAGATTGTTAGTAGAGTGGCTGGAATGGCGAACCCGAGCACAAGGAGAGGAGAAATGAGGTGCGTTGGAGAAACCTTTCCCGATCACACGGTGTACCATCTTCTGGGTTTCCCACGCATGTTTTCGATGTAGGAAGATGCCCTTGAACCTGGAGATTTGGGACCCACGGCATGGGTACCACGCAGCATGACTTTAAAGGGTCTGCGTTTGCTCACCCAAGCTCACCAATTCTCTCAGCCCCAAGAGTGTCCAGCCTTATGTCTCATCCAGCTGTGGGTCTAGATATGGTCAATCCAGGTTGCATCAGAGCCCCTGAACGGATTTTGTAAGAATTTCTCTCTCTTTCACTGTCTTTGTTTTATGGGGTTTTTTTTAAAGTAATCTATTTTGATAATGGGGTTTAGCTGCTTTTCACTGCTGTGTTTATGCCGCTTTACACCCTCTTGATTCACTTCCAGAGAGATATCAATACATAGGTTTTAAGACTCTTACTAGTCAGATATATTCTTGGGCGGTGAATAGGGGCTGTTGAGTCCAGTTCACTGAGCAGGGGGTAGGTCTTGTCTATTACATATTTGGCTTGTGGAACGGTATCTGAGCTAATTTCAAACCCTTGTTTTATGCATCACCCCACCTCACCTTTCCCGTTAAGCAGCCATAGTGTGTTTTCTAAATGTGTGACTCTGTTCTGTTTTGTAATTCAGTTCAAGTGTAGCGATTTTGACATTCCCTCTATAAGTGATATCTTAGGATAAGTGTCCTTTTCTGTGTGACTTATTTCACTGAGAGTCATCGTACCTAAATCCACTCATCCTGCTGCTACTAGCCTTATGACATTGATTTCATGGCTGAGTGATATTCCATTGTGCCTAAGTACCACAACTTCTTTATCCATTTTTCTCTTTCCTGGGATATTGAAGGTGTACCGAAGTGGAGGTTCTTGGAAACAGAGCAGCCCTAAACTTTGGGGCGCCTGTGTCTTGTTGAGTTTTAGTTTTCCCGATTTATACCCCCATGAGTGGAATTGCCCTATGCTCTGTAAGCTGTGCTTATTACATGTTTCAGGACACACCGTACACTTCTCCAGAGTGGCTGTTGGCAATTTACATCCCGCCCATCAGCGTAGCAAGGCTCCCATGTCTCCGTGGCCTGTCCTGCATTTCTGGTTTTTACACTTTTTTCAGCATGGCCCTTTTGACCGATGGCAAGCGAGACTTCTTTGTAGCGCTGATTTGCCTTTCCGGCTTGCCTGGTTGGCCAAAAAGGGCGTATGCGTTTTTTCCTGAATATATTCAGGAAAAAACGCATACGCCCTTTTTGGCCAAGGGCATCATTGTCAACGCTTTGCCGCTTTTCATGTGCTTTCAAGGCGAGTCGATTCTGCCGCCTGAAACCTGTTTCCTGCAATTCTGCCTTGCTTTCAAATCCTCCTCGTTGCCTTCCCTCAATATATTTGTGGACGAGAGTTATCATTTATAACTCTGCAGGTTTGTGAGTTGCAGTGCCCCTGAGCTCCATTTGTCAAGTCGCTTTTTTGGGAGCTGGCCGCCAAAGCGCAGGATTGCTTCAGGCCGTATTCTGGTTCCGGGGGGCAGGCTGAGCCTGTGGTTCATTCTTCTTCCTGATGGGAAAATAGAGTGACCTGTGCCTGTCCCAACACCTAGAGCTAGTCTCTCATTGGTTCCCCCTCTTCCCGTTCATCCTCAGGCCAAATTGCGACCTGTACGAAACAGGAGGTTAAAGGTGTTGATTCTCCAAGTAGGGAGATTGTTAGTAGAGTGGCTGGAATGGCGAACCCGAGCACAAGGAGAGGAGAAATGAGGTGCGTTGGAGAAACCTTTCCCGATCACACGGTGTACCATCTTCTGGGTTTCCCACGCATGTTTTCGATGTAGGAAGATGCCCTTGAACCTGGAGATTTGGGACCCACGGCATGGGTACCACGCAGCATGACTTTAAAGGGTCTGCGTTTGCTCACCCAAGCTCACCAATTCTCTCAGCCCCAAGAGTGTCCAGCCTTATGTCTCATCCAGCTGTGGGTCTAGATATGGTCAATCCAGGTTGCATCAGAGCCCCTGAACGGATTTTGTAAGAATTTCTCTCTCTTTCACTGTCTTTGTTTTATGGGGTTTTTTTTAAAGTAATCTATTTTTATAATGGGGTTTAGCTGCTTTTCACTGCTGTGTTTATGCCGCTTTACACCCTCTTGATTCACTTCCAGAGAGAGATCAATACATAGGTTTTAAGACTCTTACTAGTCAGATATATTCTTGGGCGGTGAATAGGGGCTGTTGAGTCCAGTTCACTGAGCAGGGGGTAGGTCTTGTTTATTACATATTTGGCTTGTGGAACGGTATCTGAGCTAATTTCAAACCCTTGTTTTATGCATCACCCCACCTCACCTTTCCCGTTAAGCAGCCATAGTGTGTTTTCTAAATGTGTGACTCTGTTCTGTTTTGTAATTCAGTTCAAGTGTAGCGATTTTGACATTCCCTCTATAAGTGATATCTTAGGATAAGTGTCCTTTTCCGTGTGACTTATTTCACTGAGAGTCATCGTACCTAAATCCACTCATCCTGCTGCTACTAGCCTTATGACATTGATTTCATGGCTGAGTGATATTCCATTGTGCCTAAGTACCACAACTTCTTTATCCATTTTTCTCTTTCCTGGGATATTGAAGGTGTACCGAAGTGGAGGTTCTTGGAAACAGAGCAGCCCTAAACTTTGGGGCGCCTGTGTCTTGTTGAGTTTTAGTTTTCCCGATTTATACCCCCATGAGTGGAAGTGCCCTATGCTCTGTAAGCTGTGCTTATTACATGTTTCAGGACACACCGTACACTTCTCCAGAGTGGCTGTTGGCAATTTACATCCCGCCCATCAGCGTAGCAAGGCTCCCATGTCTCCATGGCCTGTCCTGCATTTCTGGTTTTTACACTTTTTTCAGCATGGCCCTTTTGACCGATGGCAAGCGAGACTTCTTTGTAGCACTGATTTGCCTTTCCGGCTTGCCTGGTTGGCCAAAAAGGGCGTATGCGTTTTTTCCTGAATATATTCAGGAAAAAACGCATACGCCCTTTTTGGCCAAGGGCATCATTGTCAACGCTTTGCCGCTTTTCATGTGCTTTCAAGGCGAGTCGAGTCTGCCTCCTGAAACCTGTTTCCTGCAATTCTGCCTTGCTTTCAAATCCTCCTCGTTGCCTTCCCTCAATATATTTGTGGACGAGAGTTATCATTTATAACTCTGCAGGTTTGTGAGTTGCAGTGCCCCTGAGCTCCATTTGTCAAGTCGCTTTTTTGGGAGCTGGCCGCCAAAGCGCAGGATTGCTTCAGGCCGTATTCTGGTTCCGGGGGGCAGGCTGAGCCTGTGGTTCATTCTTCTTCCTGATGGGAAAATAGAGTGACCTGTGCCTGTCCCAACACCTAGAGCTAGTCTCTCATTGGTTCCCCCTCTTCCCGTTCATCCTCAGGCCAAATTGCGACCTGTACGAAACAGGAGGTTAAAGGTGCTGATTCTCCAAGTAGGGAGATTGTTAGTAGAGCGGCTGGAATGGCGAACCCGAGCACAAGGAGAGGAGAAATGAGGTGCGTTGGAGAAACCTTTCCCGATCACACGGTGTACCATCTTCTGGGTTTCCCACGCATGTTTTCGATGTAGGAAGATGCCCTTGAACCTGGAGATTTGGGACCCACGGCATGGGTACCACGCAGCATGACTTTAAAGGGTCTGCGTTTGCTCACCCAAGCTCACCAATTCTCTCAGCCCCAAGAGTGTCCAGCCTTATGTCTCATCCAGCTGTGGGTCTAGATATGGCCAATCCAGGTTGCATCAGAGCCCCTGAACGGATTTTGTAAGAATTTCTCTCTCTTTCACTGTCTTTGTTTTATGGGGTTTTTTTTAAAGTAATCTATTTTGATAATGGGGTTTAGCTGCTTTTCACTGCTGTGTTTATGCCGCTTTACACCCTCTTGATTCACTTCCAGAGAGATATCAATACATAGGTTTTAAGACTCTTACTAGTCAGATATATTCTTGGGCGGTGAATAGGGGCTGTTGAGTCCAGTTCACTGAGCAGGGGGTAGGTCTTGTCTATTACATATTTGGCTTGTGGAACGGTATCTGAGCTAATTTCAAACCCTTGTTTTATGCATCACCCCACCTCACCTTTCCCGTTAAGCAGCCATAGTGTGTTTTCTAAATGTGTGACTCTGTTCTGTTTTGTAATTCAGTTCAAGTGTAGCGATTTTGACATTCCCTCTATAAGTGATATCTTAGGATAAGTGTCCTTTTCTCTGTGACTTATTTCACTGAGAGTCATCGTACCTAAATCCACTCATCCTGCTGCTACTAGCCTTATGACATTGATTTCATGGCTGAGTGATATTCCATTGTGCCTAAGTACCACCACTTCTTTATCCATTTTTCTCTTTCCTGGGATATTGAAGGTGTACTGAAGTGGAGGTTCTTGGAAACAGAGCACCCCTAAACTTTGGGGTGCCTGTGTCTTGTTGATTTTTAGGTTTCCCGATTTATACGCCCATGAGTGGAAGTGCCCTATGCTCTCTAAGCTGTGCTTATTACATGTTTCAGGACACACCGTACACTTCTCCAGAGTGGTTGTTGGCAATTTACATCCCGCCCATCAGCGTAGCAAGGCTCCCATGTCTCCGTGGCCTGTCCTGCATTTCTGGTTTTTACACTTTTTTCAGCATGGCCCTTTTGACCGATGGCAAGCGAGACTTGTTTGTAGCGCTGATTTGCCTTTCCGGCTTGCCTGGTTGGCCAAAAAGGGCGTATGCGTTTTTTCCTGAATATATTCAGGAAAAAAGGCATACGCCCTTTTTGGCCAAGGGCATCATTGTCAACGCTTTGCCGCTTTTCATGTGCTTTCAAGGCGAGTCGAGTCTGCCTCCTGAAACCTGTTTCCTGCAATTCTGCCTTGCTTTCAAATCCTCCTCGTTGCCTTCCCTCAATATATTTGTGGACGAGAGTTATCATTTATAACTCTGCAGGTTTGTGAGTTGCAGTGCCCCTGAGCTCCATTTGTCAAGTCGCTTTTTTGGGAGCTGGCCGCCAAAGCGCAGGATTGCTTCAGGCCGTATTCTGGTTCCGGGGGGCAGGCTGAGCCTGTGGTTCATTCTTCTTCCTGATGGGAAAATAGAGTGACCTGTGCCTGTCCCAACACCTAGAGCTAGTCTCTCATTGGTTCCCCCTCTTCCCGTTCATCCTCAGGCCAAATTGCGACCTGTACGAAACAGGAGGTTAAAGGTGCTGATTCTCCAAGTAGAGAGATTGTTAGTAGAGCGGCTGGAATGGCGAACCCGAGCACAAGGAGAGGAGAAATGAGGTGCGTTGGAGAAACCTTTCCCGATCACACGGTGTACCATCTTCTGGGTTTCCCACGCATGTTTTCGATGTAGGAAGATGCCCTTGAACCTGGAGATTTGGGACCCACGGCATGGGTACCACGCAGCATGACTTTAAAGGGTCTGCGTTTGCTCACCCAAGCTCACCAATTCTCTCAGCCCCAAGAGTGCCCAGCCTTATGTCTCATCCAGCTGTGGGTCTAGATATGGTCAATCCAGGTTGCATCAGAGCCCCTGAACGGATTTTGTAAGAATTTCTCTCTCTTTCACTGTCTTTGTTTTATGGGTTTTTTTTTAAAGTAATCTATTTTGATAATGGGGTTTAGCTGCTTTTCACTGCTGTGTTTATGCCGCTTTACACCCTCTTGATTCACTTCCAGAGAGATATCAATACATAGGTTTTAAGACTCTTACTAGTCAGATATATTCTTGGGCGGTGAATAGGGGCTGTTGAGTCCAGTTCACTGAGCAGGGGGTAGGTCTTGTCTATTACATATTTGGCTTGTGGAACGGTATCTGAGCTAATTTCAAACCCTTGTTTTATGCATCACCCCACCTCACCTTTCCCGTTAAGCAGCCATAGTGTGTTTTCTAAATGTGTGACTCTGTTCTGTTTTGTAATTCAGTTCAAGTGTAGCGATTTTGACATTCCCTCTATAAGTGATATCTTAGGATAAGTGTCCTTTTCTGTGTGACTTATTTCACTGAGAGTCATCGTACCTAAATCCACTCATCCTGCTGCTACTAGCCTTATGACATTGATTTCATGGCTGAGTGATATTCCATTGTGCCTAAGTACCACAACTTCTTTATCCATTTTTCTCTCTCCTGGGATATTGAAGGTGTACCGAAGTGGAGGTTCTTGGAAACAGAGCAGCCCTAAACTTTGGGGCGCCTGTGTCTTGTTGAGTTTTAGTTTTCCCGATTTATACCCCCATGAGTGGAATTGCCCTATGCTCTGTAAGCTGTGCTTATTACAT
Source organism: Eubalaena glacialis (assembly GCF_028564815.1). Taxonomy (NCBI): domain Eukaryota; kingdom Metazoa; phylum Chordata; class Mammalia; order Artiodactyla; family Balaenidae; genus Eubalaena; species Eubalaena glacialis. The sequence continues at coordinate 117,402,226 of NC_083722.1, forward strand.
GTTTCAGGACACACCGTACACTTCTCCAGAGTGGCTGTTGGCAATTTACATCCCGCCCATCAGCGTAGCAAGGCTCCCATGTCTCCGTGGCCTGTCCTGCATTTCTGGTTTTTACACTTTTTTCAGCATGGCCCTTTTGACCGATGGCAAGCGAGACTTCTTTGTAGCGCTGATTTGCCTTTCCGGCTTGCCTGGTTGGCCAAAAAGGGCGTATGCGTTTTTTCCTGAATATATTCAGGAAAAAACGCATACGCCCTTTTTGGCCAAGGGCATCATTGTCAACGCTTTGCCGCTTTTCATGTGCTTTCAAGGCGAGTCGAGTCTGCCTCCTGAAACCTGTTTCCTGCAATTCTGCCTTGCTTTCAAATCCTCCTCGTTGCCTTCCCTCAATATATTTGTGGACGAGAGTTATCATTTATAACTCTGCAGGTTTGTGAGTTGCAGTGCCCCTGAGCTCCATTTGTCAAGTCGCTTTTTTGGGAGCTGGCCGCCAAAGCGCAGGATTGCTTCAGGCCGTATTCTGGTTCCGGGGGGCAGGCTGAGCCTGTGGTTCATTCTTCTTCCTGATGGGAAAATAGAGTGACCTGTGCCTGTCCCAACACCTAGAGCTAGTCTCTCATTGGTTCCCCCTCTTCCCGTTCATCCTCAGGCCAAATTGCGACCTGTACGAAACAGGAGGTTAAAGGTGTTGATTCTCCAAGTAGGGAGATTGTTAGTAGAGTGGCTGGAATGGCGAACCCGAGCACAAGGAGAGGAGAAATGAGGTGCGTTGGAGAAACCTTTCCCGATCACACGGTGTACCATCTTCTGGGTTTCCCACGCATGTTTTCGATGTAGGAAGATGCCCTTGAACCTGGAGATTTGGGACCCACGGCATGGGTACCACGCAGCATGACTTTAAAGGGTCTGCGTTTGCTCACCCAAGCTCACCAATTCTCTCAGCCCCAAGAGTGTCCAGCCTTATGTCTCATCCAGCTGTGGGTCTAGATATGGTCAATCCAGGTTGCATCAGAGCCCCTGAACGGATTTTGTAAGAATTTCTCTCTCTTTCACTGTCTTTGTTTTATGGGGTTTTTTTTAAAGTAATCTATTTTGATAATGGGGTTTAGCTGCTTTTCACTGCTGTGTTTATGCCGCTTTACACCCTCTTGATTCACTTCCAGAGAGATATCAATACATAGGTTTTAAGACTCTTACTAGTCAGATATATTCTTGGGCGGTGAATAGGGGCTGTTGAGTCCAGTTCACTGAGCAGGGGGTAGGTCTTGTCTATTACATATTTGGCTTGTGGAACGGTATCTGAGCTAATTTCAAACCCTTGTTTTATGCATCACCCCACCTCACCTTTCCCGTTAAGCAGCCATAGTGTGTTTTCTAAATGTGTGACTCTGTTCTGTTTTGTAATTCAGTTCAAGTGTAGCGATTTTGACATTCCCTCTATAAGTGATATCTTAGGATAAGTGTCCTTTTCTGTGTGACTTATTTCACTGAGAGTCATCGTACCTAAATCCACTCATCCTGCTGCTACTAGCCTTATGACATTGATTTCATGGCTGAGTGATATTCCATTGTGCCTAAGTACCACCACTTCTTTATCCATTTTTCTCTTTCCTGGGATATTGAAGGTGTACTGAAGTGGAGGTTCTTGGAAACAGAGCACCCCTAAACTTTGGGGTGCCTGTGTCTTGTTGATTTTTAGGTTTCCCGATTTATACGCCCATGAGTGGAAGTGCCCTATGCTCTCTAAGCTGTGCTTATTACATGTTTCAGGACACACCGTACACTTCTCCAGAGTGGTTGTTGGCAATTTACATCCCGCCCATCAGCGTAGCAAGGCTCCCATGTCTCCGTGGCCTGTCCTGCATTTCTGGTTTTTACACTTTTTTCAGCATGGCCCTTTTGACCGATGGCAAGCGAGACTTGTTTGTAGCGCTGATTTGCCTTTCCGGCTTGCCTGGTTGGCCAAAAAGGGCGTATGCGTTTTTTCCTGAATATATTCAGGAAAAAAGGCATACGCCCTTTTTGGCCAAGGGCATCATTGTCAACGCTTTGCCGCTTTTCATGTGCTTTCAAGGCGAGTCGAGTCTGCCTCCTGAAACCTGTTTCCTGCAATTCTGCCTTGCTTTCAAATCCTCCTCGTTGCCTTCCCTCAATATATTTGTGGACGAGAGTTATCATTTATAACTCTGCAGGTTTGTGAGTTGCAGTGCCCCTGAGCTCCATTTGTCAAGTCGCTTTTTTGGGAGCTGGCCGCCAAAGCGCAGGATTGCTTCAGGCCGTATTCTGGTTCCGGGGGGCAGGCTGAGCCTGTGGTTCATTCTTCTTCCTGATGGGAAAATAGAGTGACCTGTGCCTGTCCCAACACCTAGAGCTAGTCTCTCATTGGTTCCCCCTCTTCCCGTTCATCCTCAGGCCAAATTGCGACCTGTACGAAACAGGAGGTTAAAGGTGCTGATTCTCCAAGTAGAGAGATTGTTAGTAGAGCGGCTGGAATGGCGAACCCGAGCACAAGGAGAGGAGAAATGAGGTGCGTTGGAGAAACCTTTCCCGATCACACGGTGTACCATCTTCTGGGTTTCCCACGCATGTTTTCGATGTAGGAAGATGCCCTTGAACCTGGAGATTTGGGACCCACGGCATGGGTACCACGCAGCATGACTTTAAAGGGTCTGCGTTTGCTCACCCAAGCTCACCAATTCTCTCAGCCCCAAGAGTGTCCAGCCTTATGTCTCATCCAGCTGTGGGTCTAGATATGGTCAATCCAGGTTGCATCAGAGCCCCTGAACGGATTTTGTAAGAATTTCTCTCTCTTTCACTGTCTTTGTTTTATGGGGTTTTTTTTAAAGTAATCTATTTTGATAATGGGGTTTAGCTGCTTTTCACTGCTGTGTTTATGCCGCTTTACACCCTCTTGATTCACTTCCAGAGAGATATCAATACATAGGTTTTAAGACTCTTACTAGTCAGATATATTCTTGGGCGGTGAATAGGGGCTGTTGAGTCCAGTTCACTGAGCAGGGGGTAGGTCTTGTCTATTACATATTTGGCTTGTGGAACGGTATCTGAGCTAATTTCAAACCCTTGTTTTATGCATCACCCCACCTCACCTTTCCCGTTAAGCAGCCATAGTGTGTTTTCTAAATGTGTGACTCTGTTCTGTTTTGTAATTCAGTTCAAGTGTAGCGATTTTGACATTCCCTCTATAAGTGATATCTTAGGATAAGTGTCCTTTTCTGTGTGACTTATTTCACTGAGAGTCATCGTACCTAAATCCACTCATCCTGCTGCTACTAGCCTTATGACATTGATTTCATGGCTGAGTGATATTCCATTGTGCCTAAGTACCACAACTTCTTTATCCATTTTTCTCTTTCCTGGGATATTGAAGGTGTACCGAAGTGGAGGTTCTTGGAAACAGAGCAGCCCTAAACTTTGGGGCGCCTGTGTCTTGTTGAGTTTTAGTTTTCCCGATTTATACCCCCATGAGTGGAAGTGCCCTATGCTCTGTAAGCTGTGCTTATTACATGTTTCAGGACACACCGTACACTTCTCCAGAGTGGCTGTTGGCAATTTACATCCCGCCCATCAGCGTAGCAAGGCTCCCATGTCTCCGTGGCCTGTCCTGCATTTCTGGTTTTTACACTTTTTTCAGCATGGCCCTTTTGACCGATGGCAAGCGAGACTTGTTTGTAGCGCTGATTTGCCTTTCCGGCTTGCCTGGTTGGCCAAAAAGGGCGTATGCGTTTTTTCCTGAATATATTCAGGAAAAAAGGCATACGCCCTTTTTGGCCAAGGGCATCATTGTCAACGCTTTGCCGCTTTTCATGTGCTTTCAAGGCGAGTCGAGTCTGCCTCCTGAAACCTGTTTCCTGCAATTCTGCCTTGCTTTCAAATCCTCCTCGTTGCCTTCCCTCAATATATTTGTGGACGAGAGTTATCATTTATAACTCTGCAGGTTTGTGAGTTGCAGTGCCCCTGAGCTCCATTTGTCAAGTCGCTTTTTTGGGAGCTGGCCGCCAAAGCGCAGGATTGCTTCAGGCCGTATTCTGGTTCCGGGGGGCAGGCTGAGCCTGTGGTTCATTCTTCTTCCTGATGGGAAAATAGAGTGACCTGTGCCTGTCCCAACACCTAGAGCTAGTCTCTCATTGGTTCCCCCTCTTCCCGTTCATCCTCAGGCCAAATTGCGACCTGTACGAAACAGGAGGTTAAAGGTGCTGATTCTCCAAGTAGAGAGATTGTTAGTAGAGCGGCTGGAATGGCGAACCCGAGCACAAGGAGAGGAGAAATGAGGTGCGTTGGAGAAACCTTTCCCGATCACACGGTGTACCATCTTCTGGGTTTCCCACGCATGTTTTCGATGTAGGAAGATGCCCTTGAACCTGGAGATTTGGGACCCACGGCATGGGTACCACGCAGCATGACTTTAAAGGGTCTGCGTTTGCTCACCCAAGCTCACCAATTCTCTCAGCCCCAAGAGTGTCCAGCCTTATGTCTCATCCAGCTGTGGGTCTAGATATGGTCAATCCAGGTTGCATCAGAGCCCCTGAACGGATTTTGTAAGAATTTCTCTCTCTTTCACTGTCTTTGTTTTATGGGGTTTTTTTTAAAGTAATCTATTTTGATAATGGGGTTTAGCTGCTTTTCACTGCTGTGTTTATGCCGCTTTACACCCTCTTGATTCACTTCCAGAGAGATATCAATACATAGGTTTTAAGACTCTTACTAGTCAGATATATTCTTGGGCGGTGAATAGGGGCTGTTGAGTCCAGTTCACTGAGCAGGGGGTAGGTCTTGTCTATTACATATTTGGCTTGTGGAACGGTATCTGAGCTAATTTCAAACCCTTGTTTTATGCATCACCCCACCTCACCTTTCCCGTTAAGCAGCCATAGTGTGTTTTCTAAATGTGTGACTCTGTTCTGTTTTGTAATTCAGTTCAAGTGTAGCGATTTTGACATTCCCTCTATAAGTGATATCTTAGGATAAGTGTCCTTTTCTGTGTGACTTATTTCACTGAGAGTCATCGTACCTAAATCCACTCATCCTGCTGCTACTAGCCTTATGACATTGATTTCATGGCTGAGTGATATTCCATTGTGCCTAAGTACCACAACTTCTTTATCCATTTTTCTCTTTCCTGGGATATTGAAGGTGTACCGAAGTGGAGGTTCTTGGAAACAGAGCAGCCCTAAACTTTGGGGCGCCTGTGTCTTGTTGAGTTTTAGTTTTCCCGATTTATACCCCCATGAGTGGAAGTGCCCTATGCTCTGTAAGCTGTGCTTATTACATGTTTCAGGACACACCGTACACTTCTCCAGAGTGGCTGTTGGCAATTTACATCCCGCCCATCAGCGTAGCAAGGCTCCCATGTCTCCGTGGCCTGTCCTGCATTTCTGGTTTTTACACTTTTTTCAGCATGGCCCTTTTGACCGATGGCAAGCGAGACTTGTTTGTAGCGCTGATTTGCCTTTCCGGCTTGCCTGGTTGGCCAAAAAGGGCGTATGCGTTTTTTCCTGAATATATTCAGGAAAAAAGGCATACGCCCTTTTTGGCCAAGGGCATCATTGTCAACGCTTTGCCGCTTTTCATGTGCTTTCAAGGCGAGTCGAGTCTGCCTCCTGAAACCTGTTTCCTGCAATTCTGCCTTGCCTTCAAATCCTCTTCGTTGCCTTCCCTCAATATATTTGTGGACGAGAGTTATCATTTATAACTCTGCAGGTTTGTGAGTTGCAGTGCCCCTGAGCTCCATTTGTCAAGTCGCTTTTTTGGGAGCTGGCCGCCAAAGCGCAGGATTGCTTCAGGCCGTATTCTGGTTCCGGGGGGCAGGCTGAGCCTGTGGTTCATTCTTCTTCCTGATGGGAAAATAGAGTGACCTGTGCCTGTCCCAACACCTAGAGCTAGTCTCTCATTGGTTCCCCCTCTTCCCGTTCATCCTCAGGCCAAATTGCGACCTGTACGAAACAGGAGGTTAAAGGTGCTGATTCTCCAAGTAGAGAGATTGTTAGTAGAGCGGCTGGAATGGCGAACCCGAGCACAAGGAGAGGAGAAATGAGGTGCGTTGGAGAAACCTTTCCCGATCACACGGTGTACCATCTTCTGGGTTTCCCACGCATGTTTTCGATGTAGGAAGATGCCCTTGAACCTGGAGATTTGGGACCCACGGCATGGGTACCACGCAGCATGACTTTAAAGGGTCTGCGTTTGCTCACCCAAGCTCACCAATTCTCTCAGCCCCAAGAGTGCCCAGCCTTATGTCTCATCCAGCTGTGGGTCTAGATATGGTCAATCCAGGTTGCATCAGAGCCCCTGAACGGATTTTGTAAGAATTTCTCTCTCTTTCACTGTCTTTGTTTTATGGGGTTTTTTTTAAAGTAATCTATTTTGATAATGGGGTTTAGCTGCTTTTCACTGCTGTGTTTATGCCGCTTTACACCCTCTTGATTCACTTCCAGAGAGATATCAATACATAGGTTTTAAGACTCTTACTAGTCAGATATATTCTTGGGCGGTGAATAGGGGCTGTTGAGTCCAGTTCACTGAGCAGGGGGTAGGTCTTGTCTATTACATATTTGGCTTGTGGAACGGTATCTGAGCTAATTTCAAACCCTTGTTTTATGCATCACCCCACCTCACCTTTCCCGTTAAGCAGCCATAGTGTGTTTTCTAAATGTGTGACTCTGTTCTGTTTTGTAATTCAGTTCAAGTGTAGCGATTTTGACATTCCCTCTATAAGTGATATCTTAGGATAAGTGTCCTTTTCTCTGTGACTTATTTCACTGAGAGTCATCGTACCTAAATCCACTCATCCTGCTGCTACTAGCCTTATGACATTGATTTCATGGCTGAGTGATATTCCATTGTGCCTAAGTACCACCACTTCTTTATCCATTTTTCTCTTTCCTGGGATATTGAAGGTATACTGAAGTGGAGGTTCTTGGAAACAGAGCAGCCCTAAACTTTGGGGTGCCTGTGTCTTGTTGATTTTTAGGTTTCCCGATTTATACGCCCATGAGTGGAAGTGCCCTATGCTCTGTAAGCTGTGCTTATTACATGTTTCAGGACACACCGTACACTTCTCCAGAGTGGTTGTTGGCAATTTACATCCCGCCCATCAGCGTAGCAAGGCTCCCATGTCTCCGTGGCCTGTCCTGCATTTCTGGTTTTTACACTTTTTTCAGCATGGCCCTTTTGACCGATGGCAAGCGAGGCTTGTTTGTAGCGCTGATTTGCCTTTCCGGCTTGCCTGGTTGGCCAAAAAGGGCGTATGCGTTTTTTCCTGAATATATTCAGGAAAAAAGGCATACGCCCTTTTTGGCCAAGGGCATCATTGTCAACGCTTTGCCGCTTTTCATGTGCTTTCAAGGCGAGTCGAGTCTGCCTCCTGAAACCTGTTTCCTGCAATTCTGCCTTGCTTTCAAATCCTCCTCGTTGCCTTCCCTCAATATATTTGTGGACGAGAGTTATCATTTATAACTCTGCAGGTTTGTGAGTTGCAGTGCCCCTGAGCTCCATTTGTCAAGTCGCTTTTTTGGGAGCTGGCCGCCAAAGCGCAGGATTGCTTCAGGCCGTATTCTGGTTCCGGGGGGCAGGCTGAGCCTGTGGTTCATTCTTCTTCCTGATGGGAAAATAGAGTGACCTGTGCCTGTCCCAACACCTAGAGCTAGTCTCTCATTGGTTCCCCCTCTTCCCGTTCATCCTCAGGCCAAATTGCGACCTGTACGAAACAGGAGGTTAAAGGTGCTGATTCTCCAAGTAGAGAGATTGTTAGTAGAGCGGCTGGAATGGCGAACCCGAGCACAAGGAGAGGAGAAATGAGGTGCGTTGGAGAAACCTTTCCCGATCACACGGTGTACCATCTTCTGGGTTTCCCACGCATGTTTTCGATGTAGGAAGATGCCCTTGAACCTGGAGATTTGGGACCCACGGCATGGGTACCACGCAGCATGACTTTAAAGGGTCTGCGTTTGCTCACCCAAGCTCACCAATTCTCTCAGCCCCAAGAGTGCCCAGCCTTATGTCTCATCCAGCTGTGGGTCTAGATATGGTCAATCCAGGTTGCATCAGAGCCCCTGAACGGATTTTGTAAGAATTTCTCTCTCTTTCACTGTCTTTGTTTTATGGGTTTTTTTTTAAAGTAATCTATTTTGATAATGGGGTTTAGCTGCTTTTCACTGCTGTGTTTATGCCGCTTTACACCCTCTTGATTCACTTCCAGAGAGATATCAATACATAGGTTTTAAGACTCTTACTAGTCAGATATATTCTTGGGCGGTGAATAGGGGCTGTTGAGTCCAGTTCACTGAGCAGGGGGTAGGTCTTGTCTATTACATATTTGGCTTGTGGAACGGTATCTGAGCTAATTTCAAACCCTTGTTTTATGCATCACCCCACCTCACCTTTCCCGTTAAGCAGCCATAGTGTGTTTTCTAAATGTGTGACTCTGTTCTGTTTTGTAATTCAGTTCAAGTGTAGCGATTTTGACATTCCCTCTATAAGTGATATCTTAGGATAAGTGTCCTTTTCTCTGTGACTTATTTCACTGAGAGTCATCGTACCTAAATCCACTCATCCTGCTGCTACTAGCCTTATGACATTGATTTCATGGCTGAGTGATATTCCATTGTGCCTAAGTACCACAACTTCTTTATCCATTTTTCTCTTTCCTGGGATATTGAAGGTGTACCGAAGTGGAGGTTCTTGGAAACAGAGCAGCCCTAAACTTTGGGGTGCCTGTGTCTTGTTGATTTTTAGGTTTCCCGATTTATACGCCCATGAGTGGAAGTGCCCTATGCTCTCTAAGCTGTGCTTATTACATGTTTCAGGACACACCGTACACTTCTCCAGAGTGGCTGTTGGCAATTTACATCCCGCCCATCAGCGTAGCAAGGCTCCCATGTCTCCGTGGCCTGTCCTGCATTTCTGGTTTTTACACTTTTTTCAGCATGGCCCTTTTGACCGATGGCAAGCGAGACTTCTTTGTAGCGCTGATTTGCCTTTCTGGCTTGCCTGGTTGGCCAAAAAGGGCGTATTCGTTTTTTCCTGAATATATTCAGGAAAAAACGCATACGCCGTTTTTGGCCAAGGGCATCATTGTCAACGCTTTGCCGCTTTTCATGTGCTTTCAAGGCGAGTCGAGTCTGCCTCCTGAAACCTGTTTCCTGCAATTCTGCCTTGCTTTCAAATCCTCCTCGTTGCCTTCCCTCAATATATTTGTGGACGAGAGTTATCATTTATAACTCTGCAGGTTTGTGAGTTGCAGTGCCCCTGAGCTCCATTTGTCAAGTCGCTTTTTTGGGAGCTGGCCGCCAAAGCGCAGGATTGCTTCAGGCCGTATTCTGGTTCCGGGGGGCAGGCTGAGCCTGTGGTTCATTCTTCTTCCTGATGGGAAAATAGAGTGACCTGTGCCTGTCCCAACACCTAGAGCTAGTCTCTCATTGGTTCCCCCTCTTCCCGTTCATCCTCAGGCCAAATTGCGACCTGTACGAAACAGGAGGTTAAAGGTGTTGATTCTCCAAGTAGGGAGATTGTTAGTAGAGTGGCTGGAATGGCGAACCCGAGCACAAGGAGAGGAGAAATGAGGTGCATTGGAGAAACCTTTCCCGATCACACGGTGTACCATCTTCTGGGTTTCCCACGCATGTTTTCGATGTAGGAAGATGCCCTTGAACCTGGAGATTTGGGACCCACGGCATGGGTACCACGCAGCATGACTTTAAAGGGTCTGCGTTTGCTCACCCAAGCTCACCAATTCTCTCAGCCCCAAGAGTGTCCAGCCTTATGTCTCATCCAGCTGTGGGTCTAGATATGGTCAATCCAGGTTGCATCAGAGCCCCTGAACGGATTTTGTAAGAATTTCTCTCTCTTTCACTGTCTTTGTTTTATGGGGTTTTTTTTAAAGTAATCTATTTTGATAATGGGGTTTAGCTGCTTTTCACTGCTGTGTTTATGCCGCTTTACACCCTCTTGATTCACTTCCAGAGAGATATCAATACATAGGTTTTAAGACTCTTACTAGTCAGATATATTCTTGGGCGGTGAATAGGGGCTGTTGAGTCCAGTTCACTGAGCAGGGGGTAGGTCTTGTCTATTACATATTTGGCTTGTGGAACGGTATCTGAGCTAATTTCAAACCCTTGTTTTATGCATCACCCCACCTCACCTTTCCCGTTAAGCAGCCATAGTGTGTTTTCTAAATGTGTGACTCTGTTCTGTTTTGTAATTCAGTTCAAGTGTAGCGATTTTGACATTCCCTCTATAAGTGATATCTTAGGATAAGTGTCCTTTTCTGTGTGACTTATTTCACTGAGAGCCATCGTACCTAAATCCACTCATCCTGCTGCTACTAGCCTTATGACATTGATTTCATAGCTGAGTGATATTCCATTGTGCCTAAGTACCACAACTTCTTTATCCATTTTTCTCTTTCCTGGGATATTGAAGGTGTACCGAAGTGGAGGTTCTTGGAAACAGAGCAGCCCTAAACTTTGGGGCGCCTGTGTCTTGTTGAGTTTTAGTTTTCCCGATTTATACCCCCATGAGTGGAAGTGCCCTATGCTCTGTAAGCTGTGCTTATTACATGTTTCAGGACACACCGTACACTTCTCCAGAGTGGCTGTTGGCAATTTACATCCCGCCCATCAGCGTAGCAAGGCTCCCATGTCTCCGTGGCCTGTCCTGCATTTCTGGTTTTTACACTTTTTTCAGCATGGCCCTTTTGACCGATGGCAAGCGAGACTTCTTTGTAGCGCTGATTTGCCTTTCTGGCTTGCCTGGTTGGCCAAAAAGGGCGTATTCGTTTTTTCCTGAATATATTCAGGAAAAAACGCATACGCCGTTTTTGGCCAAGGGCATCATTGTCAACGCTTTGCCGCTTTTCATGTGCTTTCAAGGCGAGTCGAGTCTGCCTCCTGAAACCTGTTTCCTGCAATTCTGCCTTGCTTTCAAATCCTCCTCGTTGCCTTCCCTCAATATATTTGTGGACGAGAGTTATAATTTATAACTCTGCAGGTTTGTGAGTTGCAGTGCCCCTGAGCTCCATTTGTCAAGTCGCTTTTTTGGGAGCTGGCCGCCAAAGCGCAGGATTGCTTCAGGCCGTATTCTGGTTCCGGGGGGCAGGCTGAGCCTGTGGTTCATTCTTCTTCCTGATGGGAAAATAGAGTGACCTGTGCCTGTCCCAACACCTAGAGCTAGTCTCTCATTGGTTCCCCCTCTTCCCGTTCATCCTCAGGCCAAATTGCGACCTGTACGAAACAGGAGGTTAAAGGTGTTGATTCTCCAAGTAGGGAGATTGTTAGTAGAGTGGCTGGAATGGCGAACCCGAGCACAAGGAGAGGAGAAATGAGGTGCGTTGGAGAAACCTTTCCCGATCACACGGTGTACCATCTTCTGGGTTTCCCACGCATGTTTTCGATGTAGGAAGATGCCCTTGAACCTGGAGATTTGGGACCCACGGCATGGGTACCACGCAGCATGACTTTAAAGGGTCTGCGTTTGCTCACCCAAGCTCACCAATTCTCTCAGCCCCAAGAGTGTCCAGCCTTATGTCTCATCCAGCTGTGGGTCTAGATATGGTCAATCCAGGTTGCATCAGAGCCCCTGAACGGATTTTGTAAGAATTTCTCTCTCTTTCACTGTCTTTGTTTTATGGGGTTTTTTTAAAAGTAATCTATTTTGATAATGGGGTTTAGCTGCTTTTCACTGCTGTGTTTATGCCGCTTTACACCCTCTTGATTCACTTCCAGAGAGATATCAATACATAGGTTTTAAGACTCTTACTAGTCAGATATATTCTTGGGCGGTGAATAGGGGCTGTTGAGTCCAGTTCACTGAGCAGGGGGTAGGTCTTGTCTATTACATATTTGGCTTGTGGAACGGTATCTGAGCTAATTTCAAACCCTTGTTTTATGCATCACCCCACCTCACCTTTCCCGTTAAGCAGCCATAGTGTGTTTTCTAAATGTGTGACTCTGTTCTGTTTTGTAATTCAGTTCAAGTGTAGCGATTTTGACATTCCCTCTATAAGTGATATCTTAGGATAAGTGTCCTTTTCTGTGTGACTTATTTCACTGAGAGTCACCGTACCTAAATCCACTCATCCTGCTGCTACTAGCCTTATGACATTGATTTCATGGCTGAGTGATATTCCATTGTGCCTAAGTACCACAACTTCTTTATCCATTTTTCTCTTTCCTGGGATATTGAAGGTGTACCGAAGTGGAGGTTCTTGGAAACAGAGCAGCCCTAAACTTTGGGGCGCCTGTGTCTTGTTGAGTTTTAGTTTTCCCGATTTATACCCCCATGAGTGGAAGTGCCCTATGCTCTGTAAGCTGTGCTTATTACATGTTTCAGGACACACCGTACACTTCTCCAGAGTGGCTGTTGGCAATTTACATCCCGCCCATCAGCGTAGCAAGGCTCCCATGTCTCCGTGGCCTGTCCTGCATTTCTGGTTTTTACACTTTTTTCAGCATGGCCCTTTTGACCGATGGCAAGCGAGACTTCTTTGTAGCGCTGATTTGCCTTTCCGGCTTGCCTGGTTGGCCAAAAAGGGCGTATGCGTTTTTTCCTGAATATATTCAGGAAAAAACGCATACGCCCTTTTTGGCCAAGGGCATCATTGTCAACGCTTTGCCGCTTTTCATGTGCTTTCAAGGCGAGTCGAGTCTGCCTCCTGAAACCTGTTTCCTGCAATTCTGCCTTGCTTTCAAATCCTCCTCGTTGCCTTCCCTCAATATATTTGTGGACGAGAGTTATCATTTATAACTCTGCAGGTTTGTGAGTTGCAGTGCCCCTGAGCTCCATTTGTCAAGTCGCTTTTTTGGGAGCTGGCCGCCAAAGCGCAGGATTGCTTCAGGCCGTATTCTGGTTCCGGGGGGCAGGCTGAGCCTGTGGTTCATTCTTCTTCCTGATGGGAAAATAGAGTGACCTGTGCCTGTCCCAACACCTAGAGCTAGTCTCTCATTGGTTCCCCCTCTTCCCGTTCATCCTCAGGCCAAATTGCGACCTGTACGAAACAGGAGGTTAAAGGTGTTGATTCTCCAAGTAGGGAGATTGTTAGTAGAGCGGCTGGAATGGCGAACCCGAGCACAAGGAGAGGAGAAATGAGGTGCGTTGGAGAAACCTTTCCCGATCACACGGTGTACCATCTTCTGGGTTTCCCACGCATGTTTTCGATGTAGGAAGATGCCCTTGAACCTGGAGATTTGGGACCCACGGCATGGGTACCACGCAGCATGACTTTAAAGGGTCTGCGTTTGCTCACCCAAGCTCACCAATTCTCTCAGCCCCAAGAGTGTCCAGCCTTATGTCTCATCCAGCTGTGGGTCTAGATATGGTCAATCCAGGTTGCATCAGAGCCCCTGAACGGATTTTGTAAGAATTTCTCTCTCTTTCACTGTCTTTGTTTTATGGGGTTTTTTTTAAAGTAATCTATTTTGATAATGGGGTTTAGCTGCTTTTCACTGCTGTGTTTATGCCGCTTTACACCCTCTTGATTCACTTCCAGAGAGATATCAATACATAGGTTTTAAGACTCTTACTAGTCAGATATATTCTTGGGCGGTGAATAGGGGCTGTTGAGTCCAGTTCACTGAGCAGGGGGTAGGTCTTGTCTATTACATATTTGGCTTGTGGAACGGTATCTGAGCTAATTTCAAACCCTTGTTTTATGCATCACCCCACCTCACCTTTCCCGTTAAGCAGCCATAGTGTGTATCTAAATGTGTGACTCTGTTCTGTTTTGTAATTCAGTTCAAGTGTAGCGATTTTGACATTCCCTCTATAAGTGATATCTTAGGATAAGTGTCCTTTTCCGTGTGACTTATTTCACTGAGAGTCATCGTACCTAAATCCACTCATCCTGCTGCTACTAGCCTTATGACATTGATTTCATGGCTGAGTGATATTCCATTGTGCCTAAGTACCACAACTTCTTTATCCATTTTTCTCTTTCCTGGGATATTGAAGGTGTACCGAAGTGGAGGTTCTTGGAAACAGAGCAGCCCTAAACTTTGGGGCGCCTGTGTCTTGTTGAGTTTTAGTTTTCCCGATTTATACCCCCATGAGTGGAAGTGCCCTATGCTCTGTAAGCTGTGCTTATTACATGTTTCAGGACACACCGTACACTTCTCCAGAGTGGCTGTTGGCAATTTACATCCCGCCCATCAGCGTAGCAAGGCTCCCATGTCTCCATGGCCTGTCCTGCATTTCTGGTTTTTACACTTTTTTCAGCATGGCCCTTTTGACCGATGGCAAGCGAGACTTCTTTGTAGCACTGATTTGCCTTTCCGGCTTGCCTGGTTGGCCAAAAAGGGCGTATGCGTTTTTTCCTGAATATATTCAGGAAAAAACGCATACGCCCTTTTTGGCCAAGGGCATCATTGTCAACGCTTTGCCGCTTTTCATGTGCTTTCAAGGCGAGTCGAGTCTGCCTCCTGAAACCTGTTTCCTGCAATTCTGCCTTGCTTTCAAATCCTCCTCGTTGCCTTCCCTCAATATATTTGTGGACGAGAGTTATCATTTATAACTCTGCAGGTTTGTGAGTTGCAGTGCCCCTGAGCTCCATTTGTCAAGTCGCTTTTTTGGGAGCTGGCCGCCAAAGCGCAGGATTGCTTCAGGCCGTATTCTGGTTCCGGGGGGCAGGCTGAGCCTGTGGTTCATTCTTCTTCCTGATGGGAAAATAGAGTGACCTGTGCCTGTCCCAACACCTAGAGCTAGTCTCTCATTGGTTCCCCCTCTTCCCGTTCATCCTCAGGCCAAATTGCGACCTGTACGAAACAGGAGGTTAAAGGTGCTGATTCTCCAAGTAGGGAGATTGTTAGTAGAGCGGCTGGAATGGCGAACCCGAGCACAAGGAGAGGAGAAATGAGGTGCGTTGGAGAAACCTTTCCCGATCACACGGTGTACCATCTTCTGGGTTTCCCACGCATGTTTTCGATGTAGGAAGATGCCCTTGAACCTGGAGATTTGGGACCCACGGCATGGGTACCACGCAGCATGACTTTAAAGGGTCTGCGTTTGCTCACCCAAGCTCACCAATTCTCTCAGCCCCAAGAGTGTCCAGCCTTATGTCTCATCCAGCTGTGGGTCTAGATATGGCCAATCCAGGTTGCATCAGAGCCCCTGAACGGATTTTGTAAGAATTTCTCTCTCTTTCACTGTCTTTGTTTTATGGGGTTTTTTTTAAAGTAATCTATTTTGATAATGGGGTTTAGCTGCTTTTCACTGCTGTGTTTATGCCGCTTTACACCCTCTTGATTCACTTCCAGAGAGATATCAATACATAGGTTTTAAGACTCTTACTAGTCAGATATATTCTTGGGCGGTGAATAGGGGCTGTTGAGTCCAGTTCACTGAGCAGGGGGTAGGTCTTGTCTATTACATATTTGGCTTGTGGAACGGTATCTGAGCTAATTTCAAACCCTTGTTTTATGCATCACCCCACCTCACCTTTCCCGTTAAGCAGCCATAGTGTGTTTTCTAAATGTGTGACTCTGTTCTGTTTTGTAATTCAGTTCAAGTGTAGCGATTTTGACATTCCCTCTATAAGTGATATCTTAGGATAAGTGTCCTTTTCTCTGTGACTTATTTCACTGAGAGTCATCGTACCTAAATCCACTCATCCTGCTGCTACTAGCCTTATGACATTGATTTCATGGCTGAGTGATATTCCATTGTGCCTAAGTACCACCACTTCTTTATCCATTTTTCTCTTTCCTGGGATATTGAAGGTGTACTGAAGTGGAGGTTCTTGGAAACAGAGCACCCCTAAACTTTGGGGTGCCTGTGTCTTGTTGATTTTTAGGTTTCCCGATTTATACGCCCATGAGTGGAAGTGCCCTATGCTCTCTAAGCTGTGCTTATTACATGTTTCAGGACACACCGTACACTTCTCCAGAGTGGTTGTTGGCAATTTACATCCCGCCCATCAGCGTAGCAAGGCTCCCATGTCTCCGTGGCCTGTCCTGCATTTCTGGTTTTTACACTTTTTTCAGCATGGCCCTTTTGACCGATGGCAAGCGAGACTTGTTTGTAGCGCTGATTTGCCTTTCCGGCTTGCCTGGTTGGCCAAAAAGGGCGTATGCGTTTTTTCCTGAATATATTCAGGAAAAAAGGCATACGCCCTTTTTGGCCAAGGGCATCATTGTCAACGCTTTGCCGCTTTTCATGTGCTTTCAAGGCGAGTCGAGTCTGCCTCCTGAAACCTGTTTCCTGCAATTCTGCCTTGCTTTCAAATCCTCCTCGTTGCCTTCCCTCAATATATTTGTGGACGAGAGTTATCATTTATAACTCTGCAGGTTTGTGAGTTGCAGTGCCCCTGAGCTCCATTTGTCAAGTCGCTTTTTTGGGAGCTGGCCGCCAAAGCGCAGGATTGCTTCAGGCCGTATTCTGGTTCCGGGGGGCAGGCTGAGCCTGTGGTTCATTCTTCTTCCTGATGGGAAAATAGAGTGACCTGTGCCTGTCCCAACACCTAGAGCTAGTCTCTCATTGGTTCCCCCTCTTCCCGTTCATCCTCAGGCCAAATTGCGACCTGTACGAAACAGGAGGTTAAAGGTGCTGATTCTCCAAGTAGAGAGATTGTTAGTAGAGCGGCTGGAATGGCGAACCCGAGCACAAGGAGAGGAGAAATGAGGTGCGTTGGAGAAACCTTTCCCGATCACACGGTGTACCATCTTCTGGGTTTCCCACGCATGTTTTCGATGTAGGAAGATGCCCTTGAACCTGGAGATTTGGGACCCACGGCATGGGTACCACGCAGCATGACTTTAAAGGGTCTGCGTTTGCTCACCCAAGC
Source organism: Eubalaena glacialis (assembly GCF_028564815.1). Lineage (NCBI taxonomy): Eukaryota > Metazoa > Chordata > Mammalia > Artiodactyla > Balaenidae > Eubalaena > Eubalaena glacialis. Next base: position 117,419,018 of record NC_083722.1, read on the forward strand.
TCACCAATTCTCTCAGCCCCAAGAGTGCCCAGCCTTATGTCTCATCCAGCTGTGGGTCTAGATATGGTCAATCCAGGTTGCATCAGAGCCCCTGAACGGATTTTGTAAGAATTTCTCTCTCTTTCACTGTCTTTGTTTTATGGGTTTTTTTTAAAGTAATCTATTTTGATAATGGGGTTTAGCTGCTTTTCACTGCTGTGTTTATGCCGCTTTACACCCTCTTGATTCACTTCCAGAGAGATATCAATACATAGGTTTTAAGACTCTTACTAGTCAGATATATTCTTGGGCGGTGAATAGGGGCTGTTGAGTCCAGTTCACTGAGCAGGGGGTAGGTCTTGTCTATTACATATTTGGCTTGTGGAACGGTATCTGAGCTAATTTCAAACCCTTGTTTTATGCATCACCCCACCTCACCTTTCCCGTTAAGCAGCCATAGTGTGTTTTCTAAATGTGTGACTCTGTTCTGTTTTGTAATTCAGTTCAAGTGTAGCGATTTTGACATTCCCTCTATAAGTGATATCTTAGGATAAGTGTCCTTTTCTGTGTGACTTATTTCACTGAGAGTCATCGTACCTAAATCCACTCATCCTGCTGCTACTAGCCTTATGACATTGATTTCATGGCTGAGTGATATTCCATTGTGCCTAAGTACCACAACTTCTTTATCCATTTTTCTCTCTCCTGGGATATTGAAGGTGTACCGAAGTGGAGGTTCTTGGAAACAGAGCAGCCCTAAACTTTGGGGCGCCTGTGTCTTGTTGAGTTTTAGTTTTCCCGATTTATACCCCCATGAGTGGAAGTGCCCTATGCTCTGTAAGCTGTGCTTATTACATGTTTCAGGACACACCGTACACTTCTCCAGAGTGGCTGTTGGCAATTTACATCCCGCCCATCAGCGTAGCAAGGCTCCCATGTCTCCGTGGCCTGTCCTGCATTTCTGGTTTTTACACTTTTTTCAGCATGGCCCTTTTGACCGATGGCAAGCGAGACTTCTTTGTAGCGCTGATTTGCCTTTCCGGCTTGCCTGGTTGGCCAAAAAGGGCGTATGCGTTTTTTCCTGAATATATTCAGGAAAAAACGCATACGCCCTTTTTGGCCAAGGGCATCATTGTCAACGCTTTGCCGCTTTTCATGTGCTTTCAAGGCGAGTCGAGTCTGCCTCCTGAAACCTGTTTCCTGCAATTCTGCCTTGCTTTCAAATCCTCCTCGTTGCCTTCCCTCAATATATTTGTGGACGAGAGTTATCATTTATAACTCTGCAGGTTTGTGAGTTGCAGTGCCCCTGAGCTCCATTTGTCAAGTCGCTTTTTTGGGAGCTGGCCGCCAAAGCGCAGGATTGCTTCAGGCCGTATTCTGGTTCCGGGGGGCAGGCTGAGCCTGTGGTTCATTCTTCTTCCTGATGGGAAAATAGAGTGACCTGTGCCTGTCCCAACACCTAGAGCTAGTCTCTCATTGGTTCCCCCTCTTCCCGTTCATCCTCAGGCCAAATTGCGACCTGTACGAAACAGGAGGTTAAAGGTGTTGATTCTCCAAGTAGGGAGATTGTTAGTAGAGTGGCTGGAATGGCGAACCCGAGCACAAGGAGAGGAGAAATGAGGTGCGTTGGAGAAACCTTTCCCGATCACACGGTGTACCATCTTCTGGGTTTCCCACGCATGTTTTCGATGTAGGAAGATGCCCTTGAACCTGGAGATTTGGGACCCACGGCATGGGTACCACGCAGCATGACTTTAAAGGGTCTGCGTTTGCTCACCCAAGCTCACCAATTCTCTCAGCCCCAAGAGTGTCCAGCCTTATGTCTCATCCAGCTGTGGGTCTAGATATGGTCAATCCAGGTTGCATCAGAGCCCCTGAACGGATTTTGTAAGAATTTCTCTCTCTTTCACTGTCTTTGTTTTATGGGGTTTTTTTTAAAGTAATCTATTTTGATAATGGGGTTTAGCTGCTTTTCACTGCTGTGTTTATGCCGCTTTACACCCTCTTGATTCACTTCCAGAGAGATATCAATACATAGGTTTTAAGACTCTTACTAGTCAGATATATTCTTGGGCGGTGAATAGGGGCTGTTGAGTCCAGTTCACTGAGCAGGGGGTAGGTCTTGTCTATTACATATTTGGCTTGTGGAACGGTATCTGAGCTAATTTCAAACCCTTGTTTTATGCATCACCCCACCTCACCTTTCCCGTTAAGCAGCCATAGTGTGTTTTCTAAATGTGTGACTCTGTTCTGTTTTGTAATTCAGTTCAAGTGTAGCGATTTTGACATTCCCTCTATAAGTGATATCTTAGGATAAGTGTCCTTTTCTGTGTGACTTATTTCACTGAGAGTCATCGTACCTAAATCCACTCATCCTGCTGCTACTAGCCTTATGACATTGATTTCATGGCTGAGTGATATTCCATTGTGCCTAAGTACCACCACTTCTTTATCCATTTTTCTCTTTCCTGGGATATTGAAGGTGTACTGAAGTGGAGGTTCTTGGAAACAGAGCACCCCTAAACTTTGGGGTGCCTGTGTCTTGTTGATTTTTAGGTTTCCCGATTTATACGCCCATGAGTGGAAGTGCCCTATGCTCTCTAAGCTGTGCTTATTACATGTTTCAGGACACACCGTACACTTCTCCAGAGTGGTTGTTGGCAATTTACATCCCGCCCATCAGCGTAGCAAGGCTCCCATGTCTCCGTGGCCTGTCCTGCATTTCTGGTTTTTACACTTTTTTCAGCATGGCCCTTTTGACCGATGGCAAGCGAGACTTGTTTGTAGCGCTGATTTGCCTTTCCGGCTTGCCTGGTTGGCCAAAAAGGGCGTATGCGTTTTTTCCTGAATATATTCAGGAAAAAAGGCATACGCCCTTTTTGGCCAAGGGCATCATTGTCAACGCTTTGCCGCTTTTCATGTGCTTTCAAGGCGAGTCGAGTCTGCCTCCTGAAACCTGTTTCCTGCAATTCTGCCTTGCTTTCAAATCCTCCTCGTTGCCTTCCCTCAATATATTTGTGGACGAGAGTTATCATTTATAACTCTGCAGGTTTGTGAGTTGCAGTGCCCCTGAGCTCCATTTGTCAAGTCGCTTTTTTGGGAGCTGGCCGCCAAAGCGCAGGATTGCTTCAGGCCGTATTCTGGTTCCGGGGGGCAGGCTGAGCCTGTGGTTCATTCTTCTTCCTGATGGGAAAATAGAGTGACCTGTGCCTGTCCCAACACCTAGAGCTAGTCTCTCATTGGTTCCCCCTCTTCCCGTTCATCCTCAGGCCAAATTGCGACCTGTACGAAACAGGAGGTTAAAGGTGCTGATTCTCCAAGTAGAGAGATTGTTAGTAGAGCGGCTGGAATGGCGAACCCGAGCACAAGGAGAGGAGAAATGAGGTGCGTTGGAGAAACCTTTCCCGATCACACGGTGTACCATCTTCTGGGTTTCCCACGCATGTTTTCGATGTAGGAAGATGCCCTTGAACCTGGAGATTTGGGACCCACGGCATGGGTACCACGCAGCATGACTTTAAAGGGTCTGCGTTTGCTCACCCAAGCTCACCAATTCTCTCAGCCCCAAGAGTGTCCAGCCTTATGTCTCATCCAGCTGTGGGTCTAGATATGGTCAATCCAGGTTGCATCAGAGCCCCTGAACGGATTTTGTAAGAATTTCTCTCTCTTTCACTGTCTTTGTTTTATGGGGTTTTTTTTAAAGTAATCTATTTTGATAATGGGGTTTAGCTGCTTTTCACTGCTGTGTTTATGCCGCTTTACACCCTCTTGATTCACTTCCAGAGAGATATCAATACATAGGTTTTAAGACTCTTACTAGTCAGATATATTCTTGGGCGGTGAATAGGGGCTGTTGAGTCCAGTTCACTGAGCAGGGGGTAGGTCTTGTCTATTACATATTTGGCTTGTGGAACGGTATCTGAGCTAATTTCAAACCCTTGTTTTATGCATCACCCCACCTCACCTTTCCCGTTAAGCAGCCATAGTGTGTTTTCTAAATGTGTGACTCTGTTCTGTTTTGTAATTCAGTTCAAGTGTAGTGATTTTGACATTCCCTCTATAAGTGATATCTTAGGATAAGTGTCCTTTTCTGTGTGACTTATTTCACTGAGAGTCATCGTACCTAAATCCACTCATCCTGCTGCTACTAGCCTTATGACATTGATTTCATGGCTGAGTGATATTCCATTGTGCCTAAGTACCACAACTTCTTTATCCATTTTTCTCTTTCCTGGGATATTGAAGGTGTACCGAAGTGGAGGTTCTTGGAAACAGAGCAGCCCTAAACTTTGGGGCGCCTGTGTCTTGTTGAGTTTTAGTTTTCCCGATTTATACCCCCATGAGTGGAAGTGCCCTATGCTCTGTAAGCTGTGCTTATTACATGTTTCAGGACACACCGTACACTTCTCCAGAGTGGCTGTTGGCAATTTACATCCCGCCCATCAGCGTAGCAAGGCTCCCATGTCTCCGTGGCCTGTCCTGCATTTCTGGTTTTTACACTTTTTTCAGCATGGCCCTTTTGACCGATGGCAAGCGAGACTTGTTTGTAGCGCTGATTTGCCTTTCCGGCTTGCCTGGTTGGCCAAAAAGGGCGTATGCGTTTTTTCCTGAATATATTCAGGAAAAAAGGCATACGCCCTTTTTGGCCAAGGGCATCATTGTCAACGCTTTGCCGCTTTTCATGTGCTTTCAAGGCGAGTCGAGTCTGCCTCCTGAAACCTGTTTCCTGCAATTCTGCCTTGCCTTCAAATCCTCTTCGTTGCCTTCCCTCAATATATTTGTGGACGAGAGTTATCATTTATAACTCTGCAGGTTTGTGAGTTGCAGTGCCCCTGAGCTCCATTTGTCAAGTCGCTTTTTTGGGAGCTGGCCGCCAAAGCGCAGGATTGCTTCAGGCCGTATTCTGGTTCCGGGGGGCAGGCTGAGCCTGTGGTTCATTCTTCTTCCTGATGGGAAAATAGAGTGACCTGTGCCTGTCCCAACACCTAGAGCTAGTCTCTCATTGGTTCCCCCTCTTCCCGTTCATCCTCAGGCCAAATTGCGACCTGTACGAAACAGGAGGTTAAAGGTGCTGATTCTCCAAGTAGAGAGATTGTTAGTAGAGCGGCTGGAATGGCGAACCCGAGCACAAGGAGAGGAGAAATGAGGTGCGTTGGAGAAACCTTTCCCGATCACACGGTGTACCATCTTCTGGGTTTCCCACGCATGTTTTCGATGTAGGAAGATGCCCTTGAACCTGGAGATTTGGGACCCACGGCATGGGTACCACGCAGCATGACTTTAAAGGGTCTGCGTTTGCTCACCCAAGCTCACCAATTCTCTCAGCCCCAAGAGTGCCCAGCCTTATGTCTCATCCAGCTGTGGGTCTAGATATGGTCAATCCAGGTTGCATCAGAGCCCCTGAACGGATTTTGTAAGAATTTCTCTCTCTTTCACTGTCTTTGTTTTATGGGGTTTTTTTTAAAGTAATCTATTTTGATAATGGGGTTTAGCTGCTTTTCACTGCTGTGTTTATGCCGCTTTACACCCTCTTGATTCACTTCCAGAGAGATATCAATACATAGGTTTTAAGACTCTTACTAGTCAGATATATTCTTGGGCGGTGAATAGGGGCTGTTGAGTCCAGTTCACTGAGCAGGGGGTAGGTCTTGTCTATTACATATTTGGCTTGTGGAACGGTATCTGAGCTAATTTCAAACCCTTGTTTTATGCATCACCCCACCTCACCTTTCCCGTTAAGCAGCCATAGTGTGTTTTCTAAATGTGTGACTCTGTTCTGTTTTGTAATTCAGTTCAAGTGTAGCGATTTTGACATTCCCTCTATAAGTGATATCTTAGGATAAGTGTCCTTTTCTCTGTGACTTATTTCACTGAGAGTCATCGTACCTAAATCCACTCATCCTGCTGCTACTAGCCTTATGACATTGATTTCATGGCTGAGTGATATTCCATTGTGCCTAAGTACCACCACTTCTTTATCCATTTTTCTCTTTCCTGGGATATTGAAGGTATACTGAAGTGGAGGTTCTTGGAAACAGAGCACCCCTAAACTTTGGGGTGCCTGTGTCTTGTTGATTTTTAGGTTTCCCGATTTATACGCCCATGAGTGGAAGTGCCCTATGCTCTGTAAGCTGTGCTTATTACATGTTTCAGGACACACCGTACACTTCTCCAGAGTGGTTGTTGGCAATTTACATCCCGCCCATCAGCGTAGCAAGGCTCCCATGTCTCCGTGGCCTGTCCTGCATTTCTGGTTTTTACACTTTTTTCAGCATGGCCCTTTTGACCGATGGCAAGCGAGACTTGTTTGTAGCGCTGATTTGCCTTTCCGGCTTGCCTGGTTGGCCAAAAAGGGCGTATGCGTTTTTTCCTGAATATATTCAGGAAAAAAGGCATACGCCCTTTTTGGCCAAGGGCATCATTGTCAACGCTTTGCCGCTTTTCATGTGCTTTCAAGGCGAGTCGAGTCTGCCTCCTGAAACCTGTTTCCTGCAATTCTGCCTTGCTTTCAAATCCTCCTCGTTGCCTTCCCTCAATATATTTGTGGACGAGAGTTATCATTTATAACTCTGCAGGTTTGTGAGTTGCAGTGCCCCTGAGCTCCATTTGTCAAGTCGCTTTTTTGGGAGCTGGCCGCCAAAGCGCAGGATTGCTTCAGGCCGTATTCTGGTTCCGGGGGGCAGGCTGAGCCTGTGGTTCATTCTTCTTCCTGATGGGAAAATAGAGTGACCTGTGCCTGTCCCAACACCTAGAGCTAGTCTCTCATTGGTTCCCCCTCTTCCCGTTCATCCTCAGGCCAAATTGCGACCTGTACGAAACAGGAGGTTAAAGGTGCTGATTCTCCAAGTAGAGAGATTGTTAGTAGAGCGGCTGGAATGGCGAACCCGAGCACAAGGAGAGGAGAAATGAGGTGCGTTGGAGAAACCTTTCCCGATCACACGGTGTACCATCTTCTGGGTTTCCCACGCATGTTTTCGATGTAGGAAGATGCCCTTGAACCTGGAGATTTGGGACCCACGGCATGGGTACCACGCAGCATGACTTTAAAGGGTCTGCGTTTGCTCACCCAAGCTCACCAATTCTCTCAGCCCCAAGAGTGCCCAGCCTTATGTCTCATCCAGCTGTGGGTCTAGATATGGTCAATCCAGGTTGCATCAGAGCCCCTGAACGGATTTTGTAAGAATTTCTCTCTCTTTCACTGTCTTTGTTTTATGGGTTTTTTTTTAAAGTAATCTATTTTGATAATGGGGTTTAGCTGCTTTTCACTGCTGTGTTTATGCCGCTTTACACCCTCTTGATTCACTTCCAGAGAGATATCAATACATAGGTTTTAAGACTCTTACTAGTCAGATATATTCTTGGGCGGTGAATAGGGGCTGTTGAGTCCAGTTCACTGAGCAGGGGGTAGGTCTTGTCTATTACATATTTGGCTTGTGGAACGGTATCTGAGCTAATTTCAAACCCTTGTTTTATGCATCACCCCACCTCACCTTTCCCGTTAAGCAGCCATAGTGTGTTTTCTAAATGTGTGACTCTGTTCTGTTTTGTAATTCAGTTCAAGTGTAGCGATTTTGACATTCCCTCTATAAGTGATATCTTAGGATAAGTGTCCTTTTCTCTGTGACTTATTTCACTGAGAGTCATCGTACCTAAATCCACTCATCCTGCTGCTACTAGCCTTATGACATTGATTTCATGGCTGAGTGATATTCCATTGTGCCTAAGTACCACAACTTCTTTATCCATTTTTCTCTTTCCTGGGATATTGAAGGTGTACCGAAGTGGAGGTTCTTGGAAACAGAGCAGCCCTAAACTTTGGGGTGCCTGTGTCTTGTTGATTTTTAGGTTTCCCGATTTATACGCCCATGAGTGGAAGTGCCCTATGCTCTCTAAGCTGTGCTTATTACATGTTTCAGGACACACCGTACACTTCTCCAGAGTGGCTGTTGGCAATTTACATCCCGCCCATCAGCGTAGCAAGGCTCCCATGTCTCCGTGGCCTGTCCTGCATTTCTGGTTTTTACACTTTTTTCAGCATGGCCCTTTTGACCGATGGCAAGCGAGACTTCTTTGTAGCGCTGATTTGCCTTTCTGGCTTGCCTGGTTGGCCAAAAAGGGCGTATTCGTTTTTTCCTGAATATATTCAGGAAAAAACGCATACGCCGTTTTTGGCCAAGGGCATCATTGTCAACGCTTTGCCGCTTTTCATGTGCTTTCAAGGCGAGTCGAGTCTGCCTCCTGAAACCTGTTTCCTGCAATTCTGCCTTGCTTTCAAATCCTCCTCGTTGCCTTCCCTCAATATATTTGTGGACGAGAGTTATCATTTATAACTCTGCAGGTTTGTGAGTTGCAGTGCCCCTGAGCTCCATTTGTCAAGTCGCTTTTTTGGGAGCTGGCCGCCAAAGCGCAGGATTGCTTCAGGCCGTATTCTGGTTCCGGGGGGCAGGCTGAGCCTGTGGTTCATTCTTCTTCCTGATGGGAAAATAGAGTGACCTGTGCCTGTCCCAACACCTAGAGCTAGTCTCTCATTGGTTCCCCCTCTTCCCGTTCATCCTCAGGCCAAATTGCGACCTGTACGAAACAGGAGGTTAAAGGTGTTGATTCTCCAAGTAGGGAGATTGTTAGTAGAGTGGCTGGAATGGCGAACCCGAGCACAAGGAGAGGAGAAATGAGGTGCATTGGAGAAACCTTTCCCGATCACACGGTGTACCATCTTCTGGGTTTCCCACGCATGTTTTCGATGTAGGAAGATGCCCTTGAACCTGGAGATTTGGGACCCACGGCATGGGTACCACGCAGCATGACTTTAAAGGGTCTGCGTTTGCTCACCCAAGCTCACCAATTCTCTCAGCCCCAAGAGTGTCCAGCCTTATGTCTCATCCAGCTGTGGGTCTAGATATGGTCAATCCAGGTTGCATCAGAGCCCCTGAACGGATTTTGTAAGAATTTCTCTCTCTTTCACTGTCTTTGTTTTATGGGGTTTTTTTTAAAGTAATCTATTTTGATAATGGGGTTTAGCTGCTTTTCACTGCTGTGTTTATGCCGCTTTACACCCTCTTGATTCACTTCCAGAGAGATATCAATACATAGGTTTTAAGACTCTTACTAGTCAGATATATTCTTGGGCGGTGAATAGGGGCTGTTGAGTCCAGTTCACTGAGCAGGGGGTAGGTCTTGTCTATTACATATTTGGCTTGTGGAACGGTATCTGAGCTAATTTCAAACCCTTGTTTTATGCATCACCCCACCTCACCTTTCCCGTTAAGCAGCCATAGTGTGTTTTCTAAATGTGTGACTCTGTTCTGTTTTGTAATTCAGTTCAAGTGTAGCGATTTTGACATTCCCTCTATAAGTGATATCTTAGGATAAGTGTCCTTTTCTCTGTGACTTATTTCACTGAGAGTCATCGTACCTAAATCCACTCATCCTGCTGCTACTAGCCTTATGACATTGATTTCATGGCTGAGTGATATTCCATTGTGCCTAAGTACCACCACTTCTTTATCCATTTTTCTCTTTCCTGGGATATTGAAGGTGTACTGAAGTGGAGGTTCTTGGAAACAGAGCACCCCTAAACTTTGGGGTGCCTGTGTCTTGTTGATTTTTAGGTTTCCCGATTTATACGCCCATGAGTGGAAGTGCCCTATGCTCTCTAAGCTGTGCTTATTACATGTTTCAGGACACACCGTACACTTCTCCAGAGTGGTTGTTGGCAATTTACATCCCGCCCATCAGCGTAGCAAGGCTCCCATGTCTCCGTGGCCTGTCCTGCATTTCTGGTTTTTACACTTTTTTCAGCATGGCCCTTTTGACCGATGGCAAGCGAGACTTGTTTGTAGCGCTGATTTGCCTTTCCGGCTTGCCTGGTTGGCCAAAAAGGGCGTATGCGTTTTTTCCTGAATATATTCAGGAAAAAAGGCATACGCCCTTTTTGGCCAAGGGCATCATTGTCAACGCTTTGCCGCTTTTCATGTGCTTTCAAGGCGAGTCGAGTCTGCCTCCTGAAACCTGTTTCCTGCAATTCTGCCTTGCTTTCAAATCCTCCTCGTTGCCTTCCCTCAATATATTTGTGGACGAGAGTTATCATTTATAACTCTGCAGGTTTGTGAGTTGCAGTGCCCCTGAGCTCCATTTGTCAAGTCGCTTTTTTGGGAGCTGGCCGCCAAAGCGCAGGATTGCTTCAGGCCGTATTCTGGTTCCGGGGGGCAGGCTGAGCCTGTGGTTCATTCTTCTTCCTGATGGGAAAATAGAGTGACCTGTGCCTGTCCCAACACCTAGAGCTAGTCTCTCATTGGTTCCCCCTCTTCCCGTTCATCCTCAGGCCAAATTGCGACCTGTACGAAACAGGAGGTTAAAGGTGCTGATTCTCCAAGTAGAGAGATTGTTAGTAGAGCGGCTGGAATGGCGAACCCGAGCACAAGGAGAGGAGAAATGAGGTGCGTTGGAGAAACCTTTCCCGATCACACGGTGTACCATCTTCTGGGTTTCCCACGCATGTTTTCGATGTAGGAAGATGCCCTTGAACCTGGAGATTTGGGACCCACGGCATGGGTACCACGCAGCATGACTTTAAAGGGTCTGCGTTTGCTCACCCAAGCTCACCAATTCTCTCAGCCCCAAGAGTGCCCAGCCTTATGTCTCATCCAGCTGTGGGTCTAGATATGGTCAATCCAGGTTGCATCAGAGCCCCTGAACGGATTTTGTAAGAATTTCTCTCTCTTTCACTGTCTTTGTTTTATGGGTTTTTTTTTAAAGTAATCTATTTTGATAATGGGGTTTAGCTGCTTTTCACTGCTGTGTTTATGCCGCTTTACACCCTCTTGATTCACTTCCAGAGAGATATCAATACATAGGTTTTAAGACTCTTACTAGTCAGATATATTCTTGGGCGGTGAATAGGGGCTGTTGAGTCCAGTTCACTGAGCAGGGGGTAGGTCTTGTCTATTACATATTTGGCTTGTGGAACGGTATCTGAGCTAATTTCAAACCCTTGTTTTATGCATCACCCCACCTCACCTTTCCCGTTAAGCAGCCATAGTGTGTTTTCTAAATGTGTGACTCTGTTCTGTTTTGTAATTCAGTTCAAGTGTAGCGATTTTGACATTCCCTCTATAAGTGATATCTTAGGATAAGTGTCCTTTTCTGTGTGACTTATTTCACTGAGAGTCATCGTACCTAAATCCACTCATCCTGCTGCTACTAGCCTTATGACATTGATTTCATGGCTGAGTGATATTCCATTGTGCCTAAGTACCACAACTTCTTTATCCATTTTTCTCTCTCCTGGGATATTGAAGGTGTACCGAAGTGGAGGTTCTTGGAAACAGAGCAGCCCTAAACTTTGGGGCGCCTGTGTCTTGTTGAGTTTTAGTTTTCCCGATTTATACCCCCATGAGTGGAAGTGCCCTATGCTCTGTAAGCTGTGCTTATTACATGTTTCAGGACACACCGTACACTTCTCCAGAGTGGCTGTTGGCAATTTACATCCCGCCCATCAGCGTAGCAAGGCTCCCATGTCTCCGTGGCCTGTCCTGCATTTCTGGTTTTTACACTTTTTTCAGCATGGCCCTTTTGACCGATGGCAAGCGAGACTTCTTTGTAGCGCTGATTTGCCTTTCCGGCTTGCCTGGTTGGCCAAAAAGGGCGTATGCGTTTTTTCCTGAATATATTCAGGAAAAAACGCATACGCCCTTTTTGGCCAAGGGCATCATTGTCAACGCTTTGCCGCTTTTCATGTGCTTTCAAGGCGAGTCGAGTCTGCCTCCTGAAACCTGTTTCCTGCAATTCTGCCTTGCTTTCAAATCCTCCTCGTTGCCTTCCCTCAATATATTTGTGGACGAGAGTTATCATTTATAACTCTGCAGGTTTGTGAGTTGCAGTGCCCCTGAGCTCCATTTGTCAAGTCGCTTTTTTGGGAGCTGGCCGCCAAAGCGCAGGATTGCTTCAGGCCGTATTCTGGTTCCGGGGGGCAGGCTGAGCCTGTGGTTCATTCTTCTTCCTGATGGGAAAATAGAGTGACCTGTGCCTGTCCCAACACCTAGAGCTAGTCTCTCATTGGTTCCCCCTCTTCCCGTTCATCCTCAGGCCAAATTGCGACCTGTACGAAACAGGAGGTTAAAGGTGTTGATTCTCCAAGTAGGGAGATTGTTAGTAGAGTGGCTGGAATGGCGAACCCGAGCACAAGGAGAGGAGAAATGAGGTGCGTTGGAGAAACCTTTCCCGATCACACGGTGTACCATCTTCTGGGTTTCCCACGCATGTTTTCGATGTAGGAAGATGCCCTTGAACCTGGAGATTTGGGACCCACGGCATGGGTACCACGCAGCATGACTTTAAAGGGTCTGCGTTTGCTCACCCAAGCTCACCAATTCTCTCAGCCCCAAGAGTGTCCAGCCTTATGTCTCATCCAGCTGTGGGTCTAGATATGGTCAATCCAGGTTGCATCAGAGCCCCTGAACGGATTTTGTAAGAATTTCTCTCTCTTTCACTGTCTTTGTTTTATGGGGTTTTTTTTAAAGTAATCTATTTTGATAATGGGGTTTAGCTGCTTTTCACTGCTGTGTTTATGCCGCTTTACACCCTCTTGATTCACTTCCAGAGAGATATCAATACATAGGTTTTAAGACTCTTACTAGTCAGATATATTCTTGGGCGGTGAATAGGGGCTGTTGAGTCCAGTTCACTGAGCAGGGGGTAGGTCTTGTCTATTACATATTTGGCTTGTGGAACGGTATCTGAGCTAATTTCAAACCCTTGTTTTATGCATCACCCCACCTCACCTTTCCCGTTAAGCAGCCATAGTGTGTTTTCTAAATGTGTGACTCTGTTCTGTTTTGTAATTCAGTTCAAGTGTAGCGATTTTGACATTCCCTCTATAAGTGATATCTTAGGATAAGTGTCCTTTTCTGTGTGACTTATTTCACTGAGAGTCATCGTACCTAAATCCACTCATCCTGCTGCTACTAGCCTTATGACATTGATTTCATGGCTGAGTGATATTCCATTGTGCCTAAGTACCACCACTTCTTTATCCATTTTTCTCTTTCCTGGGATATTGAAGGTGTACTGAAGTGGAGGTTCTTGGAAACAGAGCACCCCTAAACTTTGGGGTGCCTGTGTCTTGTTGATTTTTAGGTTTCCCGATTTATACGCCCATGAGTGGAAGTGCCCTATGCTCTCTAAGCTGTGCTTATTACATGTTTCAGGACACACCGTACACTTCTCCAGAGTGGTTGTTGGCAATTTACATCCCGCCCATCAGCGTAGCAAGGCTCCCATGTCTCCGTGGCCTGTCCTGCATTTCTGGTTTTTACACTTTTTTCAGCATGGCCCTTTTGACCGATGGCAAGCGAGACTTGTTTGTAGCGCTGATTTGCCTTTCCGGCTTGCCTGGTTGGCCAAAAAGGGCGTATGCGTTTTTTCCTGAATATATTCAGGAAAAAAGGCATACGCCCTTTTTGGCCAAGGGCATCATTGTCAACGCTTTGCCGCTTTTCATGTGCTTTCAAGGCGAGTCGAGTCTGCCTCCTGAAACCTGTTTCCTGCAATTCTGCCTTGCTTTCAAATCCTCCTCGTTGCCTTCCCTCAATATATTTGTGGACGAGAGTTATCATTTATAACTCTGCAGGTTTGTGAGTTGCAGTGCCCCTGAGCTCCATTTGTCAAGTCGCTTTTTTGGGAGCTGGCCGCCAAAGCGCAGGATTGCTTCAGGCCGTATTCTGGTTCCGGGGGGCAGGCTGAGCCTGTGGTTCATTCTTCTTCCTGATGGGAAAATAGAGTGACCTGTGCCTGTCCCAACACCTAGAGCTAGTCTCTCATTGGTTCCCCCTCTTCCCGTTCATCCTCAGGCCAAATTGCGACCTGTACGAAACAGGAGGTTAAAGGTGCTGATTCTCCAAGTAGAGAGATTGTTAGTAGAGCGGCTGGAATGGCGAACCCGAGCACAAGGAGAGGAGAAATGAGGTGCGTTGGAGAAACCTTTCCCGATCACACGGTGTACCATCTTCTGGGTTTCCCACGCATGTTTTCGATGTAGGAAGATGCCCTTGAACCTGGAGATTTGGGACCCACGGCATGGGTACCACGCAGCATGACTTTAAAGGGTCTGCGTTTGCTCACCCAAGCTCACCAATTCTCTCAGCCCCAAGAGTGTCCAGCCTTATGTCTCATCCAGCTGTGGGTCTAGATATGGTCAATCCAGGTTGCATCAGAGCCCCTGAACGGATTTTGTAAGAATTTCTCTCTCTTTCACTGTCTTTGTTTTATGGGGTTTTTTTTAAAGTAATCTATTTTGATAATGGGGTTTAGCTGCTTTTCACTGCTGTGTTTATGCCGCTTTACACCCTCTTGATTCACTTCCAGAGAGATATCAATACATAGGTTTTAAGACTCTTACTAGTCAGATATATTCTTGGGCGGTGAATAGGGGCTGTTGAGTCCAGTTCACTGAGCAGGGGGTAGGTCTTGTCTATTACATATTTGGCTTGTGGAACGGTATCTGAGCTAATTTCAAACCCTTGTTTTATGCATCACCCCACCTCACCTTTCCCGTTAAGCAGCCATAGTGTGTTTTCTAAATGTGTGACTCTGTTCTGTTTTGTAATTCAGTTCAAGTGTAGCGATTTTGACATTCCCTCTATAAGTGATATCTTAGGATAAGTGTCCTTTTCTGTGTGACTTATTTCACTGAGAGTCATCGTACCTAAATCCACTCATCCTGCTGCTACTAGCCTTATGACATTGATTTCATGGCTGAGTGATATTCCATTGTGCCTAAGTACCACAACTTCTTTATCCATTTTTCTCTTTCCTGGGATATTGAAGGTGTACCGAAGTGGAGGTTCTTGGAAACAGAGCAGCCCTAAACTTTGGGGCGCCTGTGTCTTGTTGAGTTTTAGTTTTCCCGATTTATACCCCCATGAGTGGAAGTGCCCTATGCTCTGTAAGCTGTGCTTATTACATGTTTCAGGACACACCGTACACTTCTCCAGAGTGGCTGTTGGCAATTTACATCCCGCCCATCAGCGTAGCAAGGCTCCCATGTCTCCGTGGCCTGTCCTGCATTTCTGGTTTTTACACTTTTTTCAGCATGGCCCTTTTGACCGATGGCAAGCGAGACTTGTTTGTAGCGCTGATTTGCCTTTCCGGCTTGCCTGGTTGGCCAAAAAGGGCGTATGCGTTTTTTCCTGAATATATTCAGGAAAAAAGGCATACGCCCTTTTTGGCCAAGGGCATCATTGTCAACGCTTTGCCGCTTTTCATGTGCTTTCAAGGCGAGTCGAGTCTGCCTCCTGAAACCTGTTTCCTGCAATTCTGCCTTGCCTTCAAATCCTCTTCGTTGCCTTCCCTCAATATATTTGTGGACGAGAGTTATCATTTATAACTCTGCAGGTTTGTGAGTTGCAGTGCCCCTGAGCTCCATTTGTCAAGTCGCTTTTTTGGGAGCTGGCCGCCAAAGCGCAGGATTGCTTCAGGCCGTATTCTGGTTCCGGGGGGCAGGCTGAGCCTGTGGTTCATTCTTCTTCCTGATGGGAAAATAGAGTGACCTGTGCCTGTCCCAACACCTAGAGCTAGTCTCTCATTGGTTCCCCCTCTTCCCGTTCATCCTCAGGCCAAATTGCGACCTGTACGAAACAGGAGGTTAAAGGTGCTGATTCTCCAAGTAGAGAGATTGTTAGTAGAGCGGCTGGAATGGCGAACCCGAGCACAAGGAGAGGAGAAATGAGGTGCGTTGGAGAAACCTTTCCCGATCACACGGTGTACCATCTTCTGGGTTTCCCACGCATGTTTTCGATGTAGGAAGATGCCCTTGAACCTGGAGATTTGGGACCCACGGCATGGGTACCACGCAGCATGACTTTAAAGGGTCTGCGTTTGCTCACCCAAGCTCACCAATTCTCTCAGCCCCAAGAGTGCCCAGCCTTATGTCTCATCCAGCTGTGGGTCTAGATATGGTCAATCCAGGTTGCATCAGAGCCCCTGAACGGATTTTGTAAGAATTTCTCTCTCTTTCACTGTCTTTGTTTTATGGGGTTTTTTTTAAAGTAATCTATTTTGATAATGGGGTTTAGCTGCTTTTCACTGCTGTGTTTATGCCGCTTTACACCCTCTTGATTCACTTCCAGAGAGATATCAATACATAGGTTTTAAGACTCTTACTAGTCAGATATATTCTTGGGCGGTGAATAGGGGCTGTTGAGTCCAGTTCACTGAGCAGGGGGTAGGTCTTGTCTATTACATATTTGGCTTGTGGAACGGTATCTGAGCTAATTTCAAACCCTTGTTTTATGCATCACCCCACCTCACCTTTCCCGTTAAGCAGCCATAGTGTGTTTTCTAAATGTGTGACTCTGTTCTGTTTTGTAATTCAGTTCAAGTGTAGCGATTTTGACATTCCCTCTATAAGTGATATCTTAGGATAAGTGTCCTTTTCTCTGTGACTTATTTCACTGAGAGTCATCGTACCTAAATCCACTCATCCTGCTGCTACTAGCCTTATGACATTGATTTCATGGCTGAGTGATATTCCATTGTGCCTAAGTACCACCACTTCTTTATCCATTTTTCTCTTTCCTGGGATATTGAAGGTATACTGAAGTGGAGGTTCTTGGAAACAGAGCACCCCTAAACTTTGGGGTGCCTGTGTCTTGTTGATTTTTAGGTTTCCCGATTTATACGCCCATGAGTGGAAGTGCCCTATGCTCTGTAAGCTGTGCTTATTACATGTTTCAGGACACACCGTACACTTCTCCAGAGTGGTTGTTGGCAATTTACATCCCGCCCATCAGCGTAGCAAGGCTCCCATGTCTCCGTGGCCTGTCCTGCATTTCTGGTTTTTACACTTTTTTCAGCATGGCCCTTTTGACCGATGGCAAGCGAGACTTGTTTGTAGCGCTGATTTGCCTTTCCGGCTTGCCTGGTTGGCCAAAAAGGGCGTATGCGTTTTTTCCTGAATATATTCAGGAAAAAAGGCATACGCCCTTTTTGGCCAAGGGCATCATTGTCAACGCTTTGCCGCTTTTCATGTGCTTTCAAGGCGAGTCGAGTCTGCCTCCTGAAACCTGTTTCCTGCAATTCTGCCTTGCTTTCAAATCCTCCTCGTTGCCTTCCCTCAATATATTTGTGGACGAGAGTTATCATTTATAACTCTGCAGGTTTGTGAGTTGCAGTGCCCCTGAGCTCCATTTGTCAAGTCGCTTTTTTGGGAGCTGGCCGCCAAAGCGCAGGATTGCTTCAGGCCGTATTCTGGTTCCGGGGGGCAGGCTGAGCCTGTGGTTCATTCTTCTTCCTGATGGGAAAATAGAGTGACCTGTGCCTGTCCCAACACCTAGAGCTAGTCTCTCATTGGTTCCCCCTCTTCCCGTTCATCCTCAGGCCAAATTGCGACCTGTACGAAACAGGAGGTTAAAGGTGCTGATTCTCCAAGTAGAGAGATTGTTAGTAGAGCGGCTGGAATGGCGAACCCGAGCACAAGGAGAGGAGAAATGAGGTGCGTTGGAGAAACCTTTCCCGATCACACGGTGTACCATCTTCTGGGTTTCCCACGCATGTTTTCGATGTAGGAAGATGCCCTTGAACCTGGAGATTTGGGACCCACGGCATGGGTACCACGCAGCATGACTTTAAAGGGTCTGCGTTTGCTCACCCAAGCTCACCAATTCTCTCAGCCCCAAGAGTGCCCAGCCTTATGTCTCATCCAGCTGTGGGTCTAGATATGGTCAATCCAGGTTGCATCAGAGCCCCTGAACGGATTTTGTAAGAATTTCTCTCTCTTTCACTGTCTTTGTTTTATGGGTTTTTTTTTAAAGTAATCTATTTTGATAATGGGGTTTAGCTGCTTTTCACTGCTGTGTTTATGCCGCTTTACACCCTCTTGATTCACTTCCAGAGAGATATCAATACATAGGTTTTAAGACTCTTACTAGTCAGATATATTCTTGGGCGGTGAATAGGGGCTGTTGAGTCCAGTTCACTGAGCAGGGGGTAGGTCTTGTCTATTACATATTTGGCTTGTGGAACGGTATCTGAGCTAATTTCAAACCCTTGTTTTATGCATCACCCCACCTCACCTTTCCCGTTAAGCAGCCATAGTGTGTTTTCTAAATGTGTGACTCTGTTCTGTTTTGTAATTCAGTTCAAGTGTAGCGATTTTGACATTCCCTCTATAAGTGATATCTTAGGATAAGTGTCCTTTTCTCTGTGACTTATTTCACTGAGAGTCATCGTACCTAAATCCACTCATCCTGCTGCTACTAGCCTTATGACATTGATTTCATGGCTGAGTGATATTCCATTGTGCCTAAGTACCACAACTTCTTTATCCATTTTTCTCTTTCCTGGGATATTGAAGGTGTACCGAAGTGGAGGTTCTTGGAAACAGAGCAGCCCTAAACTTTGGGGTGCCTGTGTCTTGTTGATTTTTAGGTTTCCCGATTTATACGCCCATGAGTGGAAGTGCCCTATGCTCTCTAAGCTGTGCTTATTACATGTTTCAGGACACACCGTACACTTCTCCAGAGTGGCTGTTGGCAATTTACATCCCGCCCATCAGCGTAGCAAGGCTCCCATGTCTCCGTGGCCTGTCCTGCATTTCTGGTTTTTACACTTTTTTCAGCATGGCCCTTTTGACCGATGGCAAGCGAGACTTCTTTGTAGCGCTGATTTGCCTTTCTGGCTTGCCTGGTTGGCCAAAAAGGGCGTATTCGTTTTTTCCTGAATATATTCAGGAAAAAACGCATACGCCCTTTTTGGCCAAGGGCATCATTGTCAACGCTTTGCCGCTTTTCATGTGCTTTCAAGGCGAGTCGAGTCTGCCTCCTGAAACCTGTTTCCTGCAATTCTGCCTTGCTTTCAAATCCTCCTCGTTGCCTTCCCTCAATATATTTGTGGACGAGAGTTATCATTTATAACTCTGCAGGTTTGTGAGTTGCAGTGCCCCTGAGCTCCATTTGTCAAGTCGCTTTTTTGGGAGCTGGCCGCCAAAGCGCAGGATTGCTTCAGGCCGTATTCTGGTTCCGGGGGGCAGGCTGAGCCTGTGGTTCATTCTTCTTCCTGATGGGAAAATAGAGTGACCTGTGCCTGTCCCAACACCTAGAGCTAGTCTCTCATTGGTTCCCCCTCTTCCCGTTCATCCTCAGGCCAAATTGCGACCTGTACGAAACAGGAGGTTAAAGGTGTTGATTCTCCAAGTAGGGAGATTGTTAGTAGAGTGGCTGGAATGGCGAACCCGAGCACAAGGAGAGGAGAAATGAGGTGCATTGGAGAAACCTTTCCCGATCACACGGTGTACCAT
Source organism: Eubalaena glacialis (assembly GCF_028564815.1). Classification (NCBI taxonomy): domain Eukaryota; kingdom Metazoa; phylum Chordata; class Mammalia; order Artiodactyla; family Balaenidae; genus Eubalaena; species Eubalaena glacialis. Next base: position 117,438,288 of record NC_083722.1, read on the forward strand.
CTTCTGGGTTTCCCACGCATGTTTTCGATGTAGGAAGATGCCCTTGAACCTGGAGATTTGGGACCCACGGCATGGGTACCACGCAGCATGACTTTAAAGGGTCTGCGTTTGCTCACCCAAGCTCACCAATTCTCTCAGCCCCAAGAGTGTCCAGCCTTATGTCTCATCCAGCTGTGGGTCTAGATATGGTCAATCCAGGTTGCATCAGAGCCCCTGAACGGATTTTGTAAGAATTTCTCTCTCTTTCACTGTCTTTGTTTTATGGGGTTTTTTTTAAAGTAATCTATTTTGATAATGGGGTTTAGCTGCTTTTCACTGCTGTGTTTATGCCGCTTTACACCCTCTTGATTCACTTCCAGAGAGATATCAATACATAGGTTTTAAGACTCTTACTAGTCAGATATATTCTTGGGCGGTGAATAGGGGCTGTTGAGTCCAGTTCACTGAGCAGGGGGTAGGTCTTGTCTATTACATATTTGGCTTGTGGAACGGTATCTGAGCTAATTTCAAACCCTTGTTTTATGCATCACCCCACCTCACCTTTCCCGTTAAGCAGCCATAGTGTGTTTTCTAAATGTGTGACTCTGTTCTGTTTTGTAATTCAGTTCAAGTGTAGCGATTTTGACATTCCCTCTATAAGTGATATCTTAGGATAAGTGTCCTTTTCTGTGTGACTTATTTCACTGAGAGCCATCGTACCTAAATCCACTCATCCTGCTGCTACTAGCCTTATGACATTGATTTCATAGCTGAGTGATATTCCATTGTGCCTAAGTACCACAACTTCTTTATCCATTTTTCTCTTTCCTGGGATATTGAAGGTGTACCGAAGTGGAGGTTCTTGGAAACAGAGCAGCCCTAAACTTTGGGGCGCCTGTGTCTTGTTGAGTTTTAGTTTTCCCGATTTATACCCCCATGAGTGGAAGTGCCCTATGCTCTGTAAGCTGTGCTTATTACATGTTTCAGGACACACCGTACACTTCTCCAGAGTGGCTGTTGGCAATTTACATCCCGCCCATCAGCGTAGCAAGGCTCCCATGTCTCCGTGGCCTGTCCTGCATTTCTGGTTTTTACACTTTTTTCAGCATGGCCCTTTTGACCGATGGCAAGCGAGACTTCTTTGTAGCGCTGATTTGCCTTTCTGGCTTGCCTGGTTGGCCAAAAAGGGCGTATTCGTTTTTTCCTGAATATATTCAGGAAAAAACGCATACGCCGTTTTTGGCCAAGGGCATCATTGTCAACGCTTTGCCGCTTTTCATGTGCTTTCAAGGCGAGTCGAGTCTGCCTCCTGAAACCTGTTTCCTGCAATTCTGCCTTGCTTTCAAATCCTCCTCGTTGCCTTCCCTCAATATATTTGTGGACGAGAGTTATCATTTATAACTCTGCAGGTTTGTGAGTTGCAGTGCCCCTGAGCTCCATTTGTCAAGTCGCTTTTTTGGGAGCTGGCCGCCAAAGCGCAGGATTGCTTCAGGCCGTATTCTGGTTCCGGGGGGCAGGCTGAGCCTGTGGTTCATTCTTCTTCCTGATGGGAAAATAGAGTGACCTGTGCCTGTCCCAACACCTAGAGCTAGTCTCTCATTGGTTCCCCCTCTTCCCGTTCATCCTCAGGCCAAATTGCGACCTGTACGAAACAGGAGGTTAAAGGTGTTGATTCTCCAAGTAGGGAGATTGTTAGTAGAGTGGCTGGAATGGCGAACCCGAGCACAAGGAGAGGAGAAATGAGGTGCGTTGGAGAAACCTTTCCCGATCACACGGTGTACCATCTTCTGGGTTTCCCACGCATGTTTTCGATGTAGGAAGATGCCCTTGAACCTGGAGATTTGGGACCCACGGCATGGGTACCACGCAGCATGACTTTAAAGGGTCTGCGTTTGCTCACCCAAGCTCACCAATTCTCTCAGCCCCAAGAGTGTCCAGCCTTATGTCTCATCCAGCTGTGGGTCTAGATATGGTCAATCCAGGTTGCATCAGAGCCCCTGAACGGATTTTGTAAGAATTTCTCTCTCTTTCACTGTCTTTGTTTTATGGGGTTTTTTTAAAAGTAATCTATTTTGATAATGGGGTTTAGCTGCTTTTCACTGCTGTGTTTATGCCGCTTTACACCCTCTTGATTCACTTCCAGAGAGATATCAATACATAGGTTTTAAGACTCTTACTAGTCAGATATATTCTTGGGCGGTGAATAGGGGCTGTTGAGTCCAGTTCACTGAGCAGGGGGTAGGTCTTGTCTATTACATATTTGGCTTGTGGAACGGTATCTGAGCTAATTTCAAACCCTTGTTTTATGCATCACCCCACCTCACCTTTCCCGTTAAGCAGCCATAGTGTGTTTTCTAAATGTGTGACTCTGTTCTGTTTTGTAATTCAGTTCAAGTGTAGCGATTTTGACATTCCCTCTATAAGTGATATCTTAGGATAAGTGTCCTTTTCTGTGTGACTTATTTCACTGAGAGTCACCGTACCTAAATCCACTCATCCTGCTGCTACTAGCCTTATGACATTGATTTCATGGCTGAGTGATATTCCATTGTGCCTAAGTACCACAACTTCTTTATCCATTTTTCTCTTTCCTGGGATATTGAAGGTGTACCGAAGTGGAGGTTCTTGGAAACAGAGCAGCCCTAAACTTTGGGGCGCCTGTGTCTTGTTGAGTTTTAGTTTTCCCGATTTATACCCCCATGAGTGGAAGTGCCCTATGCTCTGTAAGCTGTGCTTATTACATGTTTCAGGACACACCGTACACTTCTCCAGAGTGGCTGTTGGCAATTTACATCCCGCCCATCAGCGTAGCAAGGCTCCCATGTCTCCGTGGCCTGTCCTGCATTTCTGGTTTTTACACTTTTTTCAGCATGGCCCTTTTGACCGATGGCAAGCGAGACTTCTTTGTAGCGCTGATTTGCCTTTCCGGCTTGCCTGGTTGGCCAAAAAGGGCGTATGCGTTTTTTCCTGAATATATTCAGGAAAAAACGCATACGCCCTTTTTGGCCAAGGGCATCATTGTCAACGCTTTGCCGCTTTTCATGTGCTTTCAAGGCGAGTCGAGTCTGCCTCCTGAAACCTGTTTCCTGCAATTCTGCCTTGCTTTCAAATCCTCCTCGTTGCCTTCCCTCAATATATTTGTGGACGAGAGTTATCATTTATAACTCTGCAGGTTTGTGAGTTGCAGTGCCCCTGAGCTCCATTTGTCAAGTCGCTTTTTTGGGAGCTGGCCGCCAAAGCGCAGGATTGCTTCAGGCCGTATTCTGGTTCCGGGGGGCAGGCTGAGCCTGTGGTTCATTCTTCTTCCTGATGGGAAAATAGAGTGACCTGTGCCTGTCCCAACACCTAGAGCTAGTCTCTCATTGGTTCCCCCTCTTCCCGTTCATCCTCAGGCCAAATTGCGACCTGTACGAAACAGGAGGTTAAAGGTGTTGATTCTCCAAGTAGGGAGATTGTTAGTAGAGCGGCTGGAATGGCGAACCCGAGCACAAGGAGAGGAGAAATGAGGTGCGTTGGAGAAACCTTTCCCGATCACACGGTGTACCATCTTCTGGGTTTCCCACGCATGTTTTCGATGTAGGAAGATGCCCTTGAACCTGGAGATTTGGGACCCACGGCATGGGTACCACGCAGCATGACTTTAAAGGGTCTGCGTTTGCTCACCCAAGCTCACCAATTCTCTCAGCCCCAAGAGTGTCCAGCCTTATGTCTCATCCAGCTGTGGGTCTAGATATGGTCAATCCAGGTTGCATCAGAGCCCCTGAACGGATTTTGTAAGAATTTCTCTCTCTTTCACTGTCTTTGTTTTATGGGGTTTTTTTTAAAGTAATCTATTTTGATAATGGGGTTTAGCTGCTTTTCACTGCTGTGTTTATGCCGCTTTACACCCTCTTGATTCACTTCCAGAGAGATATCAATACATAGGTTTTAAGACTCTTACTAGTCAGATATATTCTTGGGCGGTGAATAGGGGCTGTTGAGTCCAGTTCACTGAGCAGGGGGTAGGTCTTGTCTATTACATATTTGGCTTGTGGAACGGTATCTGAGCTAATTTCAAACCCTTGTTTTATGCATCACCCCACCTCACCTTTCCCGTTAAGCAGCCATAGTGTGTATCTAAATGTGTGACTCTGTTCTGTTTTGTAATTCAGTTCAAGTGTAGCGATTTTGACATTCCCTCTATAAGTGATATCTTAGGATAAGTGTCCTTTTCTGTGTGACTTATTTCACTGAGAGTCATCGTACCTAAATCCACTCATCCTGCTGCTACTAGCCTTATGACATTGATTTCATGGCTGAGTGATATTCCATTGTGCCTAAGTACCACAACTTCTTTATCCATTTTTCTCTTTCCTGGGATATTGAAGGTGTACCGAAGTGGAGGTTCTTGGAAACAGAGCAGCCCTAAACTTTGGGGCGCCTGTGTCTTGTTGAGTTTTAGTTTTCCCGATTTATACCCCCATGAGTGGAAGTGCCCTATGCTCTCTAAGCTGTGCTTATTACATGTTTCAGGACACACCGTACACTTCTCCAGAGTGGCTGTTGGCAATTTACATCCCGCCCATCAGCGTAGCAAGGCTCTCATGTCTCCATGGCCTGTCCTACATTTCTGGTTTTTACACTTTTTTCAGCATGGCCCTTTTGACCGATGGCAAGCGAGACTTCTTTGTAGCACTGATTTGCCTTTCCGGCTTGCCTGGTTGGCCAAAAAGGGCGTATGCGTTTTTTCCTGAATATATTCAGGAAAAACGCATACGCCCTTTTTGGCCAAGGGCATCATTGTCAACGCTTTGCCGCTTTTCATGTGCTTTCAAGGCGAGTCGAGTCTGCCTCCTGAAACCTGTTTCCTGCAATTCTGCCTTGCTTTCAAATCCTCCTCGTTGCCTTCCCTCAATATATTTGTGGACGAGAGTTATCATTTATAACTCTGCAGGTTTGTGAGTTGCAGTGCCCCTGAGCTCCATTTGTCAAGTCGCTTTTTTGGGAGCTGGCCGCCAAAGCTCAGGATTGCTTCAGGCCGTATTCTGGTTCCGGGGGGCAGGCTGAGCCTGTGGTTCATTCTTCTTCCTGATGGGAAAATAGAGTGACCTGTGCCTGTCCCAACACCTAGAGCTAGTCTCTCATTGGTTCCCCCTCTTCCCGTTCATCCTCAGGCCAAATTGCGACCTGTACGAAACAGGAGGTCAAAGGTGCTGATTCTCCAAGTAGGGAGATTGTTAGTAGAGCGGCTGGAATGGCGAACCCGAGCACAAGGAGAGGAGAAATGAGGTGCGTTGGAGAAACCTTTCCCGATCACACGGTGTACCATCTTCTGGGTTTCCCACGCATGTTTTCGATGTAGGAAGATGCCCTTGAACCTGGAGATTTGGGACCCACGGCATGGGTACCACGCAGCATGACTTTAAAGGGTCTGCGTTTGCTCACCCAAGCTCACCAATTCTCTCAGCCCCAAGAGTGTCCAGCCTTATGTCTCATCCAGCTGTGGGTCTAGATATGGTCAATCCAGGTTGCATCAGAGCCCCTGAACGGATTTTGTAAGAATTTCTCTCTCTTTCACTGTCTTTGTTTTATGGGTTTTTTTTTAAAGTAATCTATTTTGATAATGGGGTTTAGCTGCTTTTCACTGCTGTGTTTATGCCGCTTTACACCCTCTTGATTCACTTCCAGAGAGATATCAATACATAGGTTTTAAGACTCTTACTAGTCAGATATATTCTTGGGCGGTGAATAGGGGCTGTTGAGTCCAGTTCACTGAGCAGGGGGTAGGTCTTGTCTATTACATATTTGGCTTGTGGAACGGTATCTGAGCTAATTTCAAACCCTTGTTTTATGCATCACCCCACCTCACCTTTCCCGTTAAGCAGCCATAGTGTGTTTTCTAAATGTGTGACTCTGTTCTGTTTTGTAATTCAGTTCAAGTGTAGCGATTTTGACATTCCCTCTATAAGTGATATCTTAGGATAAGTGTCCTTTTCTCTGTGACTTATTTCACTGAGAGTCATCGTACCTAAATCCACTCATCCTGCTGCTACTAGCCTTATGACATTGATTTCATGGCTGAGTGATATTCCATTGTGCCTAAGTACCACCACTTCTTTATCCATTTTTCTCTTTCCTGGGATATTGAAGGTGTACTGAAGTGGAGGTTCTTGGAAACAGAGCACCCCTAAACTTTGGGGTGCCTGTGTCTTGTTGATTTTTAGGTTTCCCGATTTAGACGCCCATGAGTGGAAGTGCCCTATGCTCTCTAAGCTGTGCTTATTACATGTTTCAGGACACACCGTACACTTCTCCAGAGTGGTTGTTGGCAATTTACATCCCGCCCATCAGCGTAGCAAGGCTCCCATGTCTCCGTGGCCTGTCCTGCATTTCTGGTTTTTACACTTTTTTCAGCATGGCCCTTTTGACCGATGGCAAGCGAGACTTGTTTGTAGCGCTGATTTGCCTTTCCGGCTTGCCTGGTTGGCCAAAAAGGGCGTATGCGTTTTTTCCTGAATATATTCAGGAAAAAAGGCATACGCCCTTTTTGGCCAAGGGCATCATTGTCAACGCTTTGCCGCTTTTCATGTGCTTTCAAGGCGAGTCGAGTCTGCCTCCTGAAACCTGTTTCCTGCAATTCTGCCTTGCCTTCAAATCCTCTTCGTTGCCTTCCCTCAATATATTTGTGGACGAGAGTTATCATTTATAACTCTGCAGGTTTGTGAGTTGCAGTGCCCCTGAGCTCCATTTGTCAAGTCGCTTTTTTGGGAGATGGCCGCCAAAGCGCAGGATTGCTTCAGGCCGTATTCTGGTTCCGGGGGGCAGGCTGAGCCTGTGGTTCATTCTTCTTCCTGATGGGAAAATAGAGTGACCTGTGCCTGTCCCAACACCTAGAGCTAGTCTCTCATTGGTTCCCCCTCTTCCCGTTCATCCTCAGGCCAAATTGCGACCTGTACGAAACAGGAGGTTAAAGGTGCTGATTCTCCAAGTAGGGAGATTGTTAGTAGAGCGGCTGGAATGGCGAACCCGAGCACAAGGAGAGGAGAAATGAGGTGCGTTGGAGAAACCTTTCCCGATCACACGGTGTACCATCTTCTGGGTTTCCCACGCATGTTTTCGATGTAAGAAGATGCCCTTGAACCTGGAGATTTGGGACCCACGGCATGGGTACCACGCAGTATGACTTTAAAGGGTCTGCGTTTGCTCACCCAAGCTGACCAATCCTCTCAGCCCCAAGAGTGTCCAGCCTTATGTCTCATCCAGCTGTGGGTCTAGATATGGTCAATCCAGGTTGCATCAGAGCCCCTGAACGGATTTTGTAAGAATTTCTCTCTCTTTCACTGTCTTTGTTTTATGGGGTTTTTTTTAAAGTAATCTATTTTGATAATGGGATTTAGCTGCTTCTCACTGCTGTGTTTATGCCGCTTTACACCCTCTTGATTCATTTCCAGAGAGATATCAATACATAGGTTTTAAGACTCTTACTAGTCAGATATATTCTTGGGCGGTGAATAGGGGCTGTTGAGTCCAGTTCACTGAGCAGGGGGTAGGTCTTGTCTATTACATATTTGGCTTGTGGAACGGTATCTGAGCTAATTTCAAACCCTTGTTTTATGCATCACCCCACCTCACCTTTCCCGTTAAGCAGCCATAGTGTGTTTTCTAAATGTGTGACTCTGTTCTGTTTTGTAATTCAGTTCAAGTGTAGCGATTTTGACATTCCCTCTATAAGTGATATCTTAGGATAAGTGTCCTTTTCTCTGTGACTTATTTCACTGAGAGTCATCGTACCTAAATCCACTCATCCTGCTGCTACTAGCCTTATGACATTGATTTCATGGCTGAGTGATATTCCATTGTGCCTAAGTACCACCACTTCTTTATCCATTTTTCTCTTTCCTGGGATATTGAAGGTGTACTGAAGTGGAGGTTCTTAGAAACAGAGCACCCCTAAACTTTGGGGTGCCTGTGTCTTGTTGATTTTTAGGTTTCCCGATTTATACGCCCATGAGTGGAAGTGCCCTATGCTCTCTAAGCTGTGCTTATTACATGTTTCAGGACACACCGTACACTTCTCCAGAGTGGCTGTTGGCAATTTACATCCCGCCCATCAGCGTAGCAAGGCTCCCATGTCTCCGTGGCCTGTCCTGCATTTCTGGTTTTTACACTTTTTTCAGCATGGCCCTTTTGACCGATGGCAAGCGAGACTTCTTTGTAGCGCTGATTTGCCTTTCCGGCTTGCCTGGTTGGCCAAAAAGGGCGTATGCCTTTTTTCCTGAATATATTCAGGAAAAAACGCATACGCCCTTTTTGGCCAAGGGCATCATTGTCAACGCTTTGCCGCTTTTCATGTGCTTTCAAGGCGAGTCGAGTCTGCCTCCTGAAACCTGTTTCCTGCAATTCTGCCTTGCTTTCAAATCCTCTTCGTTGCCTTCCCTCAATATATTTGTGGACGAGAGTTATCATTTATAACTCTGCAGGTTTGTGAGTTGCAGTGCCCCTGAGCTCCATTTGTCAAGTCGCTTTTTTGGGAGCTGGCCGCCAAAGCGCAGGATTGCTTCAGGCCGTATTCTGGTTCCGGGGGGCAGGCTGAGCCTGTGGTTCATTCTTCTTCCTGATGGGAAAATAGAGTGACCTGTGCCTGTCCCAACACCTAGAGCTAGTCTCTCATTGGTTCCCCCTCTTCCCGTTCATCCTCAGGCCAAATTGCGACCTGTCCGAAACAGGAGGTTAAAGGTGCTGATTCTCCAAGTAGGGAGATTGTTAGTAGAGCGGCTGGAATGGCGAACCCGAGCACAAGGAGAGGAGAAATGAGGTGCGTTGGAGAAACCTTTCCCGATCACACGGTGTACCATCTTCTGGGTTTCCCACGCATGTTTTCGATGTAGGAAGATGCCCTTGAACCTGGAGATTTGGGACCCACGGCATGGGTACCACGCAGTATGACTTTAAAGGGTCTGCGTTTGCTCACCCAAGCTGACCAATCCTCTCAGCCCCAAGAGTGTCCAGCCTTATGTCTCATCCAGCTGTGGGTCTAGATATGGTCAATCCAGGTTGCATCAGAGCCCCTGAACGGATTTTGTAAGAATTTCTCTCTCTTTCACTGTCTTTGTTTTATGGGGTTTTTTTTAAAGTAATCTATTTTGATAATGGGGTTTAGCTGCTTTTCACTGCTGTGTTTATGCCGCTTTACACCCTCTTGATTCACTTCCAGAGAGATATCAATACATAGGTTTTAAGACTCTTACTAGTCAGATATATTCTTGGGCGGTGAATAGGGGCTGTTGAGTCCAGTTCACTGAGCAGGGGGTAGGTCTTGTCTATTACATATTTGGCTTGTGGAACGGTATCTGAGCTAATTTCAAACCCTTGTTTTATGCATCACCCCACCTCACCTTTCCCGTTAAGCAGCCATAGTGTGTTTTCTAAATGTGTGACTCTGTTCTGTTTTGTAATTCAGTTCAAGTGTAGCGATTTTGACATTCCCTCTATAAGTGATATCTTAGGATAAGTGTCCTTTTCCGTGTGACTTATTTCACTGAGAGTCATCGTACCTAAATCCACTCATCCTGCTGCTACTAGCCTTATGACATTGATTTCATGGCTGAGTGATATTCCATTGTGCCTAAGTACCACCACTTCTTTATCCATTTTTCTCTTTCCTGGGATATTGAAGGTGTACTGAAGTGGAGGTTCTTGGAAACAGAGCACCCCTAAACTTTGGGGTGCCTGTGTCTTGTTGATTTTTAGGTTTCCCGATTTATACGCCCATGAGTGGAAGTGCCCTATGCTCTCTAAGCTGTGCTTATTACATGTTTCAGGACACACCGTACACTTCTCCAGAGTGGTTGTTGGCAATTTACATCCCGCCCATCAGCGTAGCAAGGCTCCCATGTCTCCGTGGCCTGTCCTGCATTTCTGGTTTTTACACTTTTTTCAGCATGGCCCTTTTGACCGATGGCAAGCGAGACTTGTTTGTAGCGCTGATTTGCCTTTCCGGCTTGCCTGGTTGGCCAAAAAGGGCGTATGCGTTTTTTCCTGAATATATTCAGGAAAAAAGGCATACGCCCTTTTTGGCCAAGGGCATCATTGTCAACGCTTTGCCGCTTTTCATGTGCTTTCAAGGCGAGTCGAGTCTGCCTCCTGAAACCTGTTTCCTGCAATTCTGCCTTGCTTTCAAATCCTCCTCGTTGCCTTCCCTCAATATATTTGTGGACGAGAGTTATCATTTATAACTCTGCAGGTTTGTGAGTTGCAGTGCCCCTGAGCTCCATTTGTCAAGTCGCTTTTTTGGGAGCTGGCCGCCAAAGCGCAGGATTGCTTCAGGCCGTATTCTGGTTCCGGGGGGCAGGCTGAGCCTGTGGTTCATTCTTCTTCCTGATGGGAAAATAGAGTGACCTGTGCCTGTCCCAACACCTAGAGCTAGTCTCTCATTGGTTCCCCCTCTTCCCGTTCATCCTCAGGCCAAATTGCGACCTGTACGAAACAGGAGGTTAAAGGTGCTGATTCTCCAAGTAGAGAGATTGTTAGTAGAGCGGCTGGAATGGCGAACCCGAGCACAAGGAGAGGAGAAATGAGGTGCGTTGGAGAAACCTTTCCCGATCACACGGTGTACCATCTTCTGGGTTTCCCACGCATGTTTTCGATGTAGGAAGATGCCCTTGAACCTGGAGATTTGGGACCCACGGCATGGGTACCACGCAGCATGACTTTAAAGGGTCTGCGTTTGCTCACCCAAGCTCACCAATTCTCTCAGCCCCAAGAGTGCCCAGCCTTATGTCTCATCCAGCTGTGGGTCTAGATATGGTCAATCCAGGTTGCATCAGAGCCCCTGAACGGATTTTGTAAGAATTTCTCTCTCTTTCACTGTCTTTGTTTTATGGGTTTTTTTTTAAAGTAATCTATTTTGATAATGGGGTTTAGCTGCTTTTCACTGCTGTGTTTATGCCGCTTTACACCCTCTTGATTCACTTCCAGAGAGATATCAATACATAGGTTTTAAGACTCTTACTAGTCAGATATATTCTTGGGCGGTGAATAGGGGCTGTTGAGTCCAGTTCACTGAGCAGGGGGTAGGTCTTGTCTATTACATATTTGGCTTGTGGAACGGTATCTGAGCTAATTTCAAACCCTTGTTTTATGCATCACCCCACCTCACCTTTCCCGTTAAGCAGCCATAGTGTGTTTTCTAAATGTGTGACTCTGTTCTGTTTTGTAATTCAGTTCAAGTGTAGCGATTTTGACATTCCCTCTATAAGTGATATCTTAGGATAAGTGTCCTTTTCTGTGTGACTTATTTCACTGAGAGTCATCGTACCTAAATCCACTCATCCTGCTGCTACTAGCCTTATGACATTGATTTCATGGCTGAGTGATATTCCATTGTGCCTAAGTACCACAACTTCTTTATCCATTTTTCTCTCTCCTGGGATATTGAAGGTGTACCGAAGTGGAGGTTCTTGGAAACAGAGCAGCCCTAAACTTTGGGGCGCCTGTGTCTTGTTGAGTTTTAGTTTTCCCGATTTATACCCCCATGAGTGGAAGTGCCCTATGCTCTGTAAGCTGTGCTTATTACATGTTTCAGGACACACCGTACACTTCTCCAGAGTGGCTGTTGGCAATTTACATCCCGCCCATCAGCGTAGCAAGGCTCCCATGTCTCCGTGGCCTGTCCTGCATTTCTGGTTTTTACACTTTTTTCAGCATGGCCCTTTTGACCGATGGCAAGCGAGACTTCTTTGTAGCGCTGATTTGCCTTTCCGGCTTGCCTGGTTGGCCAAAAAGGGCGTATGCGTTTTTTCCTGAATATATTCAGGAAAAAACGCATACGCCCTTTTTGGCCAAGGGCATCATTGTCAACGCTTTGCCGCTTTTCATGTGCTTTCAAGGCGAGTCGAGTCTGCCTCCTGAAACCTGTTTCCTGCAATTCTGCCTTGCTTTCAAATCCTCCTCGTTGCCTTCCCTCAATATATTTGTGGACGAGAGTTATCATTTATAACTCTGCAGGTTTGTGAGTTGCAGTGCCCCTGAGCTCCATTTGTCAAGTCGCTTTTTTGGGAGCTGGCCGCCAAAGCGCAGGATTGCTTCAGGCCGTATTCTGGTTCCGGGGGGCAGGCTGAGCCTGTGGCTCATTCTTCTTCCTGATGGGAAAATAGAGTGACCTGTGCCTGTCCCAACACCTAGCGCTAGTCTATCATTGGTTCCCCCTCTTCCCGTTCATCCTCAGGCCAAATTGCGACCTGTACGAAACAGGAGGTTAAAGGTGCTGATTCTCCAAGTAGGGAGATTGTTAGTAGAGAGGCTGGAATGGCGAACCCGAGCACAAGGAGAGGAGAAATGAGGTGCGTTTGAGAAACCTTTCCCGATCACACGGTGTACCATCTTCTGGGTTTCCCACACATGTTTTCGATGTAGGAAGATGCCCTTGAACCTGGAGATTTGGGACCCACGGCATGGGTACCACGCAGTAGGACTTTAAAGGGTCTGCGTTTGCTCACCCAAGCTCACCAATCCTCTCATCCCCAAGAGTGTCCAGCCTCATGTCTCATCCAGCTGTGGGTCTAGATATGGTCAGTCCAGCTTGCATCAGAGCCCCTGAACGGATTTTGTAAGAATTTCTCTCTCTTTCACTGTCTTTGTTTTCTGGGGTTTTTTTTAAGTAATCTATTTTTATAATGGGGTTTAGCTGCTTTTCACTGCTGTGTTTATGCCGCTTTACACCCTCTTGATGCACTTCCAGAGAGAGATCAATACATAGGTTTTAAGACTCTTACTAGTCAGATATATTCTTGGGCGGTGAATAGGGGCTGTTGAGTCCAGTTCACTGAGCAGGGAGTAGGTCTTGTCTATTACATATTTGGCTTGTGGAACGGTATCTGAGCTAATTTCAAACCCTTGTTTTATGCATCACCCCACCTCACCTTTCCCGTTAAGCAGCCATAGTGTGTTTTCTAAATGTGTGACTCTGTTCTGTTTTGTAATTCAGTTCAAGTGTAGCGATTTTGACATTCCCTCTATAAGTGATATCTTAGGATAAGTGTCTTTTTCTCTGTGACTTATTTCACTGAGAGTCATCGTACCTAAATCCACTCATCCTGCTGCTACTAGCCTTATGACATTGATTTCATGGCTGAGTGATATTCCATTGTGCCTAAGTACCACAACTTCTTTATCCATTTTTCGCTTTCCTGGGATATTGAAGGTGTAGCGAAGTGGAGGTTCTTGGAAACAGAGCAGCCCTAAACTTTGGGGTGCCTGTGTCTTGTTGATTTTTAGTTTTCCCGATTTATACGCCCATGAGTGGAAGTGCCCTATGCTCTCTAAGCTGTGCTTATTACATGTTTCAGGACACACCGTACACTTCTCCAGAGTGGCTGTTGGCAATTTACAGCCCGCCCATCAGCGTAGCAAGGCTCCCATGTCTCCATGGCCTGTCCTGCATTTCTGGTTTTTACACTTTTTTCAGCATGGCCCTTTTGACCGATGGCAAGCGAGACTTCTTTGTAGCGCTGATTTGCCTTTCCGGCTTGCCTGGTTGGCCAAAAAGGGCGTATGCGTTTTTTCCTGAATATATTCAGGAAAAAACGCATACGCCCTTTTTGGCCAAGGGCATCATTGTCAACGCTTTGCCGCTTTTCATGTGCTTTCAAGGCGAGTCGACTCTGCCTCCTGAAACCTGTTTCCTGCAATTTTGCCTTGCTTTCAAATCCTCTTCGTTGCCTTCCCTCAATATATTTGTGGACGAGAGTTATCATTTATAACTCTGCAGGTTTGTGAGTTGCAGTGCCCCTGAGCTCCATTTGTCAACTCGCTTTTTTGGGAGCTGGCCGCCAAAGCGCAGGATTTCTTCAGGCTGTATTTTGGTTCCCGGGGGCAGGCTGAGCCTGTGACTCATTCTTCTTCCTGATGGGAAAATAGAGTGACCTGTGCCTGTCCCAACACCTAGAGCTAGTCTCTCATTGGTTCCCCCTCTTCCCGTTCATCCTCAGGCCAAATTGCGACCTGTCCGAAACAGGAGGTTAAAGGTGCTGATTCTCCAAGTAGGGAGATTGTTAGTAGAGCGGCTGGAATGGCGAACCCGAGCACAAGGAGAGGAGAAATGAGGTGCGTTTGAGAAACCTTTCCCGATCACACGGTGTACCATCTTCTGGGTTTCCCACGCATGTTTTCGATGTAGGAAGATGCCCTTGAACCTGGAGATTTGGGACCCACGGCATGGGTACCACGCAGTAGGACTTTAAAGGGTCTGCGTTTGCTCACCCAAGCTCACCAATCCTCTCAGCCCCAAGAGTGTCCAGCCTCATGTCTCATCCAGCTGTGGGTCTAGATATGGTCAATCCAGGTTGCATCAGAGCCCCTGAACGGATTTTGTAAGAATTTCTCTCTCTTTCACTGTCTTTGTTTTCTGGGGTTTTTTTTAAGTAATCTATTTTTATAATGGGGTTTAGCTGCTTTTCACTGCTGTGTTTATGCCGCTTTACACCCTCTTGATGCACTTCCAGAGAGAGATCAATACATAGGTTTTAAGACTCTTACTAGTCAGATATATTCTTGGGCGGTGAATAGGGGCTGTTGAGTCCAGTTCACTGAGCAGGGAGTAGGTCTTGTCTATTACACATTAGGCTTGTGGAACGGTATCTGAGGTAATTTCAAACCCTTGTTTTATGCATCACCCCACCTCACCTTTCCCGTTAAGCAGCCATAGTGTTTTTTCTAAATGTGTGACTCTGTTCTGTTTTGTAATTCCGTTCAACTGTAGCGATTTTGACATTCCCTGTATAAGTGATATCTTAGGATAAGTGTCTTTTTCTCTGTGACTTATTTCACTGAGAGTCATCGTACCTAAATCCACTCATCCTGCTGCTACTAGCCTTATGACATTGATTTCATGGCTGAGTGATATTCCATTGTGCCTAAGTACCACAACTTCTTTATCCATTTTTCGCTTTCCTGGGATATTGAAGGTGTACCGAAGTGGAGGTTCTTGGAAACAGAGCAGCCCTAAACTTTGGGGTGCCTGTGTCTTGTTGATTTTTAGGTTTCCCGATTTATACGCCCATGAGTGGAAGTGCCCTATGCTCTCTAAGCTGTGCTTATTACATGTTTCAGGACACACCATACACTTCTCCAGAGTGGCTGTTGGCAATTTACAGCCCGCCCATCAGCGTAGCAAGGCTCCCATGTCTCCATGGCCTGTCCTGCATTTGTGGTTTTTACACTTTTTTCAGCATGGCCCTTTTCACCGATGGCAAGCAAGACTTCTTTGTAGCGCTGATTTGCCTTTCCGGCTTGCCTGGTTGGCCAGAAGGGGCGTATGCGTTTTTTCCTGAATATATTCAGGAAAAAACGCATACGCCCTTTTTGGCCAAGGGCATCATTGTCAACGCTTTGCCGCTTTTCATGTGCTTTCAAGGCGAGTCGAGTCTGCCTCCTGAAACCTGTTTCCTGCAATTCTGCCTTGCTTTCAAATCCTCCTCGTTGCCTTCCCTCAATATATTTGTGGACGAGAGTTATCATTTATAACTCTGCAGGTTTGTGAGTTGCAGTGCCCCTGAGCTCCATTTGTCAAGTCGCTTTTTTGGGAGCTGGCCGCCAAAGCGCAGGATTGCTTCAGGCCGTATTCTGGTTCCGGGGGGCAGGCTGAGCCTGTGGTTCATTCTTCTTCCTGATGGGAAAATAGAGTGACCTGTGCCTGTCCCAACACCTAGCGCTAGTCTCTCATTGGTTCCCCGTCTTCCCGTTCATCCTCAGTCCAAATTGCGACCTGTCCGAAACAGGAGGTTAAAGGTGCTGATTCTCCAAGTAGGGAGATGGTTAGTAGAGCGGCTGGAATGGCGAACCCGAGCACAAGGAGAGGAGAAATGAGGTGCGTTTGAGAAACCTTTCCCGATCACACGGTGTACCATCTTCTGGGTTTCCCACGCATGTTTTCGATGTAGGAAGATGCCCTTGAACCTGGAGATTTGGGACCCACGGCATGGGTACCACGCAGTATGACTTTAAAGGGTCTGCGTTTGCTCACCCAAGCTCACCAATCCTCTCAGCCCCAAGAGTGTCCAGCCTCATGTCTCATCCAGCTGTGGGTCTAGATATGGTCAATCCAGGTTGCATCAGAGCCCCTGAACGGATTTTGTAAGAATTTCTCTCTCTTTCACTGTCTTTGTTTTCTGGGTTTTTTGTTAAGTAATCTATTTTTATAATGGGGTTTAGCTGCTTTTCACTGCTGTGTTTATGCCGCTTTACACCCTCTTGATTCACTTCCAGAGAGAGATCAATACATAGGTTTTAAGACTCTTACTAGTCAGATATATTCTTGGGCGGTGAATAGGGGCTGTTGAGTCCAGTTCACTGAGAAGCGAGTAGGTCTTGTCTATTACATATTTGGCTTGTGGAACGGTATCTGAGCTAATTTCAAACCCTTGTTTTATGCATCACCCCACCTCACCTTTCCCGTTAAGCAGCCATAGTGTGTTTTCTAAATGTGTAACTCTGTTCTGTTTTGTAATTCAGTTCAAGTGTAGCAATTTTGACATTCCCTCTATAAGTGATATCTTAGGATAAGTGTCTTTTTCTCTGTGACTTATTTCACTGAGAGTCATCGTACCTAAATCCACTCATCCTGCTGCTACTAGCCTTATGACATTGATTTCATGGCTGAGTGATATTCCATTGTGCCTAAGTACCACCACTTCTTTATCCATTTTTCGCTTTCCTGGGATATTGAAGGTGTAGCGAAGTGGAGGTTCTTGGAAACAGAGCAACCCTAAACTTTGGGGTGCCTGTGTCTTGTTGATTTTTAGTTTTCCCGATTTATACGCCCATGAGTGGAAGTGCCCTATGCTCTCTAAGCTGTGCTTATTACATGTTTCAGGACACACCGTACACTTCTCCAGAGTGGCTGCTGGCAATTTACAGCCCGCCCATCAGCGTAGCAAGGCTCCCATGTCTCCATGGCCTGTCCTGCATTTCTGGTTTTTACACGTTTTTCAGCATGGCCCTTTTGACCGATGGCAAGCGAGACTTCTTTGTAGCGCTGATTTGCCTTTCCGGCTTCCCTGGTTGGCCAAAAAGGGCGTATGCGTTTTTTCCTGAATATATTCAGGAAAAAACGCATACGCCCTTTTTGGCCAAGGGCATCATTGTCAACGCTTTGCCGCTTTTCATGTGCTTTCAAGGCGAGTCGACTCTGCCTCCTGAAACCTGTTTCCTGCAATTCTGCCTTGCTTTCAAATCCTCTTCGTTGCCTTCCCTCAATATATTTGTGGACGATAGTTATCATTTATAACTCTGCAGGTTTGTGAGTTGCAGTGCCCCTGAGCTCCATTTGTCAACTCGCTTTTTTGGGAGCTGGCCGCCAAAGCGCAGGATTGCTTCAGGCCGTATTCTGGTTCCGGGGGGCAGGCTGAGCCTGTGGCTCATTCTTCTTCCTGATGGGAAAATAGAGTGACCTGTGCCTGTCCCAACACCTAGCGCTAGTCTATCATTGGTTCCCCCTCTTCCCGTTCATCCTCAGGCCAAATTGCGACCTGTCCGAAACAGGAGGTTAAAGGTGCTGATTCTCCAAGTAGGGAGATTGTTAGTAGAGGGGCTGGAATGGCGAACCCGAGCACAAGGAGAGGAGAAATGAGGTGCGTTTGAGAAACCTTTCCCGATCACACGGTGTACCATCTTCTGGGTTTCCCACACATGTTTTCGATGTAGGAAGATGCCCTTGAACCTGGAGATTTGGGACCCACGGCATGGGTACCACGCAGTAGGACTTTAAAGGGTCTGCGTTTGCTCACCCAAGCTCACCAATCCTCTCAGCCCCAAGAGTGTCCAGCCTCATGTCTCATCCAGCTGTGGGTCTAGATATGGTCAATCCAGGTTGCATCAGAGCCCCTGAACGGATTTTGTAAGAATTTCTCTCTCTTTCACTGTCTTTGTTTTATGGGGTTTTTTTAAGTAATCTATTTTTATAATGGGGTTTAGCTGCTTTTCACTGCTGTGTTTATGCCGCTTTACACCCTCTTGATGCACTTCCAGAGAGAGATCAATACATAGGTTTTAAGACTCTTACTAGTCAGATATATTCTTGGGCGGTGAATAGGGGCTGTTGAGTCCAGTTCACTGAGCAGGGAGTAGGTCTTGTCTATTACACATTAGGCTTGTGGAACGGTATCTGAGGTAATTTCAAACCCTTGTTTTATGCATCACCCCACCTCACCTTTCCCGTTAAGCAGCCATAGTGTTTTTTCTAAATGTGTGACTCTGTTCTGTTTTGTAATTCCGTTCAACTGTAGCGATTTTGACATTCCCTGTATAAGTGATATCTTAGGATAAGTGTCTTTTTCTCTGTGACTTATTTCACTGAGAGTCATCGTACCTAAATCCACTCATCCTGCTGCTACTAGCCTTATGACATTGATTTCATGGCTGAGTGATATTCCATTGTGCCTAAGTACCACAAGTTCTTTATCCATTTTTCGCTTTCCTGGGATATTGAAGGTGTACCGAAGTGGAGGTTCTTGGAAACAGAGCAGCCCTAAACTTTGGGGTGCCTGTGTCTTGTTGATTTTTAGGTTTCCCGATTTATACGCCCATGAGTGGAAGTGCCCTATGCTCTCTAAGCTGTGCTTATTACATGTTTCAGGACACACCATACACTTCTCCAGAGTGGCTGTTGGCAATTTACAGCCCGCCCATCAGCGTAGCAAGGCTCCCATGTCTCCATGGCCTGTCCTGCATTTGTGGTTTTTACACTTTTTTCAGCATGGCCCTTTTGACCGATGGCAAGCAAGACTTCTTTGTAGCGCTGATTTGCCTTTCCGGCTTGCCTGGTTGGCCAGAAGGGGTGTATGCGTTTTTTCCTGAATATATTCAGGAAAAAACGCATACGCCCTTTTTGGCCAAGGGCATCATTGTCAACGCTTTGCCGCTTTTCATGTGCTTTCAAGGCGAGTCGAGTCTGCCTCTTGAAACCTGTTTCCTGCAATTCTGCCTTGCTTTCAAATCCTCCTCGTTGCCTTCCCTCAATATATTTGTGGACGAGAGTTATCATTTATAACTCTGCAGGTTTGTGAGTTGCAGTGCCCCTGAGCTCCATTTGTCAAGTCGCTTTTTTGGGAGCTGGCCGCCAAAGCGCAGGATTGCTTCAGGCCGTATTCTGGTTCCGGGGGGCAGGCTGAGCCTGTGGCTCATTCTTCTTCCTGATGGGAAAATAGAGTGACCTGTGCCTGTCCCAACACCTAGCGCTAGTCTCTCATTGGTTCCCCGTATTCCCGTTCATCCTCAGGCCAAATTGCGACCTGTCCGAAACAGGAGGTTAAAGGTGCTGATTCTCCAAGTAGGGAGATTGTTAGTAGAGCGGCTGGAATGGCGAACCCGAGCACAAGGAGAGGAGAAATGAGGTGCGTTGGAGAAACCTTTCCCGATCACACGGTGTACCATCTTCTGGGTTTCCCACGCATGTTTTCGATGTAGGAAGATGCCCTTGAACCTGGAGATTTGGGACCCACGGCATGGGTACCACGCAGTAGGACTTTAAAGGGTCTGCGTTTGCTCACCCAAGCTCACCAATCCTCTCAGCCCCAAGAGTGTCCAGCCTCATGTCTCATCCAGCTGTGGGTCTAGATATGGTCAGTCCAGCTTGCATCAGAGCCCCTGAACGGATTTTGTAAGAATTTCTCTCTCTTTCACTGTCTTTGTTTTCTGGGGTTTTTTTTAAGTAATCTATTTTTATAATGGGGTTTAGCTGCTTTTCACTGCTGTGTTTATGCCGCTTTACACCCTCTTGATTCACTTCCAGAGAGAGATCAATACATAGGTTTTAAGACTCTTACTAGTCAGATATATTCTTGGGTGGTGAATAGGGGCTGTTGAGTCCAGTTCACTGAGCAGGGAGTAGGTCTTGTCTATTACATATTTGGCTTGTGGAACGGTATCTGAGCTAATTTCAAACCCTTGTTTTATGCATCACCCCACCTCACCTTTCCCGTTAAGCAGCCATAGTGTGTTTTCTAAATGTGTGACTCTGTTCTGTTTTGTAATTCAGTTCAAGTGTAGCGATTTTGACATTCCCTCTATAAGTGATATCTTAGGATAAGTGTCTTTTTCTCTGTGACTTATTTCACTGAGAGTCATCGTACCTAAATCCACTCATCCTGCTGCTACTAGCCTTATGACATTGATTTCATGGCTGAGTGATATTCCATTGTGCCTAAGTACCACAACTTCTTTATCCATTTTTCGCTTTCCTGGGATATTGAAGGTGTAGCGAAGTGGAGGTTCTTGGAAACAGAGCAGCCCTAAACTTTGGGGTGCCTGTGTCTTGTTGATTTTTAGGTTTCCCGATTTATACGCCCATGAGTGGAAGTGTCCTATGCTCTCTAAGCTGTGCTTATTACATGTTTCAGGACACACCGTACACTTCTCCAGAGTGGCTGTTGGCAATTTACAGCCCGCCCATCAGCGTAGCAAGGCTCCCATGTCTCCATGGCCTGTCCTGCATTTCTGGTTTTTACACTTTTTTCAGCATGGCCCTTTTGACCGATGGCAAGCGAGACTTCTTTGTAGCGCTGATTTGCCTTTCCGGCTTGCCTGGTTGGCCAAAAAGGGCGTATGCGTTTTTTCCTGAATATATTCAGGAAAAAACGCATACGCCCTTTTTGGCCAAGGGCATCATTGTCAACGCTTTGCCGCTTTTCATGTGCTTTCAAGGCGAGTCGAGTCTGCCTCCTGAAACCTGTTTCCTGCAATTCTGCCTTGCTTTCAAATCCTCTTCGTTGCCTTCCCTCAATATATTTGTGGACGAGAGTTATCATTTATAACTCTGCAGGTTTGTGAGTTGCAGTGCCCCTGAGCTCCATTTGTCAACTCGCTTTTTTGGGAGCTGGCCGCCAAAGCGCAGCATTTCTTCAGGCTGTATTTTGGTTCCCGGGGGCAGGCTGAGCCTGTGACTCATTCTTCTTCCTGATGGGAAGATAGAGTGACCTGTGCCTGTCCCAACACCTAGCGCTAGTCTCTCATTGGTTCCCCCTCTTCCCGTTCATCCTCAGGCCAAATTGCGACCTGTCCGAAACAGGAGGTTAAAGGTGCTGATTCTCCAAGTAGGGAGATTGTTAGTAGAGCGGCTGGAATGGCGAACCCGAGCACAAGGAGAGGAGAAATGAGGTGCGTTTGAGAAACCTTTCCCGATCACACGGTGTACCATCTTCTGGGTTTCCCACGCATGTTTTCGATGTAGGAAGATGCCCTTGAACCTGGAGATTTGGGACCCACGGCATGGGTACCACGCAGTAGGACTTTAAAGGGTCTGCGTTTGCTCACCCAAGCTCACCAATCCTCTCAGCCCCAAGAGTGTCCAGCCTCATGTCTCATCCAGCTGTGGGTCTAGATATGGTCAATCCAGGTTGCATCAGAGCCCCTGAACGGATTTTGTAAGAATTTCTCTCTCTTTCACTGTCTTTGTTTTCTGGGGTTTTTTTTAAGTAATCTATTTTTATAATGGGGTTTAGCTGCTTTTCACTGCTGTGTTTATGCCGCTTTACACCCTCTTGATGCACTTCCAGAGAGAGATCAATACATAGGTTTTAAGACTCTTACTAGTCAG
Source organism: Eubalaena glacialis (assembly GCF_028564815.1). Lineage (NCBI taxonomy): Eukaryota > Metazoa > Chordata > Mammalia > Artiodactyla > Balaenidae > Eubalaena > Eubalaena glacialis. The sequence continues at coordinate 117,459,835 of NC_083722.1, forward strand.
ATATATTCTTGGGCGGTGAATAGGGGCTGTTGAGTCCAGTTCACTGAGCAGGGAGTAGGTCTTGTCTATTACATATTTGGCTTGTGGAACGGTATCTGAGCTAATTTCAAACCCTTGTTTTATGCATCACCCCACCTCACCTTTCCCGTTAAGCAGCCATAGTGTGTTTTCTAAATGTGTGACTCTGTTCTGTTTTGTAATTCAGTTCAAGTGTAGCGATTTTGACATTCCCTCTATAAGTGATATCTTAGGATAAGTGTCTTTTTCTCTGTGACTTATTTCACTGAGAGTCATCGTACCTAAATCCACTCATCCTGCTGCTACTAGCCTTATGACATTGATTTCATGGCTGAGTGATATTCCATTGTGCCTAAGTACCACAACTTCTTTATCCATTTTTCGCTTTCCTGGGATATTGAAGGTGTAGCGAAGTGGAGGTTCTTGGAAACAGAGCAGCCCTAAACTTTGGGGTGCCTGTGTCTTGTTGATTTTTAGGTTTCCCGATTTATACGCCCATGAGTGGAAGTGTCCTATGCTCTCTAAGCTGTGCTTATTACATGTTTCAGGACACACCGTACACTTCTCCAGAGTGGCTGTTGGCAATTTACAGCCCGCCCATCAGCGTAGCAAGGCTCCCATGTCTCCATGGCCTGTCCTGCATTTCTGGTTTTTACACTTTTTACAGCATGGCCCTTTTGACCGATGGCAAGCGAGACTTGTTTGTAGCGCTGATTTGCCTTTCCGGCTTGCCTGGTTGGCCAAAAAGGGCGTATGCGTTTTTTCCTGAATATATTCAGGAAAAAAGGCATACGCCCTTTTTGGCCAAGGGCATCATTGTCAACGCTTTGCCGCTTTTCATGTGCTTTCAAGGCGAGTCGAGTCTGCCTCCTGAAACCTGTTTCCTGCAATTCTGCCTTGCTTTCAAATCCTCTTCGTTGCCTTCCCTCAATATATTTGTGGACGAGAGTTATCATTTATAACTCTGCAGGTTTGTGAGTTGCAGTGCCCCTGAGCTCCATTTGTCAGCTCGCTTTTTTGGGAGCTGGCCGCCAAAGCGCAGGATTTCTTCAGGCTGTATTTTGGTTCCCGGGTGCAGGCTGAGCCTGTGACTCATTCTTCTTCCTGATGGGAAAATAGAGTGACCTGTGCCTGTCCCAACACCTAGAGCTAGTCTCTCATTGGTTCCCCCTCTTCCCGTTCATCCTCAGGCCAAATTGCGACCTGTCCGAAACAGGAGGTTAAAGGTGCTGATTCTCCAAGTAGGGAGATTGTTAGTAGAGCGGCTGGAATGGCGAACCCGAGCACAAGGAGAGGAGAAATGAGGTGCGTTTGAGAAACCTTTCCCGATCACACGGTGTACCATCTTCTGGGTTTCCCACGCATGTTTTCGATGTAGGAAGATGCCCTTGAACCTGGAGATTTGGGACCCACGGCATGGGTACCACGCAGTAGGACTTTAAAGGGTCTGCGTTTGCTCACCCAAGCTCACCAATCCTCTCAGCCCCAAGAGTGTCCAGCCTCATGTCTCATCCAGCTGTGGGTCTAGATATGGTCAATCCAGGTTGCATCAGAGCCCCTGAACGGATTTTGTAAGAATTTCTCTCTCTTTCACTGTCTTTGTTTTCTGGGGTTTTTTTTAAGTAATCTATTTTTATAATGGGGTTTAGCTGCTTTTCACTGCTGTGTTTATGCCGCGTTACACCCTCTTGATGCACTTCCAGAGAGAGATCAATACATAGGTTTTAAGACTCTTACTAGTCAGATATATTCTTGGGCGGTGAATAGGGGCTGTTGAGTCCAGTTCACTGAGCAGGGAGTAGGTCTTGTCTATTACATATTTGGCTTGTGGAACGGTATCTGAGCTAATTTCAAACCCTTGTTTTATGCATCACCCCACCTCACCTTTCCCGTTAAGCAGCCATAGTGTGTTTTCTAAATGTGTGACTCTGTTCTGTTTTGTAATTCAGTTCAAGTGTAGCGATTTTGACATTCCCTCTATAAGTGATATCTTAGGATAAGTGTCTTTTTCTCTGTGACTTATTTCACTGAGAGTCATCGTACCTAAATCCACTCATCCTGCTGCTACTAGCCTTATGACATTGATTTCATGGCTGAGTGATATTCCATTGTGCCTAAGTACCACAACTTCTTTATCCATTTTTCTCTTTCCTGGGATATTGAAGGTGTAGCGAAGTGGAGGTTCTTGGAAACAGAGCAGCCCTAAACTTTGGGGTGCCTGTGTCTTGTTGATTTTTAGGTTTCCCGATTTATACGCCCATGAGTGGAAGTGCCCTATGCTCTCTAAGCTGTGCTTATTACATGTTTCAGGACACACCGTACACTTCTCCAGAGTGGCTGCTGGCAATTTACAGCCCGCCCATCAGCGTAGCAAGGCTCCCATGTCTCCATGGCCTGTCCTGCATTTCTGGTTTTTACACGTTTTTCAGCATGGCCCTTTTGACCGATGGCAAGCGAGACTTCTTTGTAGCGCTGATTTGCCTTTCCGGCTTGCCTGGTTGGCCAAAAAGGGCGTATGCGTTTTTTCCTGAATATATTCAGGAAAAAACGCATACGCCCTTTTTGGCCAAGGGCATCATTGTCAACGCTTTGCCGCTTTTCATGTGCTTTCAAGGCGAGTCGACTCTGCCTCCTGAAACCTGTTTCCTGCAATTCTGCCTTGCTTTCAAATCCTCTTCGTTGCCTTCCCTCAATATATTTGTGGACGATAGTTATCATTTATAACTCTGCAGGTTTGTGAGTTGCAGTGCCCCTGAGCTCCATTTGTCAACTCGCTTTTTTGGGAGCTGGCCGCCAAAGCGCAGGATTGCTTCAGGCCGTATTCTGGTTCCGGGGGGCAGGGTGAGCCTGTGGCTCATTCTTCTTCCTGATGGGAAAATAGAGTGACCTGTGCCTGTCCCAACACCTAGCGCTAGTCTATCATTGGTTCCCCCTCTTCCCGTTCATCCTCAGGCCAAATTGCGACCTGTACGAAACAGGAGGTTAAAGGTGCTGATTCTCCAAGTAGGGAGATTGTTAGTAGAGAGGCTGGAATGGCGAACCCGAGCACAAGGAGAGGAGAAATGAGGTGCGTTTGAGAAACCTTTCCCGATCACACGGTGTACCATCTTCTGGGTTTCCCACACATGTTTTCGATGTAGGAAGATGCCCTTGAACCTGGAGATTTGGGACCCACGGCATGGGTACCACGCAGTAGGACTTTAAAGGGTCTGCGTTTGCTCACCCAAGCTCACCAATCCTCTCATCCCCAAGAGTGTCCAGCCTCATGTCTCATCCAGCTGTGGGTCTAGATATGGTCAGTCCAGGTTGCATCAGAGCCCCTGAACGGATTTTGTAAGAATTTCTCTCTCTTTCACTGTCTTTGTTTTCTGGGGTTTTTTTTAAGTAATCTATTTTTATAATGGGGTTTAGCTGCTTTTCACTGCTGTGTTTATGCCGCTTTACACCCTCTTGATGCACTTCCAGAGAGAGATCAATACATAGGTTTTAAGACTCTTACTAGTCAGATATATTCTTGGGCGGTGAATAGGGGCTGTTGAGTCCAGTTCACTGAGCAGGGAGTAGGTCTTGTCTATTACATATTTGGCTTGTGGAACGGTATCTGAGCTAATTTCAAACCCTTGTTTTATGCATCACCCCACCTCACCTTTCCCGTTAAGCAGCCATAGTGTGTTTTCTAAATGTGTGACTCTGTTCTGTTTTGTAATTCAGTTCAAGTGTAGCGATTTTGACATTCCCTCTATAAGTGATATCTTAGGATAAGTGTCTTTTTCTCTGTGACTTATTTCACTGAGAGTCATCGTACCTAAATCCACTCATCCTGCTGCTACAAGCCTTATGACATTGATTTCATGGCTGAGTGATATTCCATTGTGCCTAAGTACCACAACTTCTTTATCCATTTTTCGCTTTCCTGGGATATTGAAGGTGTACCGAAGTGGAGGTTCTTGGAAACAGAGCAGCCCTAAACTTTGGGGTGCCTGTGTCTTGTTGATTTTTAGTTTTCCCGATTTATACGCCCATGAGTGGAAGTGCCCTATGCTCTCTAAGCTGTGCTTATTACATGTTTCAGGACACACCGTACACTTCTCCAGAGTGGCTGTTGGCAATTTACAGCCCGCCCATCAGCGTAGCAAGGCTCCCATGTCTCCATGGCCTGTCCTGCATTTCTGGTTTTTACACTTTTTTCAGCATGGCCCTTTTGACCGATGGCAAGCGAGACTTCTTTGTAGCGCTGATTTGCCTTTCCGGCTTGCCTGGTTGGCCAAAAAGGGCGTATGCGTTTTTTCCTGAATATATTCAGGAAAAAACGCATACGCCCTTTTTGGCCAAGGGCATCATTGTCAACGCTTTGCCGCTTTTCATGTGCTTTCAAGGCGAGTCGACTCTGCCTCCTGAAACCTGTTTCCTGCAATTTTGCCTTGCTTTCAAATCCTCTTCGTTGCCTTCCCTCAATATATTTGTGGACGAGAGTTATCATTTATAACTCTGCAGGTTTGTGAGTTGCAGTGCCCCTGAGCTCCATTTGTCAACTCGCTTTTTTGGGAGCTGGCCGCCAAAGCGCAGGATTTCTTCAGGCTGTATTTTGGTTCCCGGGGGCAGGCTGAGCCTGTGACTCATTCTTCTTCCTGATGGGAAAATAGAGTGACCTGTGCCTGTCCCAACACCTAGAGCTAGTCTCTCATTGGTTCCCCCTCTTCCCGTTCATCCTCAGGCCAAATTGCGACCTGTCCGAAACAGGAGGTTAAAGGTGCTGATTCTCCAAGTAGGGAGATTGTTAGTAGAGCGGCTGGAATGGCGAACCCGAGCACAAGGAGAGGAGAAATGAGGTGCGTTTGAGAAACCTTTCCCGATCACACGGTGTACCATCTTCTGGGTTTCCCACGCATGTTTTCGATGTAGGAAGATGCCCTTGAACCTGGAGATTTGGGACCCACGGCATGGGTACCACGCAGTAGGACTTTAAAGGGTCTGCGTTTGCTCACCCAAGCTCACCAATCCTCTCAGCCCCAAGAGTGTCCAGCCTCATGTCTCATCCAGCTGTGGGTCTAGATATGGTCAATCCAGGTTGCATCAGAGCCCCTGAACGGATTTTGTAAGAATTTCTCTCTCTTTCACTGTCTTTGTTTTATGGGGTTTTTTTTAAGTAATCTATTTTTATAATGGGGTTTAGCTGCTTTTCACTGCTGTGTTTATGCCGCTTTACACCCTCTTGATGCACTTCCAGAGAGAGATCAATACATAGGTTTTAAGACTCTTACTAGTCAGATATATTCTTGGGCGGTGAATAGGGGCTGTTGAGTCCAGTTCACTGAGCAGGGAGTAGGTCTTGTCTATTACACATTAGGCTTGTGGAACGGTATCTGAGGTAATTTCAAACCCTTGTTTTATGCATCACCCCACCTCACCTTTCCCGTTAAGCAGCCATAGTGTTTTTTCTAAATGTGTGACTCTGTTCTGTTTTGTAATTCCGTTCAACTGTAGCGATTTTGACATTCCCTGTATAAGTGATATCTTAGGATAAGTGTCTTTTTCTCTGTGACTTATTTCACTGAGAGTCATCGTACCTAAATCCACTCATCCTGCTGCTACTAGCCTTATGACATTGATTTCATGGCTGAGTGATATTCCATTGTGCCTAAGTACCACAACTTCTTTATCCATTTTTCGCTTTCCTGGGATATTGAAGGTGTACCGAAGTGGAGGTTCTTGGAAACAGAGCAGCCCTAAACTTTGGGGTGCCTGTGTCTTGTTGATTTTTAGGTTTCCCGATTTATACGCCCATGAGTGGAAGTGCCCTATGCTCTCTAAGCTGTGCTTATTACATGTTTCAGGACACACCATACACTTCTCCAGAGTGGCTGTTGGCAATTTACAGCCCGCCCATCAGCGTAGCAAGGCTCCCATGTCTCCATGGCCTGTCCTGCATTTGTGGTTTTTACACTTTTTTCAGCATGGCCCTTTTGACCGATGGCAAGCAAGACTTCTTTGTAGCGCTGATTTGCCTTTCCGGCTTGCCTGGTTGGCCAGAAGGGGCGTATGCGTTTTTTCCTGAATATATTCAGGAAAAAACGCATACGCCCTTTTTGGCCAAGGGCATCATTGTCAACGCTTTGCCGCTTTTCATGTGCTTTCAAGGCGAGTCGAGTCTGCCTCCTGAAACCTGTTTCCTGCAATTCTGCCTTGCTTTCAAATCCTCCTCGTTGCCTTCCCTCAATATATTTGTGGACGAGAGTTATCATTTATAACTCTGCAGGTTTGTGAGTTGCAGTGCCCCTGAGCTCCATTTGTCAAGTCGCTTTTTTGGGAGCTGGCCGCCAAAGCGCAGGATTGCTTCAGGCCGTATTCTGGTTCCGGGGGGCAGGCTGAGCCTGTGGTTCATTCTTCTTCCTGATGGGAAAATAGAGTGACCTGTGCCTGTCCCAACACCTAGCGCTAGTCTCTCATTGGTTCCCCGTCTTCCCGTTCATCCTCAGTCCAAATTGCGACCTGTCCGAAACAGGAGGTTAAAGGTGCTGATTCTCCAAGTAGGGAGATGGTTAGTAGAGCGGCTGGAATGGCGAACCCGAGCACAAGGAGAGGAGAAATGAGGTGCGTTTGAGAAACCTTTCCCGATCACACGGTGTACCATCTTCTGGGTTTCCCACGCATGTTTTCGATGTAGGAAGATGCCCTTGAACCTGGAGATTTGGGACCCACGGCATGGGTACCACGCAGTATGACTTTAAAGGGTCTGCGTTTGCTCACCCAAGCTCACCAATCCTCTCAGCCCCAAGAGTGTCCAGCCTCATGTCTCATCCAGCTGTGGGTCTAGATATGGTCAATCCAGGTTGCATCAGAGCCCCTGAACGGATTTTGTAAGAATTTCTCTCTCTTTCACTGTCTTTGTTTTCTGGGTTTTTTGTTAAGTAATCTATTTTTATAATGGGGTTTAGCTGCTTTTCACTGCTGTGTTTATGCCGCTTTACACCCTCTTGATTCACTTCCAGAGAGAGATCAATACATAGGTTTTAAGACTCTTACTAGTCAGATATATTCTTGGGCGGTGAATAGGGGCTGTTGAGTCCAGTTCACTGAGAAGCGAGTAGGTCTTGTCTATTACATATTTGGCTTGTGGAACGGTATCTGAGCTAATTTCAAACCCTTGTTTTATGCATCACCCCACCTCACCTTTCCCGTTAAGCAGCCATAGTGTGTTTTCTAAATGTGTAACTCTGTTCTGTTTTGTAATTCAGTTCAAGTGTAGCAATTTTGACATTCCCTCTATAAGTGATATCTTAGGATAAGTGTCTTTTTCTCTGTGACTTATTTCACTGAGAGTCATCGTACCTAAATCCACTCATCCTGCTGCTACTAGCCTTATGACATTGATTTCATGGCTGAGTGATATTCCATTGTGCCTAAGTACCACCACTTCTTTATCCATTTTTCGCTTTCCTGGGATATTGAAGGTGTAGCGAAGTGGAGGTTCTTGGAAACAGAGCAGCCCTAAACTTTGGGGTGCCTGTGTCTTGTTGATTTTTAGGTTTCCCGATTTATACGCCCATGAGTGGAAGTGCCCTATGCTCTCTAAGCTGTGCTTATTACATGTTTCAGGACACACCGTACACTTCTCCAGAGTGGCTGCTGGCAATTTACAGCCCGCCCATCAGCGTAGCAAGGCTCCCATGTCTCCATGGCCTGTCCTGCATTTCTGGTTTTTACACTTTTTTCAGCATGGCCCTTTTGACCGATGGCAAGCGAGACTTCTTTGTAGCGCTGATTTGCCTTTCCGGCTTGCCTGGTTGGCCAAAAAGGGCGTATGCGTTTTTTCCTGAATATATTCAGGAAAAAACGCATACGCCCTTTTTGGCCAAGGGCATCATTGTCAACGCTTTGCCGCTTTTCATGTGCTTTCAAGGCGAGTCGAGTCTGCCTCCTGAAACCTGTTTCCTGCAATTCTGCCTTGCTTTCAAATCCTCCTCGTTGCCTTCGCTCAATATATTTGTGGACGAGAGTTATCATTTATAACTCTGCAGGTTTGTGAGTTGCAGTGCCCCTGAGCTCCATTTGTCAAGTCGCTTTTTTGGGAGCTGGCCGCCAAAGCGCAGGATTGCTTCAGGCCGTATTCTGGTTCCGGGGGGCAGGCTGAGCCTGTGGCTCATTCTTCTTCCTGATGGGAAAATAGAGTGACCTGTGCCTGTCCCAACACCTAGCGCTAGTCTCTCATTGGTTCCCCGTATTCCCGTTCATCCTCAGTCCAAATTGCGACCTGTCCGAAACAGGAGGTTAAAGGTGCTGATTCTCCAAGTAGGGAGATTGTTAGTAGAGCGGCTGGAATGGCGAACCCGAGCACAAGGAGAGGAGAAATGAGGTGCGTTGGAGAAACCTTTCCCGATCACACGGTGTACCATCTTCTGGGTTTCCCACGCATGTTTTCGATGTAGGAAGATGCCCTTGAACCTGGAGAATTGGGACCCACGGCATGGGTACCACGCAGTAGGACTTTAAAGGGTCTGCGTTTGCTCACCCAAGCTCACCAATCCTCTCAGCCCCAAGAGTGTCCAGCCTCATGTCTCATCCAGCTGTGGGTCTAGATATGGTCAATCCAGGTTGCATCAGAGCCCCTGAACGGATTTTGTAAGAATTTCTCTCTCTTTCACTGTCTTTGTTTTATGGGGTTTTTTTTAAGTAATCTATTTTTATAATGGGGTTTAGCTGCTTTTCACTGCTGTGTTTATGCCGCTTTACACCCTCTTGATGCACTTCCAGAGAGAGATCAATACATAGGTTTTAAGACTCTTACTAGTCAGATATATTCTTGGGCGGTGAATAGGGGCTGTTGAGTCCAGTTCACTGAGCAGGGAGTAGGTCTTGTCTATTACACATTTGGCTTGTGGAACGGTATCTGAGCTAATTTCAAACCCTTGTTTTATGCATCACCCCACCTCACCTTTCCCGTTAAGCAACCATAGTGTGTTTTCTAAATGTGTGACTCTGTTCTGTTTTGTAATTCCGTTCAAGTGTAGCGATTTTGACATTCCCTCTATAAGTGATATCTTAGGATAAGTGTCTTTTTCTCTGTGACTTATTTCACTGAGAGTCATCGTACCTAAATCCACTCATCCTGCTGCTACTAGCCTTATGACATTGATTTCATGGCTGAGTGATATTCCATTGTGCCTAAGTACCACAAGTTCTTTATCCATTTTTCGCTTTCCTGGGATATTGAAGGTGTAGCGAAGTGGAGGTTCTTGGAAACAGAGCAGCCCTAAACTTTGGGATGCCTGTGTCTTGTTGATTTTTAGGTTTCCCGATTTATACGCCCATGAGTGGAAGTGCCCTATGCTCTCTAAGCTGTGCTTATTACATGTTTCAGGACACACCATACACTTCTCCAGAGTGGCTGTTGGCAATTTACAGCCCGCCCATCAGCGTAGCAAGGCTCCCATGTCTCCATGGCCTGTCCTGCATTTCTGGTTTTTACACTTTTTTCAGCATGGCCCTTTTGACCGATGGCAAGCAAGACTTCTTTGTAGCGCTGATTTGCCTTTCCGGCTTGCCTGGTTGGCCAAAAGGGGCGTATGCGTTTTTTCCTGAATATATTCAGGAAAAAACGCATACGCCCCTTTTGGCCAAGGGCATCATTGTCAACGCTTTGCCGCTTTTCATGTGCTTTCAAGGCGAGTCGAGTCTGCCTCCTGAAACCTGTTTCCTGCAATTCTGCCTTGCCTTCAAATCCTCTTCGTTGCCTTCCCTCAATATATTTGTGGACGAGAGTTATCATTTATAACTCTGCAGGTTTGTGAGTTGCAGTGCCCCTGAGCTCCATTTGTCAACTCGCTTTTTTGGGAGCTGGCCGCCAAAGCGCACGATTGCTTCAGGCCGTATTCTGGTTCCGGGGGGCAGGCTGAGCCTGTGGTTCATTCTTCTTCCTGATGGGAAAATAGAGTGACCTGTGCCTGTCCCAACACCTAGAGCTAGTCTCTCATTGGTTCCCCCTCTTCCCGTTCATCCTCAGGCCAAATTGCGACCTGTCCGAAACAGGAGGTTAAAGGTGCTGATTCTCCAAGTAGGGAGATTGTTAGTAGAGAGGCTGGAATGGCGAACCCGAGCAGAAGGAGAGGAGAAATGAGGTGTGTTTGAGAAACCTTTCCCGATCACACGGTGTACCATCTTCTGGGTTTCCCACACATGTTTTCGATGTAGGAAGATGCCCTTGAACCTGGAGATTTGGGACCCATGGCATGGGTACCACGCAGTAGGACTTTAAAGGGTCTGCGTTTGCTCACCCAAGCTCACCAATCCTCTCAGCCCCAAGAGTGTCCAGCCTCATGTCTCATCCAGCTGTGGGTCTAGATATGGTCAATCCAGGTTGCATCAGAGCCCCTGAAAGGATTTTGTAAGAATTTCTCTCTCTTTCACTGTCTTTGTTTTCTGGGGTTTTTTTTAAGTAATCTATTTTTATAATGGGGTTTAGCTGCTTTTCACTGCTGTGTTTATGCCGCTTTACACCCTCTTGATGCACTTCCAGAGAGAGATCAATACATAGGTTTTAAGACTCTTACTAGTCAGATATATTCTTGGGCGGTGAATAGGGGCTGTTGAGTCCAGTTCACTGAGCAGGGAGTAGGTCTTGTCTATTACACATTTGGCTTGTGGAACGGTATCTGAGCTAATTTCAAACCCTTGTTTTATGCATCACCCCACCTCACCTTTCCCGTTAAGCAGCCATAGTGTGTTTTCTAAATGTGTGACTCTGTTCTGTTTTGTAATTCCGTTCAAGTGTAGCGATTTTGACATTCCCTCTATAAGTGATATCTTAGGATAAGTGTCTTTTTCTCTGTGACTTAATTCACTGAGAGTCATCGTACCTAAATCCACTCATCCTGCTGCTACTAGCCTTATGACATTGATTTCATGGCTGAGTGATATTCCATTGTGCCTAATTACCACAACTTCTTTATCCATTTTTCGCTTTCCTGGGATATTGATGGTGTACCGAAGTGGAGGTTCTTGGAAACAGAGCAGCCCTAAACTTTGGGGTGCCTGTGTCTTGTTGATTTTTAGGTTTCCCGATTTATACGCCCATGAGTGGAAGTGCCCTATGCTCTCTAAGCTGTGCTTATTACATGTTTCAGGACACACCATACACTTCTCCAGAGTGGCTGTTGGCAATTTACAGCCCGCCCATCAGCGTAGCAAGGCTCCCATGTCTCCATGGCCTGTCCTGCATTTCTGGTTTTTACACTTTTTTCAGCATGGCCCTTTTGACCGATGGCAAGCAAGACTTCTTTGTAGCGCTGATTTGCCTTTCTGGCTTGCCTGGTTGGCCAAAAGGGGCGTATGCGTTTTTTCCTGAATATATTCAGGAAAAAACGCATACGCCCCTTTTGGCCACGGGCATCATTGTCAACGCTTTGCCGCTTTTCATGTGCTTTCAAGGCGAGTCGAGTCTGCCTCCTGAAACCTGTTTCCTGCAATTCTGCCTTGCCTTCAAATCCTCTTCCTTGCCTTCCCTCAATATATTTGTGGACGAGAGTTATCATTTATAACTCTGCAGGTTTGTGAGTTGCAGTGCCCCTGACCTCCATTTGTCAACTCGCTTTTTTGGGAGCTGGCCGCCAAAGCGCAGGATTGCTTCAGGCCGTATTCTGGTTCCGGGGAGCAGGCTGAGCCTGTGGTTCATTCTTCTTCCTGATGGGAAAATAGAGTGACCTTTGCCTGTCCCAACACCTAGCGCTAGTCACTCATTGGTTCCCCGTATTCCCGTTCATCCTCAGGCCAAATTGCGACCTGTCCGAAACAGGAGGTTAAAGGTGCTGATTCTCCAAGTAGGGAGATTGTTAGTAGAGCGGCTGGAATGGCGAACCCGAGCACAAGGAGAGGAGAAATGAGGTGCGTTTGAGAAACCTTTCCCGATCACACGGTGTACCATCTTCTGGGTTTCCCACGCATGTTTTCGATGTAGGAAGATGCCCTTGAACCTGGAGAATTGGGACCCACGGCATGGGTACCACGCAGTATGACTTTAAAGGGTCTGCGTTTGCTCACCCAAGCTCACCAATCCTCTCAGCCCCAAGAGTGTCCAGCCTCATGTCTCATCCAGCTGTGGGTCTAGATATGGTCAATCCAGGTTGCATCAGAGCCCCTGAACGGATTTTGTAAGATTTTCTCTCTCTTTCACTGTCTTTGTTTTATGGGGGTTTTTTTAAGTAATCTATTTTAATAATGGGGTTTAGCTGCTTTTCACTGATGTGTTTATGCCGCTTTACACCCTCTTGATGCACTTCCAGAGAGAGATCAATACATAGGTTTTAAGACTCTTACTAGTTAGATATATTCTTGGGCGGTGAATAGGGGCTGTTGAGTCCCGTTCACTGAGCAGGGAGTAGGTCTTGTCTATTACATATTTGGCTTGTGGAACGGTATCTGAGCTAATTTCAAACCCTTGTTTTATGCATCACCCCACCTCACCTTTCCCGTTAAGCAGCCATAGTGTGTTTTCTAAATGTGTGACTCTGTTCTGTTTTGTAATTCAGTTCAAGTGTAGCGATTTTGACATTCCCTCTATAAGTGATATCTTAGGATAAGTGTCTTTTTCTCTGTGACTTATTTCACTGAGAGTCATCGTACCTAAATCCACTCATCCTGCTGCTACTAGCCTTATGACATTGATTTCATGGCTGAGTGATATTCCATTGTGCCTAAGTACCACAACTTCTTTATCCATTTTTCACTCTCCTGGGATATTGAAGGTGTAGCGAAGTGGAGGTTCTTGGAAACAGAGCAGCCCTAAACTTTGGGGTGCCTGTGTCTTGTTGATTTTTAGGTTTCCCGATTTATACGCCCATGAGTGGAAGTGCCCTATGCTCTCTAAGCTGTGCTTATTACATGTTTCAGGACACACCATACACTTCTCCAGAGTGGCTGTTGGCAATTTACAGCCCGCCCATCAGCGTAGCAAGGCTCCCATGTCTCCATGGCCTGTCCTGCATTTCTGGTTTTTACACTTTTTTCAGCATGGCCCTTTTGACCGATGGCAAGCAAGACTTCTTTGTAGCGCTGATTTGCCTTTCTGGCTTGCCAGGTTGGCCAAAAGGGGCGTATGCGTTTTTTCCTGAATATATTCAGGAAAAAACGCATACGCCCCTTTTGGCCAAGGGCATCATTGTCAACGCTTTGCCGCTTTTCATGTGCTTTCAAGGCGAGTCGAGTCTGCCTCCTGAAACCTGTTTCCTGCAATTCTGCCTTGCTTTCAAATCCTCTTCGTTGCCTTCCCTCAATATATTTGTGGACGAGAGTTATCATTTATAACTCTGCAGGTTTGTGAGTTGCAGTGCCCCTGAGCTCCATTTGTCAAGTCGCTTTTTTGGGAGCTGGCCGCCAAAGCGCAGGATTGCTTCAGGCCGTATTCTGGTTCCGGGGGGCAGGCTGAGCCTGTGGTTCAATCTTCTTCCTGATGGGAAAATAGAGTGACCTGTGCCTGTCCCAACACCTAGAGCTAGTCTCTCATTGGTTCCCCCTCTTCCCGTTCATCCTCAGGCCAAATTGCGACCTGTATGAAACAGGAGGTTAAAGGTGCTGATTCTCCAAGTAGGGAGATTGTTAGTAGAGCGGCTGGAATGGCGAACCCGAGCACAAGGAGAGGAGAAATGAGGTGCGTTGGAGAAACCTTTCCCGATCACACGGTGTACCATCTTCTGGGTTTCCCACGCATGTTTTCGATGTAGGAAGATGCCCTTGAACCTGGAGATTTGGGACCCACGGCATGGGTACCACGCAGCATGACTTTAAAGGGTCTGTGTTTGCTCACCCAAGCTGACCAATCATCTCAGCCCCAAGAGTGTCCAGCCTTATGTCTCATCCAGCTGTGGGTCTAGATATGGTCAATCCAGGTTGCATCAGAGCCCCTGAACGGATTTTGTAAGAATTTCTCTCTCTTTCACTGTCTTTGTTTTATGGGGTTTTTTTTAAAGTAATCTATTTTGATAATGGGGTTTAGCTGCTTTTCACTGCTGTGTTTATGCCGCTTTACACCCTCTTGATTCACTTCCAGAGAGATATCAATACATAGGTTTTAAGACTCTTACTAGTCAGATATATTCTTGGGCGGTGAATAGGGGCTGTTGAGTCCAGTTCACTGAGCAGGGAGGAGGTCTTGTCTATTACATATTTGGCTTGTGGAACGGTATCTGAGCTAATTTCAAACCCTTGTTTTATGCATCACCCCACCTCACCTTTCCCGTTAAGCAGCCATAATGTGTTTTCTAAATGTGTGACTCTGTTCTGTTTTGTAATTCAGTTCAAGTGTAGCGATTTTGACATTCCCTCTATAAGTGATATCTTAGGATAAGTGTCCTTTTCTCTGTGACTTATTTCACTGAGAGTCATCGTACCTAAATCCACTCATCCTGCTGCTACTAGCCTTATGACATTGATTTCATGGCTGAGTGATATTCCATTGTGCCTAAGTACCACAACTTCTTTATCCATTTTTCTCTTTCCTGGGATATTGAAGGTGTACCGAAGTGGAGGTTCTTGGAAACAGAGCAGCCCTAAACTTTGGGGTGCCTGTGTCTTGTTGATTTTTAGGTTTCCCGATTTATACGCCCATGAGTGGAAGTGCCCTATGCTCTCTAAGCTGTGCTTATTACATGTTTCAGGACACACCGTACACTTCTCCAGAGTGGCTGTTGGCAATTTACATCCCGCCCATCAGCGTAGCAAGGCTCCCATGTCTCCATGGCCTGTCCTGCATTTCTGGTTTTTACACTTTTTTCAGCATGGCCCTTTTGACCGATGGCAATCGAGACTTCTTTGTAGCGCTGATTTGCCTTTCCGGCTTGCCTGGTTGGCCAAAAAGGGCGTATGCGTTTTTTCCTGAATATATTCAGGAAAAAACGCATACGCCCTTTTTGGCCAAGGGCATCATTGTCAACGCTTTGCCGCTTTTCATGTGCTTTCAAGGCGAGTCGAGTCTGCCTCCTGAAACCTGTTTCCTGCAATTCTGCCTTGCTTTCAAATCCTCTTCGTTGCCTTCCCTCAATATATTTGTGGACGAGAGTTATCATTTATAACTCTGCAGGTTTGTGAGTTGCAGTGCCCCTGAGCTCCATTTGTCAACTCGCTTTTTTGGGAGCTGGCCGCCAAAGCGCAGGATTGCTTCAGGCCGTATTCTGGTTCCGGGGGGCAGGCTGAGCCTGTGGTTCATTCTTCTTCCTGATGGGAAAATAGAGTGACCTGTGCCTGTCCCAACACCTAGAGCTAGTCTCTCATTGGTTCCCCCTCTTCCCGTTCATCCTCAGGCCAAATTGCGACCTGTACGAAACAGGAGGTTAAAGGTGCTGATTCTCCAAGTAGGGAGATTGTTAGTAGAGCGGCTGGAATGGCGAACCCGAGCACAAGGAGAGGAGAAATGAGGTGCGTTGGAGAAACCTTTCCCGATCACACGGTGTACCATCTTCTGGGTTTCCCACGCATGTTTTCGATGTAGGAAGATGCCCTTGAACCTGGAGATTTGGGACCCACGGCATGGGTACCACGCAGTATGACTTTAAAGGGTCTGCGTTTGCTCACCCAAGCTGACCAATCCTCTCAGCCCCAAGAGTGTCCAGCCTTATGTCTCATCCAGCTGTGGGTCTAGATATGGTCAATCCAGGTTGCATCAGAGCCCCTGAACGGATTTTGTAAGAATTTCTCTCTCTTTCACTGTCTTTGTTTTATGGGGTTTTTTTTAAAGTAATCTATTTTGATAATGGGGTTTAGCTGCTTTTCACTGCTGTGTTTATGCCGCTTTACACCCTCTTGATTCACTTCCAGAGAGATATCAATACATAGGTTTTAAGACTCTTACTAGTCAGATATATTCTTGGGCGGTGAAGAGGGGCTGTTGAGTCCAGTTCACTGAGCAGGGAGGAGGTCTTGTCTATTACATATTTGGCTTGTGGAACGGTATCTGAGCTAATTTCAAACCCTTGTTTTATGCATCACCCCACCTCACCTTTCCCGTTAAGCAGCCATAATGTGTTTTCTAAATGTGTGACTCTGTTCTGTTTTGTAATTCAGTTCAAGTGTAGCGATTTTGACATTCCCTCTATAAGTGATATCTTAGGATAAGTGTCCTTTTCTCTGTGACTTATTTCACTGAGAGTCATCGTACGTAAATCCACTCATCCTGCTGCTACTAGCCTTATGACATTGATTTCATGGCTGAGTGATATTCCATTGTGCCTAAGTACCACAACTTCTTTATCCATTTTTCTCTTTCCTGGGATATTGAAGGTGTACCGAAGTGGAGGTTCTTGGAAACAGAGCAGCCCTAAACTTTGGGGTGCCTGTGTCTTGTTGATTTTTAGGTTTCCCGATTTATACGCCCATGAGTGGAAGTGCCCTATGCTCTCTAAGCTGTGCTTATTACATGTTTCAGGACACACCGTACACTTCTCCAGAGTGGCTGTTGGCAATTTACATCCCGCCCATCAGCGTAGCAAGGCTCCCATGTCTCCATGGCCTGTCCTGCATTTCTGGTTTTTACACTTTTTTCAGCATGGCCCTTTTGACCGATGGCAAGCGAGACTTCTTTGTAGCGCTGATTTGCCTTTCCGGCTTGCCTGGTTGGCCAAAAAGGGCGTATGCGTTTTTTCCTGAATATATTCAGGAAAAAACGCATACGCCCTTTTTGGCCAAGGGCATCATTGTCAACGCTTTGCCGCTTTTCATGTGCTTTCAAGGCGAGTCGAGTCTGCCTCCTGAAACCTGTTTCCTGCAATTCTGCCTTGCTTTCAAATCCTCTTCGTTGCCTTCCCTCAATATATTTGTGGACGAGAGTTATCATTTATAACTCTGCAGGTTTGTGAGTTGCAGTGCCCCTGAGCTCCATTTGTCAAGTCGCTTTTTTGGGAGCTGGCCGCCAAAGCGCAGGATTGCTTCAGGCCGTATTCTGGTTCCGGGGGGCAGGCTGAGCCTGTGGTTCATTCTTCTTCCTGATGGGAAAATAGAGTGACCTGTGCCTGTCCCAACACCTAGAGCTAGTCTCTCATTGGTTCCCCCTCTTCCCGTTCATCCTCAGGCCAAATTGCGACCTGTACGAAACAGGAGGTTAAAGGTGCTGATTCTCCAAGTAGGGAGATTGTTAGTAGAGCGGCTGGAATGGCGAACCCGAGCACAAGGAGAGGAGAAATGAGGTGCGTTGGAGAAACCTTTCCCGATCACACGGTGTACCATCTTCTGGGTTTCCCACGCATGTTTTTGATGTAGGAAGATGCCCTTGAACCTGGAGATTTGGGACCCACGGCATGGGTACCACGCAGCATGACTTTAAAGGGTCTGCGTTTGCTCACCCAAGCTCACCAATTCTCTCAGCCCCAAGAGTGTCCAGCCTTATGTCTCATCCAGCTGTGGGTCTAGATATGGTCAATCCAGGTTGCATCAGAGCCCCTGAACGGATTTTGTAAGAATTTCTCTCTCTTTCACTGTCTTTGTTTTATGGGGTTTTTTTTAAAGTAATCTATTTTGATAATGGGGTTTAGCTGCTTTTCACTGCTGTGTTTATGCCGCTTTACACCCTCTTGATTCACTTCCAGAGAGATATCAATACATAGGTTTTAAGACTCTTACTAGTCAGATATATTCTTGGGCGGTGAATAGGGGCTGTTGAGTCCAGTTCACTGAGCAGGGGGTAGGTCTTGTCTATTACATATTTGGCTTGTGGAACGGTATCTGAGCTAATTTCAAACCCTTGTTTTATGCATCACCCCACCTCACCTTTCCCGTTAAGCAGCCATAGTGTGTTTTCTAAATGTGTGACTCTGTTCTGTTTTGTAATTCAGTTCAAGTGTAGCGATTTTGACATTCCCTCTATAAGTGATATCTTATGATAAGTGTCCTTTTCTCTGTGACTTATTTCACTGAGAGTCATCGTACCTAAATCCACTCATCCTGCTGCTACTAGCCTTATGACATTGATTTCATGGCTGAGTGATATTCCATTGTGCCTAAGTACCACAACTTCTTTATCCATTTTTCTCTTTCCTGGGATATTGAAGGTGTACCGAAGTGGAGGTTCTTGGAAACAGAGCAGCCCTAAACTTTGGGGTGCCTGTGTCTTGTTGAGTTTTAGGTTGCCCGATTTATACGCCCATGAGTGGAAGTGCCCTATGCTCTCTAAGCTGTGCTTATTACATGTTTCAGGACACACCGTACACTTCTCCAGATTGGCTGTTGGCAATTTACATCCCGCCCATCAGCGTAGCAAGGCTCCCATGTCTCCGTGGCCTGTCCTGCATTTCTGGTTTTTACACTTTTTTCAGCATGGCCCTTTTGACCGATGGCAAGCGAGACTTGTTTGTAGCGCTGATTTGCCTTTCCGGCTTGCCTGGTTGGCCAAAAAGGGCGTATGCGTTTTTTCCTGAATATATTCAGGAAAAAACGCATACGCCCTTTTTGGCCAAGGGCATCATTGTCAACGCTTTGCCGCTTTTCATGTGCTTTCAAGGCGAGTCGAGTCTGCCTCCTGAAACCTGTTTCCTGCAATTCTGCCTTGCTTTCAAATCCTCTTCGTTGCCTTCCCTCAATATATTTGTGGACGAGAGTTATCATTTATAACTCTGCAGGTTTGTGAGTTGCAGTGCCCCTGAGCTCCATTTGTCAAGTCGCTTTTTTGGGAGCTGGCCGCCAAAGCGCAGGATTGCTTCAGGCCGTATTCTGGTTCCGGGGGGCAGGCTGAGCCTGTGGTTCATTCTTCTTCCTGATGGGAAAATAGAGTGACCTGTGCCTGTCCCAACACCTAGAGCTAGTCTCTCATTGGTTCCCCCTCTTCCCGTTCATCCTCAGGCCAAATTGCGACCTGTACGAAACAGGAGGTTAAAGGTGCTGATTCTCCAAGTAGGGAGATTGTTAGTAGAGCGGCTGGAATGGCGAACCCGAGCACAAGGAGAGGAGAAATGAGGTGCGTTGGAGAAACCTTTCCCGATCACACGGTGTACCATCTTCTGGGTTTCCCACGCATGTTTTTGATGTAGGAAGATGCCCTTGAACCTGGAGATTTGGGACCCACGGCATGGGTACCACGCAGCATGACTTTAAAGGGTCTGCGTTTGCTCACCCAAGCTCACCAATTCTCTCAGCCCCAAGAGTGTCCAGCCTTATGTCTCATCCAGCTGTGGGTCTAGATATGGTCAATCCAGGTTGCATCAGAGCCCCTGAACGGATTTTGTAAGAATTTCTCTCTCTTTCACTGTCTTTGTTTTATGGGGTTTTTTTTAAAGTAATCTATTTTGATAATGGGGTTTAGCTGCTTTTCACTGCTGTGTTTATGCCGCTTTACACCCTCTTGATTCACTTCCAGAGAGATATCAATACATAGGTTTTAAGACTCTTACTAGTCAGATATATTCTTGGGCGGTGAATAGGGGCTGTT
This sequence comes from Eubalaena glacialis, assembly GCF_028564815.1. Taxonomy (NCBI): domain Eukaryota; kingdom Metazoa; phylum Chordata; class Mammalia; order Artiodactyla; family Balaenidae; genus Eubalaena; species Eubalaena glacialis. Next base: position 117,479,252 of record NC_083722.1, read on the forward strand.
GAGTCCAGTTCACTGAGCAGGGGGTAGGTCTTGTCTATTACATATTTGGCTTGTGGAACGGTATCTGAGCTAATTTCAAACCCTTGTTTTATGCATCACCCCACCTCACCTTTCCCGTTAAGCAGCCATAGTGTGTTTTCTAAATGTGTGACTCTGTTCTGTTTTGTAATTCAGTTCAAGTGTAGCGATTTTGACATTCCCTCTATAAGTGATATCTTATGATAAGTGTCCTTTTCTCTGTGACTTATTTCACTGAGAGTCATCGTACCTAAATCCACTCATCCTGCTGCTACTAGCCTTATGACATTGATTTCATGGCTGAGTGATATTCCATTGTGCCTAAGTACCACAACTTCTTTATCCATTTTTCTCTTTCCTGGGATATTGAAGGTGTACCGAAGTGGAGGTTCTTGGAAACAGAGCAGCCCTAAACTTTGGGGTGCCTGTGTCTTGTTGAGTTTTAGGTTGCCCGATTTATACGCCCATGAGTGGAAGTGCCCTATGCTCTCTAAGCTGTGCTTATTACATGTTTCAGGACACACCGTACACTTCTCCAGATTGGCTGTTGGCAATTTACATCCCGCCCATCAGCGTAGCAAGGCTCCCATGTCTCCGTGGCCTGTCCTGCATTTCTGGTTTTTACACTTTTTTCAGCATGGCCCTTTTGACCGATGGCAAGCGAGACTTGTTTGTAGCGCTGATTTGCCTTTCCGGCTTGCCTGGTTGGCCAAAAAGGGCGTATGCGTTTTTTCCTGAATATATTCAGGAAAAAACGCATACGCCCTTTTTGGCCAAGGGCATCATTGTCAACGCTTTGCCGCTTTTCATGTGCTTTCAAGGCGAGTCGAGTCTGCCTCCTGAAACCTGTTTCCTGCAATTCTGCCTTGCTTTCAAATCCTCTTCGTTGCCTTCCCTCAATATATTTGTGGACGAGAGTTATCATTTATAACTCTGCAGGTTTGTGAGTTGCAGTGCCCCTGAGCTCCATTTGTCAAGTCGCTTTTTTGGGAGCTGGCCGCCAAAGCGCAGGATTGCTTCAGGCCGTATTCTGGTTCCGGGGGGCAGGCTGAGCCTGTGGTTCATTCTTCTTCCTGATGGGAAAATAGAGTGACCTGTGCCTGTCCCAACACCTAGAGCTAGTCTCTCATTGGTTCCCCCTCTTCCCGTTCATCCTCAGGCCAAATTGCGACCTGTACGAAACAGGAGGTTAAAGGTGCTGATTCTCCAAGTAGAGAGATTGTTAGTAGAGCGGCTGGAATGGCGAACCCGAGCACAAGGAGAGGAGAAATGAGGTGCGTTGGAGAAACCTTTCCCGATCACACGGTGTACCATCTTCTGGGTTTCCCACGCATGTTTTCGATGTAGGAAGATGCCCTTGAACCTGGAGATTTGGGACCCACGGCATGGGTACCACGCAGCATGACTTTAAAGGGTCTGCGTTTGCTCACCCAAGCTCACCAATTCTCTCAGCCCCAAGAGTGCCCAGCCTTATGTCTCATCCAGCTGTGGGTCTAGATATGGTCAATCCAGGTTGCATCAGAGCCCCTGAACGGATTTTGTAAGAATTTCTCTCTCTTTCACTGTCTTTGTTTTATGGGGTTTTTTTTAAAGTAATCTATTTTGATAATGGGGTTTAGCTGCTTTTCACTGCTGTGTTTATGCCGCTTTACACCCTCTTGATTCACTTCCAGAGAGATATCAATACATAGGTTTCAAGACTCTTACTAGTCAGATATATTCTTGGGCGGTGAATAGGGGCTGTTGAGTCCAGTTCACTGAGCAGGGGGTAGGTCTTGTCTATTACATATTTGGCTTGTGGAACGGTATCTGAGCTAATTTCAAACCCTTGTTTTATGCATCACCCCACCTCACCTTTCCCGTTAAGCAGCCATAGTGTGTTTTCTAAATGTGTGACTCTGTTCTGTTTTGTAATTCAGTTCAAGTGTAGCGATTTTGACATTCCCTCTATAAGTGATATCTTAGGATAAGTGTCCTTTTCTGTGTGACTTATTTCACTGAGAGTCATCGTACCTAAATCCACTCATCCTGCTGCTACTAGCCTTATGACATTGATTTCATGGCTGAGTGATATTCCATTGTGCCTAAGTACCACCACTTCTTTATCCATTTTTCTCTTTCCTGGGATATTGAAGGTGTACCGAAGTGGAGGTTCTTGGAAACAGAGCAGCCCTAAACTTTGGGGTGCCTGTGTCTTGTTGATTTTTAGGTTGCCCGATTTATACGCCCATGAGTGGAAGTGCCCTATGCTCTCTAAGCTGTGCTTATTACATGTTTCAGGACACACCGTACACTTCTCCAGAGTAGCTGTTGGCAATTTACATCCCGCCCATCAGCGTAGCAAGGCTCCCATGTCTCCGTGGCCTGTCCTGCATTTCTGGTTTTTACACTTTTTTCAGCATGGCCCTTTTGACCGATGGCAAGCGAGACTTGTTTGTAGCGCTGATTTGCCTTTCCGGCTTGCCTGGTTGGCCAAAAAGGGCGTATGCGTTTTTTCCTGAATATATTCAGGAAAAAACGCATACGCCCTTTTTGGCCAAGGGCATCATTGTCAACGCTTTGCCGCTTTTCATGTGCTTTCAAGGCGAGTCGAGTCTGCCTCCTGAAACCTGTTTCCTGCAATTCTGCCTTGCTTTCAAATCCTCTTCGTTGCCTTCCCTCAATATATTTGTGGACGAGAGTTATCATTTATAACTCTGCAGGTTTGTGAGTTGCAGTGCCCCTGAGCTCCATTTGTCAAGTCGCTTTTTTGGGAGCTGGCCGCCAAAGCGCAGGATTGCTTCAGGCCGTATTCTGGTTCCGGGGGGCAGGCTGAGCCTGTGGTTCATTCTTCTTCCTGATGGGAAAATAGAGTGACCTGTGCCTGTCCCAACACCTAGAGCTAGTCTCTCATTGGTTCCCCCTCTTCCCGTTCATCCTCAGGCCAAATTGCGACCTGTACGAAACAGGAGGTTAAAGGTGCTGATTCTCCAAGTAGAGAGATTGTTAGTAGAGCGGCTGGAATGGCGAACCCGAGCACAAGGAGAGGAGAAATGAGGTGCGTTGGAGAAACCTTTCCCGATCACACGGTGTACCATCTTCTGGGTTTCCCACGCATGTTTTCGATGTAGGAAGATGCCCTTGAACCTGGAGATTTGGGACCCACGGCATGGGTACCACGCAGCATGACTTTAAAGGGTCTGCGTTTGCTCACCCAAGCTCACCAATTCTCTCAGCCCCAAGAGTGCCCAGCCTTATGTCTCATCCAGCTGTGGGTCTAGATATGGTCAATCCAGGTTGCATCAGAGCCCCTGAACGGATTTTGTAAGAATTTCTCTCTCTTTCACTGTCTTTGTTTTATGGGGTTTTTTTTAAAGTAATCTATTTTGATAATGGGGTTTAGCTGCTTTTCACTGCTGTGTTTATGCCGCTTTACACCCTCTTGATTCACTTCCAGAGAGATATCAATACATAGGTTTTAAGACTCTTACTAGTCAGATATATTCTTGGGCGGTGAATAGGGGCTGTTGAGTCCAGTTCACTGAGCAGGGGGTAGGTCTTGTCTATTACATATTTGGCTTGTGGAACGGTATCTGAGCTAATTTCAAACCCTTGTTTTATGCATCACCCCACCTCACCTTTCCCGTTAAGCAGCCATAGTGTGTTTTCTAAATGTGTGACTCTGTTCTGTTTTGTAATTCAGTTCAAGTGTAGCGATTTTGACATTCCCTCTATAAGTGATATCTTAGGATAAGTGTCCTTTTCTCTGTGACTTATTTCACTGAGAGTCATCGTACCTAAATCCACTCATCATGCTGCTACTAGCCTTATGACATTGATTTCATGGCTGAGTGATATTCCATTGTGCCTAAGTACCACAACTTCTTTATCCATTTTTCTCTTTCCTGGGATATTGAAGGTGTAGCGAAGTGGAGGTTCTTGGAAACAGAGCAGCCCTAAACTTTGGGGTGCCTGTGTCTTGTTGATTTTTAGGTTTCCCGATATATACGCCCATGAGTGGAAGTGCCCTATGCTCTCTAAGCTGTGCTTATTACATGTTTCAGGACACACCGTACACTTCTCCAGAGTGGCTGTTGGCAATTTACATCCCGCCCATCAGCGTAGCAAGGCTCCCATGTCTCCGTGGCCTGTCCTGCATTTCTGGTTTTTACACTTTTTTCAGCATGGCCCTTTTGACCGATGGCAAGCGAGACTTGTTTGTAGCGCTGATTTGCCTTTCCGGCTTGCCTGGTTGGCCAAAAAGGGCGTATGCGTTTTTTCCTGAATATATTCAGGAAAAAACGCATACGCCCTTTTTGGCCAAGGGCATCATTGTCAACGCTTTGCCGCTTTTCATGTGCTTTCAAGGCGAGTCGAGTCTGCCTCCTGAAACCTGTTTCCTGCAATTCTGCCTTGCTTTCAAATCCTCTTCGTTGCCTTCCCTCAATATATTTGTGGACGAGAGTTATCATTTATAACTCTGCAGGTTTGTGAGTTGCAGTGCCCCTGAGCTCCATTTGTCAAGTCGCTTTTTTGGGAGCTGGCCGCCAAAGCGCAGGATTGCTTCAGGCCGTATTCTGGTTCCGGGGGGCAGGCTGAGCCTGTGGTTCATTCTTCTTCCTGATGGGAAAATAGAGTGACCTGTGCCTGTCCCAACACCTAGAGCTAGTCTCTCATTGGTTCCCCCTCTTCCCGTTCATCCTCAGGCCAAATTGCGACCTGTACGAAACAGGAGGTTAAAGGTGCTGATTCTCCAAGTAGGGAGATTGTTAGTAGAGCGGCTGGAATGGCGAACCCGAGCACAAGGAGAGGAGAAATGAGGTGCGTTGGAGAAACCTTTCCCGATCACACGGTGTACCATCTTCTGGGTTTCCCACGCATGTTTTCGATGTAGGAAGATGCCCTTGAACCTGGAGATTTGGGACCCACGGCATGGGTACCACGCAGCATGACTTTAAAGGGTCTGCGTTTGCTCACCCAAGCTCACCAATTCTCTCAGCCCCAAGAGTGTCCAGCCTTATGTCTCATCCAGCTGTGGGTCTAGATATGGTCAATCCAGGTTGCATCAGAGCCCCTGAACGGATTTTGTAAGAATTTCTCTCTCTTTCACTGTCTTTGTTTTATGGGGTTTTTTTTAAAGTAATCTATTTTGATAATGGGGTTTAGCTGCTTTTCACTGCTGTGTTTATGCCGCTTTACACCCTCTTGATTCACTTCCAGAGAGATATCAATACATAGGTTTTAAGACTCTTACTAGTCAGATATATTCTTGGGCGGTGAATAGGGGCTGTTGAGTCCAGTTCACTGAGCAGGGGGTAGGTCTTGTCTATTACATATTTGGCTTGTGGAACGGTATCTGAGCTAATTTCAAACCCTTGTTTTATGCATCACCCCACCTCACCTTTCCCGTTAAGCAGCCATAGTGTGTTTTCTAAATGTGTGACTCTGTTCTGTTTTGTAATTCAGTTCAAGTGTAGCGATTTTGACATTCCCTCTATAAGTGATATCTTAGGATAAGTGTCCTTTTCTGTGTGACTTATTTCACTGAGAGTCATCGTACCTAAATCCACTCATCCTGCTGCTACTAGCCTTATGACATTGATTTCATGGCTGAGTGATATTCCATTGTGCCTAAGTACCACCACTTCTTTATCCATTTTTCTCTTTCCTGGGATATTGAAGGTGTAGCGAAGTGGAGGTTCTTGGAAACAGAGCAGCCCTAAACTTTGGGGTGCCTGTGTCTTGTTGATTTTTAGGTTGCCCGATTTATACGCCCATGAGTGGAAGTGCCCTATGCTCTCTAAGCTGTGCTTATTACATGTTTCAGGACACACCGTACACTTCTCCAGAGTGGCTGTTGGCAATTTACATCCCGCCCATCAGCGTAGCAAGGCTCCCATGTCTCCGTGGCCTGTCCTGCATTTCTGGTTTTTACACTTTTTTCAGCATGGCCCTTTTGACCGATGGCAAGCGAGACTTCTTTGTAGCGCTGATTTGCCTTTCTGGCTTGCCTGGTTGGCCAAAAAGGGCGTATTCGTTTTTTCCTGAATATATTCAGGAAAAAACGCATACGCCGTTTTTGGCCAAGGGCATCATTGTCAACGCTTTGCCGCTTTTCATGTGCTTTCAAGGCGAGTCGAGTCTGCCTCCTGAAACCTGTTTCCTGCAATTCTGCCTTGCTTTCAAATCCTCCTCGTTGCCTTCCCTCAATATATTTGTGGACGAGAGTTATCATTTATAACTCTGCAGGTTTGTGAGTTGCAGTGCCCCTGAGCTCCATTTGTCAAGTCGCTTTTTTGGGAGCTGGCCGCCAAAGCGCAGGATTGCTTCAGGCCGTATTCTGGTTCCGGGGGGCAGGCTGAGCCTGTGGTTCATTCTTCTTCCTGATGGGAAAATAGAGTGACCTGTGCCTGTCCCAACACCTAGAGCTAGTCTCTCATTGGTTCCCCCTCTTCCCGTTCATCCTCAGGCCAAATTGCGACCTGTACGAAACAGGAGGTTAAAGGTGCTGATTCTCCAAGTAGGGAGATTGTTAGTAGAGCGGCTGGAATGGCGAACCCGAGCACAAGGAGAGGAGAAATGAGGTGCGTTGGAGAAACCTTTCCCGATCACACGGTGTACCATCTTCTGGGTTTCCCACGCATGTTTTCGATGTAGGAAGATGCCCTTGAACCTGGAGATTTGGGACCCACGGCATGGGTACCACGCAGCATGACTTTAAAGGGTCTGCGTTTGCTCACCCAAGCTCACCAATTCTCTCAGCCCCAAGAGTGTCCAGCCTTATGTCTCATCCAGCTGTGGGTCTAGATATGGTCAATCCAGGTTGCATCAGAGCCCCTGAACGGATTTTGTAAGAATTTCTCTCTCTTTCACTGTCTTTGTTTTATGGGGTTTTTTTTAAAGTAATCTATTTTGATAATGGGGTTTAGCTGCTTTTCACTGCTGTGTTTATGCCGCTTTACACCCTCTTGATTCACTTCCAGAGAGATATCAATACATAGGTTTTAAGACTCTTACTAGTCAGATATATTCTTGGGCGGTGAATAGGGGCTGTTGAGTCCAGTTCACTGAGCAGGGGGTAGGTCTTGTCTATTACATATTTGGCTTGTGGAACGGTATCTGAGCTAATTTCAAACCCTTGTTTTATGCATCACCCCACCTCACCTTTCCCGTTAAGCAGCCATAGTGTGTTTTCTAAATGTGTGACTCTGTTCTGTTTTGTAATTCAGTTCAAGTGTAGCGATTTTGACATTCCCTCTATAAGTGATATCTTAGGATAAGTGTCCTTTTCTGTGTGACTTATTTCACTGAGAGTCATCGTACCTAAATCCACTCATCCTGCTGCTACTAGCCTTATGACATTGATTTCATGGCTGAGTGATATTCCATTGTGCCTAAGTACCACCACTTCTTTATCCATTTTTCTCTTTCCTGGGATATTGAAGGTGTACCGAAGTGGAGGTTCTTGGAAACAGAGCAGCCCTAAACTTTGGGGTGCCTGTGTCTTGTTGATTTTTAGGTTGCCCGATTTATACGCCCATGAGTGGAAGTGCCCTATGCTCTCTAAGCTGTGCTTATTACATGTTTCAGGACACACCGTACACTTCTCCAGAGTGGCTGTTGGCAATTTACATCCCGCCCATCAGCGTAGCAAGGCTCCCATGTCTCCGTGGCCTGTCCTGCATTTCTGGTTTTTACACTTTTTTCAGCATGGCCCTTTTGACCGATGGCAAGCGAGACTTGTTTGTAGCGCTGATTTGCCTTTCCGGCTTGCCTGGTTGGCCAAAAAGGGCGTATGCGTTTTTTCCTGAATATATTCAGGAAAAAACGCATACGCCCTTTTTGGCCAAGGGCATCATTGTCAACGCTTTGCCGCTTTTCATGTGCTTTCAAGGCGAGTCGAGTCTGCCTCCTGAAACCTGTTTCCTGCAATTCTGCCTTGCTTTCAAATCCTCTTCGTTGCCTTCCCTCAATATATTTGTGGACGAGAGTTATCATTTATAACTCTGCAGGTTTGTGAGTTGCAGTGCCCCTGAGCTCCATTTGTCAAGTCGCTTTTTTGGGAGCTGGCCGCCAAAGCGCAGGATTGCTTCAGGCCGTATTCTGGTTCCGGGGGGCAGGCTGAGCCTGTGGTTCATTCTTCTTCCTGATGGGAAAATAGAGTGACCTGTGCCTGTCCCAACACCTAGAGCTAGTCTCTCATTGGTTCCCCCTCTTCCCGTTCATCCTCAGGCCAAATTGCGACCTGTACGAAACAGGAGGTTAAAGGTGCTGATTCTCCAAGTAGGGAGATTGTTAGTAGAGCGGCTGGAATGGCGAACCCGAGCACAAGGAGAGGAGAAATGAGGTGCGTTGGAGAAACCTTTCCCGATCACACGGTGTACCATCTTCTGGGTTTCCCACGCATGTTTTCGATGTAGGAAGATGCCCTTGAACCTGGAGATTTGGGACCCACGGCATGGGTACCACGCAGCATGACTTTAAAGGGTCTGCGTTTGCTCACCCAAGCTCACCAATTCTCTCAGCCCCAAGAGTGTCCAGCCTTATGTCTCATCCAGCTGTGGGTCTAGATATGGTCAATCCAGGTTGCATCAGAGCCCCTGAACGGATTTTGTAAGAATTTCTCTCTCTTTCACTGTCTTTGTTTTATGGGGTTTTTTTTAAAGTAATCTATTTTGATAATGGGGTTTAGCTGCTTTTCACTGCTGTGTTTATGCCGCTTTACACCCTCTTGATTCACTTCCAGAGAGATATCAATACATAGGTTTTAAGACTCTTACTAGTCAGATATATTCTTGGGCGGTGAATAGGGGCTGTTGAGTCCAGTTCACTGAGCAGGGGGTAGGTCTTGTCTATTACATATTTGGCTTGTGGAACGGTATCTGAGCTAATTTCAAACCCTTGTTTTATGCATCACCCCACCTCACCTTTCCCGTTAAGCAGCCATAGTGTGTTTTCTAAATGTGTGACTCTGTTCTGTTTTGTAATTCAGTTCAAGTGTAGCGATTTTGACATTCCCTCTATAAGTGATATCTTAGGATAAGTGTCCTTTTCTGTGTGACTTATTTCACTGAGAGTCATCGTACCTAAATCCACTCATCCTGCTGCTACTAGCCTTATGACATTGATTTCATGGCTGAGTGATATTCCATTGTGCCTAAGTACCACCACTTCTTTATCCATTTTTCTCTTTCCTGGGATATTGAAGGTGTACCGAAGTGGAGGTTCTTGGAAACAGAGCAGCCCTAAACTTTGGGGTGCCTGTGTCTTGTTGATTTTTAGGTTGCCCGATTTATACGCCCATGAGTGGAAGTGCCCTATGCTCTCTAAGCTGTGCTTATTACATGTTTCAGGACACACCGTACACTTCTCCAGAGTGGCTGTTGGCAATTTACATCCCGCCCATCAGCGTAGCAAGGCTCCCATGTCTCCGTGGCCTGTCCTGCATTTCTGGTTTTTACACTTTTTTCAGCATGGCCCTTTTGACCGATGGCAAGCGAGACTTCTTTGTAGCGCTGATTTGCCTTTCTGGCTTGCCTGGTTGGCCAAAAAGGGCGTATTCGTTTTTTCCTGAATATATTCAGGAAAAAACGCATACGCCGTTTTTGGCCAAGGGCATCATTGTCAACGCTTTGCCGCTTTTCATGTGCTTTCAAGGCGAGTCGAGTCTGCCTCCTGAAACCTGTTTCCTGCAATTCTGCCTTGCTTTCAAATCCTCCTCGTTGCCTTCCCTCAATATATTTGTGGACGAGAGTTATCATTTATAACTCTGCAGGTTTGTGAGTTGCAGTGCCCCTGAGCTCCATTTGTCAAGTCGCTTTTTTGGGAGCTGGCCGCCAAAGCGCAGGATTGCTTCAGGCCGTATTCTGGTTCCGGGGGGCAGGCTGAGCCTGTGGTTCATTCTTCTTCCTGATGGGAAAATAGAGTGACCTGTGCCTGTCCCAACACCTAGAGCTAGTCTCTCATTGGTTCCCCCTCTTCCCGTTCATCCTCAGGCCAAATTGCGACCTGTACGAAACAGGAGGTTAAAGGTGTTGATTCTCCAAGTAGGGAGATTGTTAGTAGAGTGGCTGGAATGGCGAACCCGAGCACAAGGAGAGGAGAAATGAGGTGCGTTGGAGAAAACTTTCCCGATCACACGGTGTACCATCTTCTGGGTTTCCCACGCATGTTTTCGATGTAGGAAGATGCCCTTGAACCTGGAGATTTGGGACCCACGGCATGGGTACCACGCAGCATGACTTTAAAGGGTCTGCGTTTGCTCACCCAAGCTCACCAATTCTCTCAGCCCCAAGAGTGTCCAGCCTTATGTCTCATCCAGCTGTGGGTCTAGATATGGTCAATCCAGGTTGCATCAGAGCCCCTGAACGGATTTTGTAAGAATTTCTCTCTCTTTCACTGTCTTTGTTTTATGGGGTTTTTTTTAAAGTAATCTATTTTGATAATGGGGTTTAGCTGCTTTTCACTGCTGTGTTTATGCCGCTTTACACCCTCTTGATTCACTTCCAGAGAGATATCAATACATAGGTTTTAAGACTCTTACTAGTCAGATATATTCTTGGGCGGTGAATAGGGGCTGTTGAGTCCAGTTCACTGAGCAGGGGGTAGGTCTTGTCTATTACATATTTGGCTTGTGGAACGGTATCTGAGCTAATTTCAAACCCTTGTTTTATGCATCACCCCACCTCACCTTTCCCGTTAAGCAGCCATAGTGTGTTTTCTAAATGTGTGACTCTGTTCTGTTTTGTAATTCAGTTCAAGTGTAGCGATTTTGACATTCCCTCTATAAGTGATATCTTAGGATAAGTGTCCTTTTCTCTGTGACTTATTTCACTGAGAGTCATCGTACCTAAATCCACTCATCCTGCTGCTACTAGCCTTATGACATTGATTTCATGGCTGAGTGATATTCCATTGTGCCTAAGTACCACAACTTCTTTATCCATTTTTCTCTTTCCTGGGATATTGAAGGTGTACCGAAGTGGAGGTTCTTGGAAACAGAGCAGCCCTAAAATTTGGGGCGCCTGTGTCTTGTTGAGTTTTAGTTTTCCCGATTTATACCCCCATGAGTGGAAGTGCCCTATGCTCTGTAAGCTGTGCTTATTACATGTTTCAGGACACACCGTACACTTCTCCAGAGTGGCTGTTGGCAATTTACATCCCGCCCATCAGCGTAGCAAGGCTCCCATGTCTCCGTGGCCTGTCCTGCATTTCTGGTTTTTACACTTTTTTCAGCATGGCCCTTTTGACCGATGGCAAGCGAGACTTCTTTGTAGCGCTGATTTGCCTTTCCGGCTTGCCTGGTTGGCCAAAAAGGGCGTATGCGTTTTTTCCTGAATATATTCAGGAAAAAACGCATACGCCCTTTTTGGCCAAGGGCATCATTGTCAACGCTTTGCCGCTTTTCATGTGCTTTCAAGGCGAGTCGAGTCTGCCTCCTGAAACCTGTTTCCTGCAATTCTGCCTTGCTTTCAAATCCTCCTCGTTGCCTTCCCTCAATATATTTGTGGACGAGAGTTATCATTTATAACTCTGCAGGTTTGTGAGTTGCAGTGCCCCTGAGCTCCATTTGTCAACTCGCTTTTTTGGGAGCTGGCCGCCAAAGCGCAGGATTGCTTCAGGCCGTATTCTGGTTCCGGGGGGCAGGCTGAGCCTGTGGTTCATTCTTCTTCCTGATGGGAAAATAGAGTGACCTGTGCCTGTCCCAACACCTAGAGCTAGTCTCTCATTGGTTCCCCCTCTTCCCGTTCATCCTCAGGCCAAATTGCGACCTGTACGAAACAGGAGGTTAAAGGTGTTGATTCTCCAAGTAGGGAGATTGTTAGTAGAGTGGCTGGAATGGCGAACCCGAGCACAAGGAGAGGAGAAATGAGGTGCGTTGGAGAAACCTTTCCCGATCACACGGTGTACCATCTTCTGGGTTTCCCACGCATGTTTTCGATGTAGGAAGATGCCCTTGAACCTGGAGATTTGGGACCCACGGCATGGGTACCACGCAGCATGACTTTAAAGGGTCTGCGTTTGCTCACCCATGCTCACCAATTCTCTCAGCCCCAAGAGTGTCCAGCCTTATGTCTCATCCAGCTGTGGGTCTAGATATGGTCAATCCAGGTTGCATCAGAGCCCCTGAACGGATTTTGTAAGAATTTCTCTCTCTTTCACTGTCTTTGTTTTATGGGGTTTTTTTTAAAGTAATCTATTTTGATAATGGGGTTTAGCTGCTTTTCACTGCTGTGTTTATGCCGCTTTACACCCTCTTGATTCACTTCCAGAGAGATATCAATACATAGGTTTTAAGACTCTTACTAGTCAGATATATTCTTGGGCGGTGAATAGGGGCTGTTGAGTCCAGTTCACTGAGCAGGGGGTAGGTCTTGTCTATTACATATTTGGCTTGTGGAACGGTATCTGAGCTAATTTCAAACCCTTGTTTTATGCATCACCCCACCTCACCTTTCCCGTTAAGCAGCCATAGTGTGTTTTCTAAATGTGTGACTCTGTTCTGTTTTGTAATTCAGTTCAAGTGTAGCGATTTTGACATTCCCTCTATAAGTGATATCTTAGGATAAGTGTCCTTTTCTGTGTGACTTATTTCACTGAGAGTCATCGTACCTAAATCCACTCATCCTGCTGCTACTAGCCTTATGACATTGATATCATGGCTGAGTGATATTCCATTGTGCCTAAGTACCACAACTTCTTTATCCATTTTTCTCTTTCCTGGGATATTGAAGGTGTACCGAAGTGGAGGTTCTTGGAAACAGAGCAGCCCTAAACTTTGGGGCGCCTGTGTCTTGTTGAGTTTTAGTTTTCCCGATTTATACCCCCATGAGTGGAATTGCCCTATGCTCTGTAAGCTGTGCTTATTACATGTTTCAGGACACACCGTACACTTCTCCAGAGTGGCTGTTGGCAATTTACATCCCGCCCATCAGCGTAGCAAGGCTCCCATGTCTCCGTGGCCTGTCCTGCATTTCTGGTTTTTACACTTTTTTCAGCATGGCCCTTTTGACCGATGGCAAGCGAGACTTCTTTGTAGCGCTGATTTGCCTTTCCGGCTTGCCTGGTTGGCCAAAAAGGGCGTATGCGTTTTTTCCTGAATATATTCAGGAAAAAACGCATACGCCCTTTTTGGCCAAGGGCATCATTGTCAACGCTTTGCCGCTTTTCATGTGCTTTCAAGGCGAGTCGAGTCTGCCTCCTGAAACCTGTTTCCTGCAATTCTGCCTTGCTTTCAAATCCTCCTCGTTGCCTTCCCTCAATATATTTGTGGACGAGAGTTATCATTTATAACTCTGCAGGTTTGTGAGTTGCAGTGCCCCTGAGCTCCATTTGTCAAGTCGCTTTTTTGGGAGCTGGCCGCCAAAGCGCAGGATTGCTTCAGGCCGTATTCTGGTTCCGGGGGGCAGGCTGAGCCTGTGGTTCATTCTTCTTCCTGATGGGAAAATAGAGTGACCTGTGCCTGTCCCAACACCTAGAGCTAGTCTCTCATTGGTTCCCCCTCTTCCCGTTCATCCTCAGGCCAAATTGCGACCTGTACGAAACAGGAGGTTAAAGGTGTTGATTCTCCAAGTAGGGAGATTGTTAGTAGAGTGGCTGGAATGGCGAACCCGAGCACAAGGAGAGGAGAAATGAGGTGCGTTGGAGAAACCTTTCCCGATCACACGGTGTACCATCTTCTGGGTTTCCCACGCATGTTTTCGATGTAGGAAGATGCCCTTGAACCTGGAGATTTGGGACCCACGGCATGGGTACCACGCAGCATGACTTTAAAGGGTCTGCGTTTGCTCACCCAAGCTCACCAATTCTCTCAGCCCCAAGAGTGTCCAGCCTTATGTCTCATCCAGCTGTGGGTCTAGATATGGTCAATCCAGGTTGCATCAGAGCCCCTGAACGGATTTTGTAAGAATTTCTCTCTCTTTCACTGTCTTTGTTTTATGGGGTTTTTTTTAAAGTAATCTATTTTGATAATGGGGTTTAGCTGCTTTTCACTGCTGTGTTTATGCCGCTTTACACCCTCTTGATTCACTTCCAGAGAGATATCAATACATAGGTTTTAAGACTCTTACTAGTCAGATATATTCTTGGGCGGTGAATAGGGGCTGTTGAGTCCAGTTCACTGAGCAGGGGGTAGGTCTTGTCTATTACATATTTGGCTTGTGGAACGGTATCTGAGCTAATTTCAAACCCTTGTTTTATGCATCACCCCACCTCACCTTTCCCGTTAAGCAGCCATAGTGTGTTTTCTAAATGTGTGACTCTGTTCTGTTTTGTAATTCAGTTCAAGTGTAGCGATTTTGACATTCCCTCTATAAGTGATATCTTAGGATAAGTGTCCTTTTCTGTGTGACTTATTTCACTGAGAGTCATCGTACCTAAATCCACTCATCCTGCTGCTACTAGCCTTATGACATTGATTTCATGGCTGAGTGATATTCCATTGTGCCTAAGTACCACAACTTCTTTATCCATTTTTCTCTTTCCTGGGATATTGAAGGTGTACCGAAGTGGAGGTTCTTGGAAACAGAGCAGCCCTAAACTTTGGGGCGCCTGTGTCTTGTTGAGTTTTAGTTTTCCCGATTTATACCCCCATGAGTGGAAGTGCCCTATGCTCTGTAAGCTGTGCTTATTACATGTTTCAGGACACACCGTACACTTCTCCAGAGTGGCTGTTGGCAATTTACATCCCGCCCATCAGCGTAGAAAGGCTCCCATGTCTCCATGGCCTGTCCTGCATTTCTGGTTTTTACACTTTTTTCAGCATGGCCCTTTTGACCGATGGCAAGCGAGACTTCTTTGTAGCACTGATTTGCCTTTCCGGCTTGCCTGGTTGGCCAAAAAGGGCGTATGCGTTTTTTCCTGAATATATTCAGGAAAAAACGCATACGCCCTTTTTGGCCAAGGGCATCATTGTCAACGCTTTGCCGCTTTTCATGTGCTTTCAAGGCGAGTCGAGTCTGCCTCCTGAAACCTGTTTCCTGCAATTCTGCCTTGCTTTCAAATCCTCCTCGTTGCCTTCCCTCAATATATTTGTGGACGAGAGTTATCATTTATAACTCTGCAGGTTTGTGAGTTGCAGTGCCCCTGAGCTCCATTTGTCAAGTCGCTTTTTTGGGAGCTGGCCGCCAAAGCGCAGGATTGCTTCAGGCCGTATTCTGGTTCCGGGGGGCAGGCTGAGCCTGTGGTTCATTCTTCTTCCTGATGGGAAAATAGAGTGACCTGTGCCTGTCCCAACACCTAGAGCTAGTCTCTCATTGGTTCCCCCTCTTCCCGTTCATCCTCAGGCCAAATTGCGACCTGTACGAAACAGGAGGTTAAAGGTGCTGATTCTCCAAGTAGGGAGATTGTTAGTAGAGCGGCTGGAATGGCGAACCCGAGCACAAGGAGAGGAGAAATGAGGTGCGTTGGAGAAACCTTTCCCGATCACACGGTGTACCATCTTCTGGGTTTCCCACGCATGTTTTCGATGTAGGAAGATGCCCTTGAACCTGGAGATTTGGGACCCACGGCATGGGTACCACGCAGCATGACTTTAAAGGGTCTGCGTTTGCTCACCCAAGCTCACCAATTCTCTCAGCCCCAAGAGTGTCCAGCCTTATGTCTCATCCAGCTGTGGGTCTAGATATGGCCAATCCAGGTTGCATCAGAGCCCCTGAACGGATTTTGTAAGAATTTCTCTCTCTTTCACTGTCTTTGTTTTATGGGGTTTTTTTTAAAGTAATCTATTTTGATAATGGGGTTTAGCTGCTTTTCACTGCTGTGTTTATGCCGCTTTACACCCTCTTGATTCACTTCCAGAGAGATATCAATACATAGGTTTTAAGACTCTTACTAGTCAGATATATTCTTGGGCGGTGAATAGGGGCTGTTGAGTCCAGTTCACTGAGCAGGGGGTAGGTCTTGTCTATTACATATTTGGCTTGTGGAACGGTATCTGAGCTAATTTCAAACCCTTGTTTTATGCATCACCCCACCTCACCTTTCCCGTTAAGCAGCCATAGTGTGTTTTCTAAATGTGTGACTCTGTTCTGTTTTGTAATTCAGTTCAAGTGTAGCGATTTTGACATTCCCTCTATAAGTGATATCTTAGGATAAGTGTCCTTTTCTCTGTGACTTATTTCACTGAGAGTCATCGTACCTAAATCCACTCATCCTGCTGCTACTAGCCTTATGACATTGATTTCATGGCTGAGTGATATTCCATTGTGCCTAAGTACCACCACTTCTTTATCCATTTTTCTCTTTCCTGGGATATTGAAGGTGTACTGAAGTGGAGGTTCTTGGAAACAGAGCACCCCTAAACTTTGGGGTGCCTGTGTCTTGTTGATTTTTAGGTTTCCCGATTTATACGCCCATGAGTGGAAGTGCCCTATGCTCTCTAAGCTGTGCTTATTACATGTTTCAGGACACACCGTACACTTCTCCAGAGTGGTTGTTGGCAATTTACATCCCGCCCATCAGCGTAGCAAGGCTCCCATGTCTCCGTGGCCTGTCCTGCATTTCTGGTTTTTACACTTTTTTCAGCATGGCCCTTTTGACCGATGGCAAGCGAGACTTGTTTGTAGCGCTGATTTGCCTTTCCGGCTTGCCTGGTTGGCCAAAAAGGGCGTATGCGTTTTTTCCTGAATATATTCAGGAAAAAAGGCATACGCCCTTTTTGGCCAAGGGCATCATTGTCAACGCTTTGCCGCTTTTCATGTGCTTTCAAGGCGAGTCGAGTCTGCCTCCTGAAACCTGTTTCCTGCAATTCTGCCTTGCTTTCAAATCCTCCTCGTTGCCTTCCCTCAATATATTTGTGGACGAGAGTTATCATTTATAACTCTGCAGGTTTGTGAGTTGCAGTGCCCCTGAGCTCCATTTGTCAAGTCGCTTTTTTGGGAGCTGGCCGCCAAAGCGCAGGATTGCTTCAGGCCGTATTCTGGTTCCGGGGGGCAGGCTGAGCCTGTGGTTCATTCTTCTTCCTGATGGGAAAATAGAGTGACCTGTGCCTGTCCCAACACCTAGAGCTAGTCTCTCATTGGTTCCCCCTCTTCCCGTTCATCCTCAGGCCAAATTGCGACCTGTACGAAACAGGAGGTTAAAGGTGCTGATTCTCCAAGTAGAGAGATTGTTAGTAGAGCGGCTGGAATGGCGAACCCGAGCACAAGGAGAGGAGAAATGAGGTGCGTTGGAGAAACCTTTCCCGATCACACGGTGTACCATCTTCTGGGTTTCCCACGCATGTTTTCGATGTAGGAAGATGCCCTTGAACCTGGAGATTTGGGACCCACGGCATGGGTACCACGCAGCATGACTTTAAAGGGTCTGCGTTTGCTCACCCAAGCTCACCAATTCTCTCAGCCCCAAGAGTGCCCAGCCTTATGTCTCATCCAGCTGTGGGTCTAGATATGGTCAATCCAGGTTGCATCAGAGCCCCTGAACGGATTTTGTAAGAATTTCTCTCTCTTTCACTGTCTTTGTTTTATGGGTTTTTTTTTAAAGTAATCTATTTTGATAATGGGGTTTAGCTGCTTTTCACTGCTGTGTTTATGCCGCTTTACACCCTCTTGATTCACTTCCAGAGAGATATCAATACATAGGTTTTAAGACTCTTACTAGTCAGATATATTCTTGGGCGGTGAATAGGGGCTGTTGAGTCCAGTTCACTGAGCAGGGGGTAGGTCTTGTCTATTACATATTTGGCTTGTGGAACGGTATCTGAGCTAATTTCAAACCCTTGTTTTATGCATCACCCCACCTCACCTTTCCCGTTAAGCAGCCATAGTGTGTTTTCTAAATGTGTGACTCTGTTCTGTTTTGTAATTCAGTTCAAGTGTAGCGATTTTGACATTCCCTCTATAAGTGATATCTTAGGATAAGTGTCCTTTTCTGTGTGACTTATTTCACTGAGAGTCATCGTACCTAAATCCACTCATCCTGCTGCTACTAGCCTTATGACATTGATTTCATGGCTGAGTGATATTCCATTGTGCCTAAGTACCACAACTTCTTTATCCATTTTTCTCTCTCCTGGGATATTGAAGGTGTACCGAAGTGGAGGTTCTTGGAAACAGAGCAGCCCTAAACTTTGGGGCGCCTGTGTCTTGTTGAGTTTTAGTTTTCCCGATTTATACCCCCATGAGTGGAAGTGCCCTATGCTCTGTAAGCTGTGCTTATTACATGTTTCAGGACACACCGTACACTTCTCCAGAGTGGCTGTTGGCAATTTACATCCCGCCCATCAGCGTAGCAAGGCTCCCATGTCTCCGTGGCCTGTCCTGCATTTCTGGTTTTTACACTTTTTTCAGCATGGCCCTTTTGACCGATGGCAAGCGAGACTTCTTTGTAGCGCTGATTTGCCTTTCCGGCTTGCCTGGTTGGCCAAAAAGGGCGTATGCGTTTTTTCCTGAATATATTCAGGAAAAAAGGCATACGCCCTTTTTGGCCAAGGGCATCATTGTCAACGCTTTGCCGCTTTTCATGTGCTTTCAAGGCGAGTCGAGTCTGCCTCCTGAAACCTGTTTCCTGCAATTCTGCCTTGCTTTCAAATCCTCCTCGTTGCCTTCCCTCAATATATTTGTGGACGAGAGTTATCATTTATAACTCTGCAGGTTTGTGAGTTGCAGTGCCCCTGAGCTCCATTTGTCAAGTCGCTTTTTTGGGAGCTGGCCGCCAAAGCGCAGGATTGCTTCAGGCCGTATTCTGGTTCCGGGGGGCAGGCTGAGCCTGTGGTTCATTCTTCTTCCTGATGGGAAAATAGAGTGACCTGTGCCTGTCCCAACACCTAGAGCTAGTCTCTCATTGGTTCCCCCTCTTCCCGTTCATCCTCAGGCCAAATTGCGACCTGTACGAAACAGGAGGTTAAAGGTGTTGATTCTCCAAGTAGGGAGATTGTTAGTAGAGTGGCTGGAATGGCGAACCCGAGCACAAGGAGAGGAGAAATGAGGTGCGTTGGAGAAACCTTTCCCGATCACACGGTGTACCATCTTCTGGGTTTCCCACGCATGTTTTCGATGTAGGAAGATGCCCTTGAACCTGGAGATTTGGGACCCACGGCATGGGTACCACGCAGCATGACTTTAAAGGGTCTGCGTTTGCTCACCCAAGCTCACCAATTCTCTCAGCCCCAAGAGTGTCCAGCCTTATGTCTCATCCAGCTGTGGGTCTAGATATGGTCAATCCAGGTTGCATCAGAGCCCCTGAACGGATTTTGTAAGAATTTCTCTCTCTTTCACTGTCTTTGTTTTATGGGGTTTTTTTTAAAGTAATCTATTTTGATAATGGGGTTTAGCTGCTTTTCACTGCTGTGTTTATGCCGCTTTACACCCTCTTGATTCACTTCCAGAGAGATATCAATACATAGGTTTTAAGACTCTTACTAGTCAGATATATTCTTGGGCGGTGAATAGGGGCTGTTGAGTCCAGTTCACTGAGCAGGGGGTAGGTCTTGTCTATTACATATTTGGCTTGTGGAACGGTATCTGAGCTAATTTCAAACCCTTGTTTTATGCATCACCCCACCTCACCTTTCCCGTTAAGCAGCCATAGTGTGTTTTCTAAATGTGTGACTCTGTTCTGTTTTGTAATTCAGTTCAAGTGTAGCGATTTTGACATTCCCTCTATAAGTGATATCTTAGGATAAGTGTCCTTTTCTGTGTGACTTATTTCACTGAGAGTCATCGTACCTAAATCCACTCATCCTGCTGCTACTAGCCTTATGACATTGATTTCATGGCTGAGTGATATTCCATTGTGCCTAAGTACCACCACTTCTTTATCCATTTTTCTCTTTCCTGGGATATTGAAGGTGTACTGAAGTGGAGGTTCTTGGAAACAGAGCACCCCTAAACTTTGGGGTGCCTGTGTCTTGTTGATTTTTAGGTTTCCCGATTTATACGCCCATGAGTGGAAGTGCCCTATGCTCTCTAAGCTGTGCTTATTACATGTTTCAGGACACACCGTACACTTCTCCAGAGTGGTTGTTGGCAATTTACATCCCGCCCATCAGCGTAGCAAGGCTCCCATGTCTCCGTGGCCTGTCCTGCATTTCTGGTTTTTACACTTTTTTCAGCATGGCCCTTTTGACCGATGGCAAGCGAGACTTGTTTGTAGCGCTGATTTGCCTTTCCGGCTTGCCTGGTTGGCCAAAAAGGGCGTATGCGTTTTTTCCTGAATATATTCAGGAAAAAAGGCATACGCCCTTTTTGGCCAAGGGCATCATTGTCAACGCTTTGCCGCTTTTCATGTGCTTTCAAGGCGAGTCGAGTCTGCCTCCTGAAACCTGTTTCCTGCAATTCTGCCTTGCTTTCAAATCCTCCTCGTTGCCTTCCCTCAATATATTTGTGGACGAGAGTTATCATTTATAACTCTGCAGGTTTGTGAGTTGCAGTGCCCCTGAGCTCCATTTGTCAAGTCGCTTTTTTGGGAGCTGGCCGCCAAAGCGCAGGATTGCTTCAGGCCGTATTCTGGTTCCGGGGGGCAGGCTGAGCCTGTGGTTCATTCTTCTTCCTGATGGGAAAATAGAGTGACCTGTGCCTGTCCCAACACCTAGAGCTAGTCTCTCATTGGTTCCCCCTCTTCCCGTTCATCCTCAGGCCAAATTGCGACCTGTACGAAACAGGAGGTTAAAGGTGCTGATTCTCCAAGTAGAGAGATTGTTAGTAGAGCGGCTGGAATGGCGAACCCGAGCACAAGGAGAGGAGAAATGAGGTGCGTTGGAGAAACCTTTCCCGATCACACGGTGTACCATCTTCTGGGTTTCCCACGCATGTTTTCGATGTAGGAAGATGCCCTTGAACCTGGAGATTTGGGACCCACGGCATGGGTACCACGCAGCATGACTTTAAAGGGTCTGCGTTTGCTCACCCAAGCTCACCAATTCTCTCAGCCCCAAGAGTGTCCAGCCTTATGTCTCATCCAGCTGTGGGTCTAGATATGGTCAATCCAGGTTGCATCAGAGCCCCTGAACGGATTTTGTAAGAATTTCTCTCTCTTTCACTGTCTTTGTTTTATGGGGTTTTTTTTAAAGTAATCTATTTTGATAATGGGGTTTAGCTGCTTTTCACTGCTGTGTTTATGCCGCTTTACACCCTCTTGATTCACTTCCAGAGAGATATCAATACATAGGTTTTAAGACTCTTACTAGTCAGATATATTCTTGGGCGGTGAATAGGGGCTGTTGAGTCCAGTTCACTGAGCAGGGGGTAGGTCTTGTCTATTACATATTTGGCTTGTGGAACGGTATCTGAGCTAATTTCAAACCCTTGTTTTATGCATCACCCCACCTCACCTTTCCCGTTAAGCAGCCATAGTGTGTTTTCTAAATGTGTGACTCTGTTCTGTTTTGTAATTCAGTTCAAGTGTAGCGATTTTGACATTCCCTCTATAAGTGATATCTTAGGATAAGTGTCCTTTTCTGTGTGACTTATTTCACTGAGAGTCATCGTACCTAAATCCACTCATCCTGCTGCTACTAGCCTTATGACATTGATTTCATGGCTGAGTGATATTCCATTGTGCCTAAGTACCACAACTTCTTTATCCATTTTTCTCTTTCCTGGGATATTGAAGGTGTACCGAAGTGGAGGTTCTTGGAAACAGAGCAGCCCTAAACTTTGGGGCGCCTGTGTCTTGTTGAGTTTTAGTTTTCCCGATTTATACCCCCATGAGTGGAAGTGCCCTATGCTCTGTAAGCTGTGCTTATTACATGTTTCAGGACACACCGTACACTTCTCCAGAGTGGCTGTTGGCAATTTACATCCCGCCCATCAGCGTAGCAAGGCTCCCATGTCTCCGTGGCCTGTCCTGCATTTCTGGTTTTTACACTTTTTTCAGCATGGCCCTTTTGACCGATGGCAAGCGAGACTTGTTTGTAGCGCTGATTTGCCTTTCCGGCTTGCCTGGTTGGCCAAAAAGGGCGTATGCGTTTTTTCCTGAATATATTCAGGAAAAAAGGCATACGCCCTTTTTGGCCAAGGGCATCATTGTCAACGCTTTGCCGCTTTTCATGTGCTTTCAAGGCGAGTCGAGTCTGCCTCCTGAAACCTGTTTCCTGCAATTCTGCCTTGCTTTCAAATCCTCCTCGTTGCCTTCCCTCAATATATTTGTGGACGAGAGTTATCATTTATAACTCTGCAGGTTTGTGAGTTGCAGTGCCCCTGAGCTCCATTTGTCAAGTCGCTTTTTTGGGAGCTGGCCGCCAAAGCGCAGGATTGCTTCAGGCCGTATTCTGGTTCCGGGGGGCAGGCTGAGCCTGTGGTTCATTCTTCTTCCTGATGGGAAAATAGAGTGACCTGTGCCTGTCCCAACACCTAGAGCTAGTCTCTCATTGGTTCCCCCTCTTCCCGTTCATCCTCAGGCCAAATTGCGACCTGTACGAAACAGGAGGTTAAAGGTGCTGATTCTCCAAGTAGAGAGATTGTTAGTAGAGCGGCTGGAATGGCGAACCCGAGCACAAGGAGAGGAGAAATGAGGTGCGTTGGAGAAACCTTTCCCGATCACACGGTGTACCATCTTCTGGGTTTCCCACGCATGTTTTCGATGTAGGAAGATGCCCTTGAACCTGGAGATTTGGGACCCACGGCATGGGTACCACGCAGCATGACTTTAAAGGGTCTGCGTTTGCTCACCCAAGCTCACCAATTCTCTCAGCCCCAAGAGTGTCCAGCCTTATGTCTCATCCAGCTGTGGGTCTAGATATGGTCAATCCAGGTTGCATCAGAGCCCCTGAACGGATTTTGTAAGAATTTCTCTCTCTTTCACTGTCTTTGTTTTATGGGGTTTTTTTTAAAGTAATCTATTTTGATAATGGGGTTTAGCTGCTTTTCACTGCTGTGTTTATGCCGCTTTACACCCTCTTGATTCACTTCCAGAGAGATATCAATACATAGGTTTTAAGACTCTTACTAGTCAGATATATTCTTGGGCGGTGAATAGGGGCTGTTGAGTCCAGTTCACTGAGCAGGGGGTAGGTCTTGTCTATTACATATTTGGCTTGTGGAACGGTATCTGAGCTAATTTCAAACCCTTGTTTTATGCATCACCCCACCTCACCTTTCCCGTTAAGCAGCCATAGTGTGTTTTCTAAATGTGTGACTCTGTTCTGTTTTGTAATTCAGTTCAAGTGTAGCGATTTTGACATTCCCTCTATAAGTGATATCTTAGGATAAGTGTCCTTTTCTGTGTGACTTATTTCACTGAGAGTCATCGTACCTAAATCCACTCATCCTGCTGCTACTAGCCTTATGACATTGATTTCATGGCTGAGTGATATTCCATTGTGCCTAAGTACCACAACTTCTTTATCCATTTTTCTCTTTCCTGGGATATTGAAGGTGTACCGAAGTGGAGGTTCTTGGAAACAGAGCAGCCCTAAACTTTGGGGCGCCTGTGTCTTGTTGAGTTTTAGTTTTCCCGATTTATACCCCCATGAGTGGAAGTGCCCTATGCTCTGTAAGCTGTGCTTATTACATGTTTCAGGACACACCGTACACTTCTCCAGAGTGGCTGTTGGCAATTTACATCCCGCCCATCAGCGTAGCAAGGCTCCCATGTCTCCGTGGCCTGTCCTGCATTTCTGGTTTTTACACTTTTTTCAGCATGGCCCTTTTGACCGATGGCAAGCGAGACTTGTTTGTAGCGCTGATTTGCCTTTCCGGCTTGCCTGGTTGGCCAAAAAGGGCGTATGCGTTTTTTCCTGAATATATTCAGGAAAAAAGGCATACGCCCTTTTTGGCCAAGGGCATCATTGTCAACGCTTTGCCGCTTTTCATGTGCTTTCAAGGCGAGTCGAGTCTGCCTCCTGAAACCTGTTTCCTGCAATTCTGCCTTGCCTTCAAATCCTCTTCGTTGCCTTCCCTCAATATATTTGTGGACGAGAGTTATCATTTATAACTCTGCAGGTTTGTGAGTTGCAGTGCCCCTGAGCTCCATTTGTCAAGTCGCTTTTTTGGGAGCTGGCCGCCAAAGCGCAGGATTGCTTCAGGCCGTATTCTGGTTCCGGGGGGCAGGCTGAGCCTGTGGTTCATTCTTCTTCCTGATGGGAAAATAGAGTGACCTGTGCCTGTCCCAACACCTAGAGCTAGTCTCTCATTGGTTCCCCCTCTTCCCGTTCATCCTCAGGCCAAATTGCGACCTGTACGAAACAGGAGGTTAAAGGTGCTGATTCTCCAAGTAGAGAGATTGTTAGTAGAGCGGCTGGAATGGCGAACCCGAGCACAAGGAGAGGAGAAATGAGGTGCGTTGGAGAAACCTTTCCCGATCACACGGTGTACCATCTTCTGGGTTTCCCACGCATGTTTTCGATGTAGGAAGATGCCCTTGAACCTGGAGATTTGGGACCCACGGCATGGGTACCACGCAGCATGACTTTAAAGGGTCTGCGTTTGCTCACCCAAGCTCACCAATTCTCTCAGCCCCAAGAGTGCCCAGCCTTATGTCTCATCCAGCTGTGGGTCTAGATATGGTCAATCCAGGTTGCATCAGAGCCCCTGAACGGATTTTGTAAGAATTTCTCTCTCTTTCACTGTCTTTGTTTTATGGGGTTTTTTTTAAAGTAATCTATTTTGATAATGGGGTTTAGCTGCTTTTCACTGCTGTGTTTATGCCGCTTTACACCCTCTTGATTCACTTCCAGAGAGATATCAATACATAGGTTTTAAGACTCTTACTAGTCAGATATATTCTTGGGCGGTGAATAGGGGCTGTTGAGTCCAGTTCACTGAGCAGGGGGTAGGTCTTGTCTATTACATATTTGGCTTGTGGAACGGTATCTGAGCTAATTTCAAACCCTTGTTTTATGCATCACCCCACCTCACCTTTCCCGTTAAGCAGCCATAGTGTGTTTTCTAAATGTGTGACTCTGTTCTGTTTTGTAATTCAGTTCAAGTGTAGCGATTTTGACATTCCCTCTATAAGTGATATCTTAGGATAAGTGTCCTTTTCTCTGTGACTTATTTCACTGAGAGTCATCGTACCTAAATCCACTCATCCTGCTGCTACTAGCCTTATGACATTGATTTCATGGCTGAGTGATATTCCATTGTGCCTAAGTACCACCACTTCTTTATCCATTTTTCTCTTTCCTGGGATATTGAAGGTATACTGAAGTGGAGGTTCTTGGAAACAGAGCAGCCCTAAACTTTGGGGTGCCTGTGTCTTGTTGATTTTTAGGTTTCCCGATTTATACGCCCATGAGTGGAAGTGCCCTATGCTCTGTAAGCTGTGCTTATTACATGTTTCAGGACACACCGTACACTTCTCCAGAGTGGTTGTTGGCAATTTACATCCCGCCCATCAGCGTAGCAAGGCTCCCATGTCTCCGTGGCCTGTCCTGCATTTCTGGTTTTTACACTTTTTTCAGCATGGCCCTTTTGACCGATGGCAAGCGAGACTTGTTTGTAGCGCTGATTTGCCTTTCCGGCTTGCCTGGTTGGCCAAAAAGGGCGTATGCGTTTTTTCCTGAATATATTCAGGAAAAAAGGCATACGCCCTTTTTGGCCAAGGGCATCATTGTCAACGCTTTGCCGCTTTTCATGTGCTTTCAAGGCGAGTCGAGTCTGCCTCCTGAAACCTGTTTCCTGCAATTCTGCCTTGCTTTCAAATCCTCCTCGTTGCCTTCCCTCAATATATTTGTGGACGAGAGTTATCATTTATAACTCTGCAGGTTTGTGAGTTGCAGTGCCCCTGAGCTCCATTTGTCAAGTCGCTTTTTTGGGAGCTGGCCGCCAAAGCGCAGGATTGCTTCAGGCCGTATTCTGGTTCCGGGGGGCAGGCTGAGCCTGTGGTTCATTCTTCTTCCTGATGGGAAAATAGAGTGACCTGTGCCTGTCCCAACACCTAGAGCTAGTCTCTCATTGGTTCCCCCTCTTCCCGTTCATCCTCAGGCCAAATTGCGACCTGTACGAAACAGGAGGTTAAAGGTGCTGATTCTCCAAGTAGAGAGATTGTTAGTAGAGCGGCTGGAATGGCGAACCCGAGCACAAGGAGAGGAGAAATGAGGTGCGTTGGAGAAACCTTTCCCGATCACACGGTGTACCATCTTCTGGGTTTCCCACGCATGTTTTCGATGTAGGAAGATGCCCTTGAACCTGGAGATTTGGGACCCACGGCATGGGTACCACGCAGCATGACTTTAAAGGGTCTGCGTTTGCTCACCCAAGCTCACCAATTCTCTCAGCCCCAAGAGTGCCCAGCCTTATGTCTCATCCAGCTGTGGGTCTAGATATGGTCAATCCAGGTTGCATCAGAGCCCCTGAACGGATTTTGTAAGAATTTCTCTCTCTTTCACTGTCTTTGTTTTATGGGTTTTTTTTTAAAGTAATCTATTTTGATAATGGGGTTTAGCTGCTTTTCACTGCTGTGTTTATGCCGCTTTACACCCTCTTGATTCACTTCCAGAGAGATATCAATACATAGGTTTTAAGACTCTTACTAGTCAGATATATTCTTGGGCGGTGAATAGGGGCTGTTGAGTCCAGTTCACTGAGCAGGGGGTAGGTCTTGTCTATTACATATTTGGCTTGTGGAACGGTATCTGAGCTAATTTCAAACCCTTGTTTTATGCATCACCCCACCTCACCTTTCCCGTTAAGCAGCCATAGTGTGTTTTCTAAATGTGTGACTCTGTTCTGTTTTGTAATTCAGTTCAAGTGTAGCGATTTTGACATTCCCTCTATAAGTGATATCTTAGGATAAGTGTCCTTTTCTCTGTGACTTATTTCACTGAGAGTCATCGTACCTAAATCCACTCATCCTGCTGCTACTAGCCTTATGACATTGATTTCATGGCTGAGTGATATTCCATTGTGCCTAAGTACCACAACTTCTTTATCCATTTTTCTCTTTCCTGGGATATTGAAGGTGTACCGAAGTGGAGGTTCTTGGAAACAGAGCAGCCCTAAACTTTGGGGTGCCTGTGTCTTGTTGATTTTTAGGTTTCCCGATTTATACGCCCATGAGTGGAAGTGCCCTATGCTCTCTAAGCTGTGCTTATTACATGTTTCAGGACACACCGTACACTTCTCCAGAGTGGCTGTTGGCAATTTACATCCCGCCCATCAGCGTAGCAAGGCTCCCATGTCTCCGTGGCCTGTCCTGCATTTCTGGTTTTTACACTTTTTTCAGCATGGCCCTTTTGACCGATGGCAAGCGAGACTTCTTTGTAGCGCTGATTTGCCTTTCTGGCTTGCCTGGTTGGCCAAAAAGGGCGTATTCGTTTTTTCCTGAATATATTCAGGAAAAAACGCATACGCCCTTTTTGGCCAAGGGCATCATTGTCAACGCTTTGCCGCTTTTCATGTGCTTTCAAGGCGAGTCGAGTCTGCCTCCTGAAACCTGTTTCCTGCAATTCTGCCTTGCTTTCAAATCCTCCTCGTTGCCTTCCCTCAATATATTTGTGGACGAGAGTTATCATTTATAACTCTGCAGGTTTGTGAGTTGCAGTGCCCCTGAGCTCCATTTGTCAAGTCGCTTTTTTGGGAGCTGGCCGCCAAAGCGCAGGATTGCTTCAGGCCGTATTCTGGTTCCGGGGGGCAGGCTGAGCCTGTGGTTCATTCTTCTTCCTGATGGGAAAATAGAGTGACCTGTGCCTGTCCCAACACCTAGAGCTAGTCTCTCATTGGTTCCCCCTCTTCCCGTTCATCCTCAGGCCAAATTGCGACCTGTACGAAACAGGAGGTTAAAGGTGTTGATTCTCCAAGTAGGGAGATTGTTAGTAGAGTGGCTGGAATGGCGAACCCGAGCACAAGGAGAGGAGAAATGAGGTGCATTGGAGAAACCTTTCCCGATCACACGGTGTACCATCTTCTGGGTTTCCCACGCATGTTTTCGATGTAGGAAGATGCCCTTGAACCTGGAGATTTGGGACCCACGGCATGGGTACCACGCAGCATGACTTTAAAGGGTCTGCGTTTGCTCACCCAAGCTCACCAATTCTCTCAGCCCCAAGAGTGTCCAGCCTTATGTCTCATCCAGCTGTGGGTCTAGATATGGTCAATCCAGGTTGCATCAGAGCCCCTGAACGGATTTTGTAAGAATTTCTCTCTCTTTCACTGTCTTTGTTTTATGGGGTTTTTTTTAAAGTAATCTATTTTGATAATGGGGTTTAGCTGCTTTTCACTGCTGTGTTTATGCCGCTTTACACCCTCTTGATTCACTTCCAGAGAGATATCAATACATAGGTTTTAAGACTCTTACTAGTCAGATATATTCTTGGGCGGTGAATAGGGGCTGTTGAGTCCAGTTCACTGAGCAGGGGGTAGGTCTTGTCTATTACATATTTGGCTTGTGGAACGGTATCTGAGCTAATTTCAAACCCTTGTTTTATGCATCACCCCACCTCACCTTTCCCGTTAAGCAGCCATAGTGTGTTTTCTAAATGTGTGACTCTGTTCTGTTTTGTAATTCAGTTCAAGTGTAGCGATTTTGACATTCCCTCTATAAGTGATATCTTAGGATAAGTGTCCTTTTCTGTGTGACTTATTTCACTGAGAGCCATCGTACCTAAATCCACTCATCCTGCTGCTACTAGCCTTATGACATTGATTTCATAGCTGAGTGATATTCCATTGTGCCTAAGTACCACAACTTCTTTATCCATTTTTCTCTTTCCTGGGATATTGAAGGTGTACCGAAGTGGAGGTTCTTGGAAACAGAGCAGCCCTAAACTTTGGGGCGCCTGTGTCTTGTTGAGTTTTAGTTTTCCCGATTTATACCCCCATGAGTGGAAGTGCCCTATGCTCTGTAAGCTGTGCTTATTACATGTTTCAGGACACACCGTACACTTCTCCAGAGTGGCTGTTGGCAATTTACATCCCGCCCATCAGCGTAGCAAGGCTCCCATGTCTCCGTGGCCTGTCCTGCATTTCTGGTTTTTACACTTTTTTCAGCATGGCCCTTTTGACCGATGGCAAGCGAGACTTCTTTGTAGCGCTGATTTGCCTTTCTGGCTTGCCTGGTTGGCCAAAAAGGGCGTATTCGTTTTTTCCTGAATATATTCAGGAAAAAACGCATACGCCGTTTTTGGCCAAGGGCATCATTGTCAACGCTTTGCCGCTTTTCATGTGCTTTCAAGGCGAGTCGAGTCTGCCTCCTGAAACCTGTTTCCTGCAATTCTGCCTTGCTTTCAAATCCTCCTCGTTGCCTTCCCTCAATATATTTGTGGACGAGAGTTATCATTTATAACTCTGCAGGTTTGTGAGTTGCAGTGCCCCTGAGCTCCATTTGTCAAGTCGCTTTTTTGGGAGCTGGCCGCCAAAGCGCAGGATTGCTTCAGGCCGTATTCTGGTTCCGGGGGGCAGGCTGAGCCTGTGGTTCATTCTTCTTCCTGATGGGAAAATAGAGTGACCTGTGCCTGTCCCAACACCTAGAGCTAGTCTCTCATTGGTTCCCCCTCTTCCCGTTCATCCTCAGGCCAAATTGCGACCTGTACGAAACAGGAGGTTAAAGGTGTTGATTCTCCAAGTAGGGAGATTGTTAGTAGAGTGGCTGGAATGGCGAACCCGAGCACAAGGAGAGGAGAAATGAGGTGCGTTGGAGAAACCTTTCCCGATCACACGGTGTACCATCTTCTGGGTTTCCCACGCATGTTTTCGATGTAGGAAGATGCCCTTGAACCTGGAGATTTGGGACCCACGGCATGGGTACCACGCAGCATGACTTTAAAGGGTCTGCGTTTGCTCACCCAAGCTCACCAATTCTCTCAGCCCCAAGAGTGTCCAGCCTTATGTCTCATCCAGCTGTGGGTCTAGATATGGTCAATCCAGGTTGCATCAGAGCCCCTGAACGGATTTTGTAAGAATTTCTCTCTCTTTCACTGTCTTTGTTTTATGGGGTTTTTTTAAAAGTAATCTATTTTGATAATGGGGTTTAGCTGCTTTTCACTGCTGTGTTTATGCCGCTTTACACCCTCTTGATTCACTTCCAGAGAGATATCAATACATAGGTTTTAAGACTCTTACTAGTCAGATATATTCTTGGGCGGTGAATAGGGGCTGTTGAGTCCAGTTCACTGAGCAGGGGGTAGGTCTTGTCTATTACATATTTGGCTTGTGGAACGGTATCTGAGCTAATTTCAAACCCTTGTTTTATGCATCACCCCACCTCACCTTTCCCGTTAAGCAGCCATAGTGTGTTTTCTAAATGTGTGACTCTGTTCTGTTTTGTAATTCAGTTCAAGTGTAGCGATTTTGACATTCCCTCTATAAGTGATATCTTAGGATAAGTGTCCTTTTCTGTGTGACTTATTTCACTGAGAGTCACCGTACCTAAATCCACTCATCCTGCTGCTACTAGCCTTATGACATTGATTTCATGGCTGAGTGATATTCCATTGTGCCTAAGTACCACAACTTCTTTATCCATTTTTCTCTTTCCTGGGATATTGAAGGTGTACCGAAGTGGAGGTTCTTGGAAACAGAGCAGCCCTAAACTTTGGGGCGCCTGTGTCTTGTTGAGTTTTAGTTTTCCCGATTTATACCCCCATGAGTGGAAGTGCCCTATGCTCTGTAAGCTGTGCTTATTACATGTTTCAGGACACACCGTACACTTCTCCAGAGTGGCTGTTGGCAATTTACATCCCGCCCATCAGCGTAGCAAGGCTCCCATGTCTCCGTGGCCTGTCCTGCATTTCTGGTTTTTACACTTTTTTCAGCATGGCCCTTTTGACCGATGGCAAGCGAGACTTCTTTGTAGCGCTGATTTGCCTTTCCGGCTTGCCTGGTTGGCCAAAAAGGGCGTATGCGTTTTTTCCTGAATATATTCAGGAAAAAACGCATACGCCCTTTTTGGCCAAGGGCATCATTGTCAACGCTTTGCCGCTTTTCATGTGCTTTCAAGGCGAGTCGAGTCTGCCTCCTGAAACCTGTTTCCTGCAATTCTGCCTTGCTTTCAAATCCTCCTCGTTGCCTTCCCTCAATATATTTGTGGACGAGAGTTATCATTTATAACTCTGCAGGTTTGTGAGTTGCAGTGCCCCTGAGCTCCATTTGTCAAGTCGCTTTTTTGGGAGCTGGCCGCCAAAGCGCAGGATTGCTTCAGGCCGTATTCTGGTTCCGGGGGGCAGGCTGAGCCTGTGGTTCATTCTTCTTCCTGATGGGAAAATAGAGTGACCTGTGCCTGTCCCAACACCTAGAGCTAGTCTCTCATTGGTTCCCCCTCTTCCCGTTCATCCTCAGGCCAAATTGCGACCTGTACGAAACAGGAGGTTAAAGGTGTTGATTCTCCAAGTAGGGAGATTGTTAGTAGAGCGGCTGGAATGGCGAACCCGAGCACAAGGAGAGGAGAAATGAGGTGCGTTGGAGAAACCTTTCCCGATCACACGGTGTACCATCTTCTGGGTTTCCCACGCATGTTTTCGATGTAGGAAGATGCCCTTGAACCTGGAGATTTGGGACCCACGGCATGGGTACCACGCAGCATGACTTTAAAGGGTCTGCGTTTGCTCACCCAAGCTCACCAATTCTCTCAGCCCCAAGAGTGTCCAGCCTTATGTCTCATCCAGCTGTGGGTCTAGATATGGTCAATCCAGGTTGCATCAGAGCCCCTGAACGGATTTTGTAAGAATTTCTCTCTCTTTCACTGTCTTTGTTTTATGGGGTTTTTTTTAAAGTAATCTATTTTGATAATGGGGTTTAGCTGCTTTTCACTGCTGTGTTTATGCCGCTTTACACCCTCTTGATTCACTTCCAGAGAGATATCAATACATAGGTTTTAAGACTCTTACTAGTCAGATATATTCTTGGGCGGTGAATAGGGGCTGTTGAGTCCAGTTCACTGAGCAGGGGGTAGGTCTTGTCTATTACATATTTGGCTTGTGGAACGGTATCTGAGCTAATTTCAAACCCTTGTTTTATGCATCACCCCACCTCACCTTTCCCGTTAAGCAGCCATAGTGTGTATCTAAATGTGTGACTCTGTTCTGTTTTGTAATTCAGTTCAAGTGTAGCGATTTTGACATTCCCTCTATAAGTGATATCTTAGGATAAGTGTCCTTTTCTGTGTGACTTATTTCACTGAGAGTCATCGTACCTAAATCCACTCATCCTGCTGCTACTAGCCTTATGACATTGATTTCATGGCTGAGTGATATTCCATTGTGCCTAAGTACCACAACTTCTTTATCCATTTTTCTCTTTCCTGGGATATTGAAGGTGTACCGAAGTGGAGGTTCTTGGAAACAGAGCAGCCCTAAACTTTGGGGCGCCTGTGTCTTGTTGAGTTTTAGTTTTCCCGATTTATACCCCCATGAGTGGAAGTGCCCTATGCTCTCTAAGCTGTGCTTATTACATGTTTCAGGACACACCGTACACTTCTCCAGAGTGGCTGTTGGCAATTTACATCCCGCCCATCAGCGTAGCAAGGCTCTCATGTCTCCATGGCCTGTCCTACATTTCTGGTTTTTACACTTTTTTCAGCATGGCCCTTTTGACCGATGGCAAGCGAGACTTCTTTGTAGCACTGATTTGCCTTTCCGGCTTGCCTGGTTGGCCAAAAAGGGCGTATGCGTTTTTTCCTGAATATATTCAGGAAAAACGCATACGCCCTTTTTGGCCAAGGGCATCATTGTCAACGCTTTGCCGCTTTTCATGTGCTTTCAAGGCGAGTCGAGTCTGCCTCCTGAAACCTGTTTCCTGCAATTCTGCCTTGCTTTCAAATCCTCCTCGTTGCCTTCCCTCAATATATTTGTGGACGAGAGTTATCATTTATAACTCTGCAGGTTTGTGAGTTGCAGTGCCCCTGAGCTCCATTTGTCAAGTCGCTTTTTTGGGAGCTGGCCGCCAAAGCTCAGGATTGCTTCAGGCCGTATTCTGGTTCCGGGGGGCAGGCTGAGCCTGTGGTTCATTCTTCTTCCTGATGGGAAAATAGAGTGACCTGTGCCTGTCCCAACACCTAGAGCTAGTCTCTCATTGGTTCCCCCTCTTCCCGTTCATCCTCAGGCCAAATTGCGACCTGTACGAAACAGGAGGTCAAAGGTGCTGATTCTCCAAGTAGGGAGATTGTTAGTAGAGCGGCTGGAATGGCGAACCCGAGCACAAGGAGAGGAGAAATGAGGTGCGTTGGAGAAACCTTTCCCGATCACACGGTGTACCATCTTCTGGGTTTCCCACGCATGTTTTCGATGTAGGAAGATGCCCTTGAACCTGGAGATTTGGGACCCACGGCATGGGTACCACGCAGCATGACTTTAAAGGGTCTGCGTTTGCTCACCCAAGCTCACCAATTCTCTCAGCCCCAAGAGTGTCCAGCCTTATGTCTCATCCAGCTGTGGGTCTAGATATGGTCAATCCAGGTTGCATCAGAGCCCCTGAACGGATTTTGTAAGAATTTCTCTCTCTTTCACTGTCTTTGTTTTATGGGTTTTTTTTTAAAGTAATCTATTTTGATAATGGGGTTTAGCTGCTTTTCACTGCTGTGTTTATGCCGCTTTACACCCTCTTGATTCACTTCCAGAGAGATATCAATACATAGGTTTTAAGACTCTTACTAGTCAGATATATTCTTGGGCGGTGAATAGGGGCTGTTGAGTCCAGTTCACTGAGCAGGGGGTAGGTCTTGTCTATTACATATTTGGCTTGTGGAACGGTATCTGAGCTAATTTCAAACCCTTGTTTTATGCATCACCCCACCTCACCTTTCCCGTTAAGCAGCCATAGTGTGTTTTCTAAATGTGTGACTCTGTTCTGTTTTGTAATTCAGTTCAAGTGTAGCGATTTTGACATTCCCTCTATAAGTGATATCTTAGGATAAGTGTCCTTTTCTCTGTGACTTATTTCACTGAGAGTCATCGTACCTAAATCCACTCATCCTGCTGCTACTAGCCTTATGACATTGATTTCATGGCTGAGTGATATTCCATTGTGCCTAAGTACCACCACTTCTTTATCCATTTTTCTCTTTCCTGGGATATTGAAGGTGTACTGAAGTGGAGGTTCTTGGAAACAGAGCACCCCTAAACTTTGGGGTGCCTGTGTCTTGTTGATTTTTAGGTTTCCCGATTTAGACGCCCATGAGTGGAAGTGCCCTATGCTCTCTAAGCTGTGCTTATTACATGTTTCAGGACACACCGTACACTTCTCCAGAGTGGTTGTTGGCAATTTACATCCCGCCCATCAGCGTAGCAAGGCTCCCATGTCTCCGTGGCCTGTCCTGCATTTCTGGTTTTTACACTTTTTTCAGCATGGCCCTTTTGACCGATGGCAAGCGAGACTTGTTTGTAGCGCTGATTTGCCTTTCCGGCTTGCCTGGTTGGCCAAAAAGGGCGTATGCGTTTTTTCCTGAATATATTCAGGAAAAAAGGCATACGCCCTTTTTGGCCAAGGGCATCATTGTCAACGCTTTGCCGCTTTTCATGTGCTTTCAAGGCGAGTCGAGTCTGCCTCCTGAAACCTGTTTCCTGCAATTCTGCCTTGCCTTCAAATCCTCTTCGTTGCCTTCCCTCAATATATTTGTGGACGAGAGTTATCATTTATAACTCTGCAGGTTTGTGAGTTGCAGTGCCCCTGAGCTCCATTTGTCAAGTCGCTTTTTTGGGAGATGGCCGCCAAAGCGCAGGATTGCTTCAGGCCGTATTCTGGTTCCGGGGGGCAGGCTGAGCCTGTGGTTCATTCTTCTTCCTGATGGGAAAATAGAGTGACCTGTGCCTGTCCCAACACCTAGAGCTAGTCTCTCATTGGTTCCCCCTCTTCCCGTTCATCCTCAGGCCAAATTGCGACCTGTACGAAACAGGAGGTTAAAGGTGCTGATTCTCCAAGTAGGGAGATTGTTAGTAGAGCGGCTGGAATGGCGAACCCGAGCACAAGGAGAGGAGAAATGAGGTGCGTTGGAGAAACCTTTCCCGATCACACGGTGTACCATCTTCTGGGTTTCCCACGCATGTTTTCGATGTAAGAAGATGCCCTTGAACCTGGAGATTTGGGACCCACGGCATGGGTACCACGCAGTATGACTTTAAAGGGTCTGCGTTTGCTCACCCAAGCTGACCAATCCTCTCAGCCCCAAGAGTGTCCAGCCTTATGTCTCATCCAGCTGTGGGTCTAGATATGGTCAATCCAGGTTGCATCAGAGCCCCTGAACGGATTTTGTAAGAATTTCTCTCTCTTTCACTGTCTTTGTTTTATGGGGTTTTTTTTAAAGTAATCTATTTTGATAATGGGATTTAGCTGCTTCTCACTGCTGTGTTTATGCCGCTTTACACCCTCTTGATTCATTTCCAGAGAGATATCAATACATAGGTTTTAAGACTCTTACTAGTCAGATATATTCTTGGGCGGTGAATAGGGGCTGTTGAGTCCAGTTCACTGAGCAGGGGGTAGGTCTTGTCTATTACATATTTGGCTTGTGGAACGGTATCTGAGCTAATTTCAAACCCTTGTTTTATGCATCACCCCACCTCACCTTTCCCGTTAAGCAGCCATAGTGTGTTTTCTAAATGTGTGACTCTGTTCTGTTTTGTAATTCAGTTCAAGTGTAGCGATTTTGACATTCCCTCTATAAGTGATATCTTAGGATAAGTGTCCTTTTCTCTGTGACTTATTTCACTGAGAGTCATCGTACCTAAATCCACTCATCCTGCTGCTACTAGCCTTATGACATTGATTTCATGGCTGAGTGATATTCCATTGTGCCTAAGTACCACCACTTCTTTATCCATTTTTCTCTTTCCTGGGATATTGAAGGTGTACTGAAGTGGAGGTTCTTAGAAACAGAGCACCCCTAAACTTTGGGGTGCCTGTGTCTTGTTGATTTTTAGGTTTCCCGATTTATACGCCCATGAGTGGAAGTGCCCTATGCTCTCTAAGCTGTGCTTATTACATGTTTCAGGACACACCGTACACTTCTCCAGAGTGGCTGTTGGCAATTTACATCCCGCCCATCAGCGTAGCAAGGCTCCCATGTCTCCGTGGCCTGTCCTGCATTTCTGGTTTTTACACTTTTTTCAGCATGGCCCTTTTGACCGATGGCAAGCGAGACTTCTTTGTAGCGCTGATTTGCCTTTCCGGCTTGCCTGGTTGGCCAAAAAGGGCGTATGCCTTTTTTCCTGAATATATTCAGGAAAAAACGCATACGCCCTTTTTGGCCAAGGGCATCATTGTCAACGCTTTGCCGCTTTTCATGTGCTTTCAAGGCGAGTCGAGTCTGCCTCCTGAAACCTGTTTCCTGCAATTCTGCCTTGCTTTCAAATCCTCTTCGTTGCCTTCCCTCAATATATTTGTGGACGAGAGTTATCATTTATAACTCTGCAGGTTTGTGAGTTGCAGTGCCCCTGAGCTCCATTTGTCAAGTCGCTTTTTTGGGAGCTGGCCGCCAAAGCGCAGGATTGCTTCAGGCCGTATTCTGGTTCCGGGGGGCAGGCTGAGCCTGTGGTTCATTCTTCTTCCTGATGGGAAAATAGAGTGACCTGTGCCTGTCCCAACACCTAGAGCTAGTCTCTCATTGGTTCCCCCTCTTCCCGTTCATCCTCAGGCCAAATTGCGACCTGTCCGAAACAGGAGGTTAAAGGTGCTGATTCTCCAAGTAGGGAGATTGTTAGTAGAGCGGCTGGAATGGCGAACCCGAGCACAAGGAGAGGAGAAATGAGGTGCGTTGGAGAAACCTTTCCCGATCACACGGTGTACCATCTTCTGGGTTTCCCACGCATGTTTTCGATGTAGGAAGATGCCCTTGAACCTGGAGATTTGGGACCCACGGCATGGGTACCACGCAGTATGACTTTAAAGGGTCTGCGTTTGCTCACCCAAGCTGACCAATCCTCTCAGCCCCAAGAGTGTCCAGCCTTATGTCTCATCCAGCTGTGGGTCTAGATATGGTCAATCCAGGTTGCATCAGAGCCCCTGAACGGATTTTGTAAGAATTTCTCTCTCTTTCACTGTCTTTGTTTTATGGGGTTTTTTTTAAAGTAATCTATTTTGATAATGGGGTTTAGCTGCTTTTCACTGCTGTGTTTATGCCGCTTTACACCCTCTTGATTCACTTCCAGAGAGATATCAATACATAGGTTTTAAGACTCTTACTAGTCAGATATATTCTTGGGCGGTGAATAGGGGCTGTTGAGTCCAGTTCACTGAGCAGGGGGTAGGTCTTGTCTATTACATATTTGGCTTGTGGAACGGTATCTGAGCTAATTTCAAACCCTTGTTTTATGCATCACCCCACCTCACCTTTCCCGTTAAGCAGCCATAGTGTGTTTTCTAAATGTGTGACTCTGTTCTGTTTTGTAATTCAGTTCAAGTGTAGCGATTTTGACATTCCCTCTATAAGTGATATCTTAGGATAAGTGTCCTTTTCCGTGTGACTTATTTCACTGAGAGTCATCGTACCTAAATCCACTCATCCTGCTGCTACTAGCCTTATGACATTGATTTCATGGCTGAGTGATATTCCATTGTGCCTAAGTACCACCACTTCTTTATCCATTTTTCTCTTTCCTGGGATATTGAAGGTGTACTGAAGTGGAGGTTCTTGGAAACAGAGCACCCCTAAACTTTGGGGTGCCTGTGTCTTGTTGATTTTTAGGTTTCCCGATTTATACGCCCATGAGTGGAAGTGCCCTATGCTCTCTAAGCTGTGCTTATTACATGTTTCAGGACACACCGTACACTTCTCCAGAGTGGTTGTTGGCAATTTACATCCCGCCCATCAGCGTAGCAAGGCTCCCATGTCTCCGTGGCCTGTCCTGCATTTCTGGTTTTTACACTTTTTTCAGCATGGCCCTTTTGACCGATGGCAAGCGAGACTTGTTTGTAGCGCTGATTTGCCTTTCCGGCTTGCCTGGTTGGCCAAAAAGGGCGTATGCGTTTTTTCCTGAATATATTCAGGAAAAAAGGCATACGCCCTTTTTGGCCAAGGGCATCATTGTCAACGCTTTGCCGCTTTTCATGTGCTTTCAAGGCGAGTCGAGTCTGCCTCCTGAAACCTGTTTCCTGCAATTCTGCCTTGCTTTCAAATCCTCCTCGTTGCCTTCCCTCAATATATTTGTGGACGAGAGTTATCATTTATAACTCTGCAGGTTTGTGAGTTGCAGTGCCCCTGAGCTCCATTTGTCAAGTCGCTTTTTTGGGAGCTGGCCGCCAAAGCGCAGGATTGCTTCAGGCCGTATTCTGGTTCCGGGGGGCAGGCTGAGCCTGTGGTTCATTCTTCTTCCTGATGGGAAAATAGAGTGACCTGTGCCTGTCCCAACACCTAGAGCTAGTCTCTCATTGGTTCCCCCTCTTCCCGTTCATCCTCAGGCCAAATTGCGACCTGTACGAAACAGGAGGTTAAAGGTGCTGATTCTCCAAGTAGAGAGATTGTTAGTAGAGCGGCTGGAATGGCGAACCCGAGCACAAGGAGAGGAGAAATGAGGTGCGTTGGAGAAACCTTTCCCGATCACACGGTGTACCATCTTCTGGGTTTCCCACGCATGTTTTCGATGTAGGAAGATGCCCTTGAACCTGGAGATTTGGGACCCACGGCATGGGTACCACGCAGCATGACTTTAAAGGGTCTGCGTTTGCTCACCCAAGCTCACCAATTCTCTCAGCCCCAAGAGTGCCCAGCCTTATGTCTCATCCAGCTGTGGGTCTAGATATGGTCAATCCAGGTTGCATCAGAGCCCCTGAACGGATTTTGTAAGAATTTCTCTCTCTTTCACTGTCTTTGTTTTATGGGTTTTTTTTTAAAGTAATCTATTTTGATAATGGGGTTTAGCTGCTTTTCACTGCTGTGTTTATGCCGCTTTACACCCTCTTGATTCACTTCCAGAGAGATATCAATACATAGGTTTTAAGACTCTTACTAGTCAGATATATTCTTGGGCGGTGAATAGGGGCTGTTGAGTCCAGTTCACTGAGCAGGGGGTAGGTCTTGTCTATTACATATTTGGCTTGTGGAACGGTATCTGAGCTAATTTCAAACCCTTGTTTTATGCATCACCCCACCTCACCTTTCCCGTTAAGCAGCCATAGTGTGTTTTCTAAATGTGTGACTCTGTTCTGTTTTGTAATTCAGTTCAAGTGTAGCGATTTTGACATTCCCTCTATAAGTGATATCTTAGGATAAGTGTCCTTTTCTGTGTGACTTATTTCACTGAGAGTCATCGTACCTAAATCCACTCATCCTGCTGCTACTAGCCTTATGACATTGATTTCATGGCTGAGTGATATTCCATTGTGCCTAAGTACCACAACTTCTTTATCCATTTTTCTCTCTCCTGGGATATTGAAGGTGTACCGAAGTGGAGGTTCTTGGAAACAGAGCAGCCCTAAACTTTGGGGCGCCTGTGTCTTGTTGAGTTTTAGTTTTCCCGATTTATACCCCCATGAGTGGAAGTGCCCTATGCTCTGTAAGCTGTGCTTATTACATGTTTCAGGACACACCGTACACTTCTCCAGAGTGGCTGTTGGCAATTTACATCCCGCCCATCAGCGTAGCAAGGCTCCCATGTCTCCGTGGCCTGTCCTGCATTTCTGGTTTTTACACTTTTTTCAGCATGGCCCTTTTGACCGATGGCAAGCGAGACTTCTTTGTAGCGCTGATTTGCCTTTCCGGCTTGCCTGGTTGGCCAAAAAGGGCGTATGCGTTTTTTCCTGAATATATTCAGGAAAAAACGCATACGCCCTTTTTGGCCAAGGGCATCATTGTCAACGCTTTGCCGCTTTTCATGTGCTTTCAAGGCGAGTCGAGTCTGCCTCCTGAAACCTGTTTCCTGCAATTCTGCCTTGCTTTCAAATCCTCCTCGTTGCCTTCCCTCAATATATTTGTGGACGAGAGTTATCATTTATAACTCTGCAGGTTTGTGAGTTGCAGTGCCCCTGAGCTCCATTTGTCAAGTCGCTTTTTTGGGAGCTGGCCGCCAAAGCGCAGGATTGCTTCAGGCCGTATTCTGGTTCCGGGGGGCAGGCTGAGCCTGTGGCTCATTCTTCTTCCTGATGGGAAAATAGAGTGACCTGTGCCTGTCCCAACACCTAGCGCTAGTCTATCATTGGTTCCCCCTCTTCCCGTTCATCCTCAGGCCAAATTGCGACCTGTACGAAACAGGAGGTTAAAGGTGCTGATTCTCCAAGTAGGGAGATTGTTAGTAGAGAGGCTGGAATGGCGAACCCGAGCACAAGGAGAGGAGAAATGAGGTGCGTTTGAGAAACCTTTCCCGATCACACGGTGTACCATCTTCTGGGTTTCCCACACATGTTTTCGATGTAGGAAGATGCCCTTGAACCTGGAGATTTGGGACCCACGGCATGGGTACCACGCAGTAGGACTTTAAAGGGTCTGCGTTTGCTCACCCAAGCTCACCAATCCTCTCATCCCCAAGAGTGTCCAGCCTCATGTCTCATCCAGCTGTGGGTCTAGATATGGTCAGTCCAGCTTGCATCAGAGCCCCTGAACGGATTTTGTAAGAATTTCTCTCTCTTTCACTGTCTTTGTTTTCTGGGGTTTTTTTTAAGTAATCTATTTTTATAATGGGGTTTAGCTGCTTTTCACTGCTGTGTTTATGCCGCTTTACACCCTCTTGATGCACTTCCAGAGAGAGATCAATACATAGGTTTTAAGACTCTTACTAGTCAGATATATTCTTGGGCGGTGAATAGGGGCTGTTGAGTCCAGTTCACTGAGCAGGGAGTAGGTCTTGTCTATTACATATTTGGCTTGTGGAACGGTATCTGAGCTAATTTCAAACCCTTGTTTTATGCATCACCCCACCTCACCTTTCCCGTTAAGCAGCCATAGTGTGTTTTCTAAATGTGTGACTCTGTTCTGTTTTGTAATTCAGTTCAAGTGTAGCGATTTTGACATTCCCTCTATAAGTGATATCTTAGGATAAGTGTCTTTTTCTCTGTGACTTATTTCACTGAGAGTCATCGTACCTAAATCCACTCATCCTGCTGCTACTAGCCTTATGACATTGATTTCATGGCTGAGTGATATTCCATTGTGCCTAAGTACCACAACTTCTTTATCCATTTTTCGCTTTCCTGGGATATTGAAGGTGTAGCGAAGTGGAGGTTCTTGGAAACAGAGCAGCCCTAAACTTTGGGGTGCCTGTGTCTTGTTGATTTTTAGTTTTCCCGATTTATACGCCCATGAGTGGAAGTGCCCTATGCTCTCTAAGCTGTGCTTATTACATGTTTCAGGACACACCGTACACTTCTCCAGAGTGGCTGTTGGCAATTTACAGCCCGCCCATCAGCGTAGCAAGGCTCCCATGTCTCCATGGCCTGTCCTGCATTTCTGGTTTTTACACTTTTTTCAGCATGGCCCTTTTGACCGATGGCAAGCGAGACTTCTTTGTAGCGCTGATTTGCCTTTCCGGCTTGCCTGGTTGGCCAAAAAGGGCGTATGCGTTTTTTCCTGAATATATTCAGGAAAAAACGCATACGCCCTTTTTGGCCAAGGGCATCATTGTCAACGCTTTGCCGCTTTTCATGTGCTTTCAAGGCGAGTCGACTCTGCCTCCTGAAACCTGTTTCCTGCAATTTTGCCTTGCTTTCAAATCCTCTTCGTTGCCTTCCCTCAATATATTTGTGGACGAGAGTTATCATTTATAACTCTGCAGGTTTGTGAGTTGCAGTGCCCCTGAGCTCCATTTGTCAACTCGCTTTTTTGGGAGCTGGCCGCCAAAGCGCAGGATTTCTTCAGGCTGTATTTTGGTTCCCGGGGGCAGGCTGAGCCTGTGACTCATTCTTCTTCCTGATGGGAAAATAGAGTGACCTGTGCCTGTCCCAACACCTAGAGCTAGTCTCTCATTGGTTCCCCCTCTTCCCGTTCATCCTCAGGCCAAATTGCGACCTGTCCGAAACAGGAGGTTAAAGGTGCTGATTCTCCAAGTAGGGAGATTGTTAGTAGAGCGGCTGGAATGGCGAACCCGAGCACAAGGAGAGGAGAAATGAGGTGCGTTTGAGAAACCTTTCCCGATCACACGGTGTACCATCTTCTGGGTTTCCCACGCATGTTTTCGATGTAGGAAGATGCCCTTGAACCTGGAGATTTGGGACCCACGGCATGGGTACCACGCAGTAGGACTTTAAAGGGTCTGCGTTTGCTCACCCAAGCTCACCAATCCTCTCAGCCCCAAGAGTGTCCAGCCTCATGTCTCATCCAGCTGTGGGTCTAGATATGGTCAATCCAGGTTGCATCAGAGCCCCTGAACGGATTTTGTAAGAATTTCTCTCTCTTTCACTGTCTTTGTTTTCTGGGGTTTTTTTTAAGTAATCTATTTTTATAATGGGGTTTAGCTGCTTTTCACTGCTGTGTTTATGCCGCTTTACACCCTCTTGATGCACTTCCAGAGAGAGATCAATACATAGGTTTTAAGACTCTTACTAGTCAGATATATTCTTGGGCGGTGAATAGGGGCTGTTGAGTCCAGTTCACTGAGCAGGGAGTAGGTCTTGTCTATTACACATTAGGCTTGTGGAACGGTATCTGAGGTAATTTCAAACCCTTGTTTTATGCATCACCCCACCTCACCTTTCCCGTTAAGCAGCCATAGTGTTTTTTCTAAATGTGTGACTCTGTTCTGTTTTGTAATTCCGTTCAACTGTAGCGATTTTGACATTCCCTGTATAAGTGATATCTTAGGATAAGTGTCTTTTTCTCTGTGACTTATTTCACTGAGAGTCATCGTACCTAAATCCACTCATCCTGCTGCTACTAGCCTTATGACATTGATTTCATGGCTGAGTGATATTCCATTGTGCCTAAGTACCACAACTTCTTTATCCATTTTTCGCTTTCCTGGGATATTGAAGGTGTACCGAAGTGGAGGTTCTTGGAAACAGAGCAGCCCTAAACTTTGGGGTGCCTGTGTCTTGTTGATTTTTAGGTTTCCCGATTTATACGCCCATGAGTGGAAGTGCCCTATGCTCTCTAAGCTGTGCTTATTACATGTTTCAGGACACACCATACACTTCTCCAGAGTGGCTGTTGGCAATTTACAGCCCGCCCATCAGCGTAGCAAGGCTCCCATGTCTCCATGGCCTGTCCTGCATTTGTGGTTTTTACACTTTTTTCAGCATGGCCCTTTTCACCGATGGCAAGCAAGACTTCTTTGTAGCGCTGATTTGCCTTTCCGGCTTGCCTGGTTGGCCAGAAGGGGCGTATGCGTTTTTTCCTGAATATATTCAGGAAAAAACGCATACGCCCTTTTTGGCCAAGGGCATCATTGTCAACGCTTTGCCGCTTTTCATGTGCTTTCAAGGCGAGTCGAGTCTGCCTCCTGAAACCTGTTTCCTGCAATTCTGCCTTGCTTTCAAATCCTCCTCGTTGCCTTCCCTCAATATATTTGTGGACGAGAGTTATCAT
This sequence comes from Eubalaena glacialis, assembly GCF_028564815.1. Taxonomy (NCBI): domain Eukaryota; kingdom Metazoa; phylum Chordata; class Mammalia; order Artiodactyla; family Balaenidae; genus Eubalaena; species Eubalaena glacialis. Next base: position 117,522,503 of record NC_083722.1, read on the forward strand.
TTATAACTCTGCAGGTTTGTGAGTTGCAGTGCCCCTGAGCTCCATTTGTCAAGTCGCTTTTTTGGGAGCTGGCCGCCAAAGCGCAGGATTGCTTCAGGCCGTATTCTGGTTCCGGGGGGCAGGCTGAGCCTGTGGTTCATTCTTCTTCCTGATGGGAAAATAGAGTGACCTGTGCCTGTCCCAACACCTAGCGCTAGTCTCTCATTGGTTCCCCGTCTTCCCGTTCATCCTCAGTCCAAATTGCGACCTGTCCGAAACAGGAGGTTAAAGGTGCTGATTCTCCAAGTAGGGAGATGGTTAGTAGAGCGGCTGGAATGGCGAACCCGAGCACAAGGAGAGGAGAAATGAGGTGCGTTTGAGAAACCTTTCCCGATCACACGGTGTACCATCTTCTGGGTTTCCCACGCATGTTTTCGATGTAGGAAGATGCCCTTGAACCTGGAGATTTGGGACCCACGGCATGGGTACCACGCAGTATGACTTTAAAGGGTCTGCGTTTGCTCACCCAAGCTCACCAATCCTCTCAGCCCCAAGAGTGTCCAGCCTCATGTCTCATCCAGCTGTGGGTCTAGATATGGTCAATCCAGGTTGCATCAGAGCCCCTGAACGGATTTTGTAAGAATTTCTCTCTCTTTCACTGTCTTTGTTTTCTGGGTTTTTTGTTAAGTAATCTATTTTTATAATGGGGTTTAGCTGCTTTTCACTGCTGTGTTTATGCCGCTTTACACCCTCTTGATTCACTTCCAGAGAGAGATCAATACATAGGTTTTAAGACTCTTACTAGTCAGATATATTCTTGGGCGGTGAATAGGGGCTGTTGAGTCCAGTTCACTGAGAAGCGAGTAGGTCTTGTCTATTACATATTTGGCTTGTGGAACGGTATCTGAGCTAATTTCAAACCCTTGTTTTATGCATCACCCCACCTCACCTTTCCCGTTAAGCAGCCATAGTGTGTTTTCTAAATGTGTAACTCTGTTCTGTTTTGTAATTCAGTTCAAGTGTAGCAATTTTGACATTCCCTCTATAAGTGATATCTTAGGATAAGTGTCTTTTTCTCTGTGACTTATTTCACTGAGAGTCATCGTACCTAAATCCACTCATCCTGCTGCTACTAGCCTTATGACATTGATTTCATGGCTGAGTGATATTCCATTGTGCCTAAGTACCACCACTTCTTTATCCATTTTTCGCTTTCCTGGGATATTGAAGGTGTAGCGAAGTGGAGGTTCTTGGAAACAGAGCAACCCTAAACTTTGGGGTGCCTGTGTCTTGTTGATTTTTAGTTTTCCCGATTTATACGCCCATGAGTGGAAGTGCCCTATGCTCTCTAAGCTGTGCTTATTACATGTTTCAGGACACACCGTACACTTCTCCAGAGTGGCTGCTGGCAATTTACAGCCCGCCCATCAGCGTAGCAAGGCTCCCATGTCTCCATGGCCTGTCCTGCATTTCTGGTTTTTACACGTTTTTCAGCATGGCCCTTTTGACCGATGGCAAGCGAGACTTCTTTGTAGCGCTGATTTGCCTTTCCGGCTTCCCTGGTTGGCCAAAAAGGGCGTATGCGTTTTTTCCTGAATATATTCAGGAAAAAACGCATACGCCCTTTTTGGCCAAGGGCATCATTGTCAACGCTTTGCCGCTTTTCATGTGCTTTCAAGGCGAGTCGACTCTGCCTCCTGAAACCTGTTTCCTGCAATTCTGCCTTGCTTTCAAATCCTCTTCGTTGCCTTCCCTCAATATATTTGTGGACGAGAGTTATCATTTATAACTCTGCAGGTTTGTGAGTTGCAGTGCCCCTGAGCTCCATTTGTCAACTCGCTTTTTTGGGAGCTGGCCGCCAAAGCGCAGGATTGCTTCAGGCCGTATTCTGGTTCCGGGGGGCAGGCTGAGCCTGTGGCTCATTCTTCTTCCTGATGGGAAAATAGAGTGACCTGTGCCTGTCCCAACACCTAGCGCTAGTCTATCATTGGTTCCCCCTCTTCCCGTTCATCCTCAGGCCAAATTGCGACCTGTCCGAAACAGGAGGTTAAAGGTGCTGATTCTCCAAGTAGGGAGATTGTTAGTAGAGGGGCTGGAATGGCGAACCCGAGCACAAGGAGAGGAGAAATGAGGTGCGTTTGAGAAACCTTTCCCGATCACACGGTGTACCATCTTCTGGGTTTCCCACACATGTTTTCGATGTAGGAAGATGCCCTTGAACCTGGAGATTTGGGACCCACGGCATGGGTACCACGCAGTAGGACTTTAAAGGGTCTGCGTTTGCTCACCCAAGCTCACCAATCCTCTCAGCCCCAAGAGTGTCCAGCCTCATGTCTCATCCAGCTGTGGGTCTAGATATGGTCAATCCAGGTTGCATCAGAGCCCCTGAACGGATTTTGTAAGAATTTCTCTCTCTTTCACTGTCTTTGTTTTATGGGGTTTTTTTAAGTAATCTATTTTTATAATGGGGTTTAGCTGCTTTTCACTGCTGTGTTTATGCCGCTTTACACCCTCTTGATGCACTTCCAGAGAGAGATCAATACATAGGTTTTAAGACTCTTACTAGTCAGATATATTCTTGGGCGGTGAATAGGGGCTGTTGAGTCCAGTTCACTGAGCAGGGAGTAGGTCTTGTCTATTACACATTAGGCTTGTGGAACGGTATCTGAGGTAATTTCAAACCCTTGTTTTATGCATCACCCCACCTCACCTTTCCCGTTAAGCAGCCATAGTGTTTTTTCTAAATGTGTGACTCTGTTCTGTTTTGTAATTCCGTTCAACTGTAGCGATTTTGACATTCCCTGTATAAGTGATATCTTAGGATAAGTGTCTTTTTCTCTGTGACTTATTTCACTGAGAGTCATCGTACCTAAATCCACTCATCCTGCTGCTACTAGCCTTATGACATTGATTTCATGGCTGAGTGATATTCCATTGTGCCTAAGTACCACAAGTTCTTTATCCATTTTTCGCTTTCCTGGGATATTGAAGGTGTACCGAAGTGGAGGTTCTTGGAAACAGAGCAGCCCTAAACTTTGGGGTGCCTGTGTCTTGTTGATTTTTAGGTTTCCCGATTTATACGCCCATGAGTGGAAGTGCCCTATGCTCTCTAAGCTGTGCTTATTACATGTTTCAGGACACACCATACACTTCTCCAGAGTGGCTGTTGGCAATTTACAGCCCGCCCATCAGCGTAGCAAGGCTCCCATGTCTCCATGGCCTGTCCTGCATTTGTGGTTTTTACACTTTTTTCAGCATGGCCCTTTTGACCGATGGCAAGCAAGACTTCTTTGTAGCGCTGATTTGCCTTTCCGGCTTGCCTGGTTGGCCAGAAGGGGTGTATGCGTTTTTTCCTGAATATATTCAGGAAAAAACGCATACGCCCTTTTTGGCCAAGGGCATCATTGTCAACGCTTTGCCGCTTTTCATGTGCTTTCAAGGCGAGTCGAGTCTGCCTCTTGAAACCTGTTTCCTGCAATTCTGCCTTGCTTTCAAATCCTCCTCGTTGCCTTCCCTCAATATATTTGTGGACGAGAGTTATCATTTATAACTCTGCAGGTTTGTGAGTTGCAGTGCCCCTGAGCTCCATTTGTCAAGTCGCTTTTTTGGGAGCTGGCCGCCAAAGCGCAGGATTGCTTCAGGCCGTATTCTGGTTCCGGGGGGCAGGCTGAGCCTGTGGCTCATTCTTCTTCCTGATGGGAAAATAGAGTGACCTGTGCCTGTCCCAACACCTAGCGCTAGTCTCTCATTGGTTCCCCGTATTCCCGTTCATCCTCAGGCCAAATTGCGACCTGTCCGAAACAGGAGGTTAAAGGTGCTGATTCTCCAAGTAGGGAGATTGTTAGTAGAGCGGCTGGAATGGCGAACCCGAGCACAAGGAGAGGAGAAATGAGGTGCGTTGGAGAAACCTTTCCCGATCACACGGTGTACCATCTTCTGGGTTTCCCACGCATGTTTTCGATGTAGGAAGATGCCCTTGAACCTGGAGATTTGGGACCCACGGCATGGGTACCACGCAGTAGGACTTTAAAGGGTCTGCGTTTGCTCACCCAAGCTCACCAATCCTCTCAGCCCCAAGAGTGTCCAGCCTCATGTCTCATCCAGCTGTGGGTCTAGATATGGTCAGTCCAGCTTGCATCAGAGCCCCTGAACGGATTTTGTAAGAATTTCTCTCTCTTTCACTGTCTTTGTTTTCTGGGGTTTTTTTTAAGTAATCTATTTTTATAATGGGGTTTAGCTGCTTTTCACTGCTGTGTTTATGCCGCTTTACACCCTCTTGATTCACTTCCAGAGAGAGATCAATACATAGGTTTTAAGACTCTTACTAGTCAGATATATTCTTGGGTGGTGAATAGGGGCTGTTGAGTCCAGTTCACTGAGCAGGGAGTAGGTCTTGTCTATTACATATTTGGCTTGTGGAACGGTATCTGAGCTAATTTCAAACCCTTGTTTTATGCATCACCCCACCTCACCTTTCCCGTTAAGCAGCCATAGTGTGTTTTCTAAATGTGTGACTCTGTTCTGTTTTGTAATTCAGTTCAAGTGTAGCGATTTTGACATTCCCTCTATAAGTGATATCTTAGGATAAGTGTCTTTTTCTCTGTGACTTATTTCACTGAGAGTCATCGTACCTAAATCCACTCATCCTGCTGCTACTAGCCTTATGACATTGATTTCATGGCTGAGTGATATTCCATTGTGCCTAAGTACCACAACTTCTTTATCCATTTTTCGCTTTCCTGGGATATTGAAGGTGTAGCGAAGTGGAGGTTCTTGGAAACAGAGCAGCCCTAAACTTTGGGGTGCCTGTGTCTTGTTGATTTTTAGGTTTCCCGATTTATACGCCCATGAGTGGAAGTGTCCTATGCTCTCTAAGCTGTGCTTATTACATGTTTCAGGACACACCGTACACTTCTCCAGAGTGGCTGTTGGCAATTTACAGCCCGCCCATCAGCGTAGCAAGGCTCCCATGTCTCCATGGCCTGTCCTGCATTTCTGGTTTTTACACTTTTTTCAGCATGGCCCTTTTGACCGATGGCAAGCGAGACTTCTTTGTAGCGCTGATTTGCCTTTCCGGCTTGCCTGGTTGGCCAAAAAGGGCGTATGCGTTTTTTCCTGAATATATTCAGGAAAAAACGCATACGCCCTTTTTGGCCAAGGGCATCATTGTCAACGCTTTGCCGCTTTTCATGTGCTTTCAAGGCGAGTCGAGTCTGCCTCCTGAAACCTGTTTCCTGCAATTCTGCCTTGCTTTCAAATCCTCTTCGTTGCCTTCCCTCAATATATTTGTGGACGAGAGTTATCATTTATAACTCTGCAGGTTTGTGAGTTGCAGTGCCCCTGAGCTCCATTTGTCAACTCGCTTTTTTGGGAGCTGGCCGCCAAAGCGCAGCATTTCTTCAGGCTGTATTTTGGTTCCCGGGGGCAGGCTGAGCCTGTGACTCATTCTTCTTCCTGATGGGAAGATAGAGTGACCTGTGCCTGTCCCAACACCTAGCGCTAGTCTCTCATTGGTTCCCCCTCTTCCCGTTCATCCTCAGGCCAAATTGCGACCTGTCCGAAACAGGAGGTTAAAGGTGCTGATTCTCCAAGTAGGGAGATTGTTAGTAGAGCGGCTGGAATGGCGAACCCGAGCACAAGGAGAGGAGAAATGAGGTGCGTTTGAGAAACCTTTCCCGATCACACGGTGTACCATCTTCTGGGTTTCCCACGCATGTTTTCGATGTAGGAAGATGCCCTTGAACCTGGAGATTTGGGACCCACGGCATGGGTACCACGCAGTAGGACTTTAAAGGGTCTGCGTTTGCTCACCCAAGCTCACCAATCCTCTCAGCCCCAAGAGTGTCCAGCCTCATGTCTCATCCAGCTGTGGGTCTAGATATGGTCAATCCAGGTTGCATCAGAGCCCCTGAACGGATTTTGTAAGAATTTCTCTCTCTTTCACTGTCTTTGTTTTCTGGGGTTTTTTTTAAGTAATCTATTTTTATAATGGGGTTTAGCTGCTTTTCACTGCTGTGTTTATGCCGCTTTACACCCTCTTGATGCACTTCCAGAGAGAGATCAATACATAGGTTTTAAGACTCTTACTAGTCAGATATATTCTTGGGCGGTGAATAGGGGCTGTTGAGTCCAGTTCACTGAGCAGGGAGTAGGTCTTGTCTATTACATATTTGGCTTGTGGAACGGTATCTGAGCTAATTTCAAACCCTTGTTTTATGCATCACCCCACCTCACCTTTCCCGTTAAGCAGCCATAGTGTGTTTTCTAAATGTGTGACTCTGTTCTGTTTTGTAATTCAGTTCAAGTGTAGCGATTTTGACATTCCCTGTATAAGTGATATCTTAGGATAAGTGTCTTTTTCTCTGTGACTTATTTCACTGAGAGTCATCGTACCTAAATCCACTCATCCTGCTGCTACTAGCCTTATGACATTGATTTCATGGCTGAGTGATATTCCATTGTGCCTAAGTACCACAACTTCTTTATCCATTTTTCGCTTTCCTGGGATATTGAAGGTGTAGCGAAGTGGAGGTTCTTGGAAACAGAGCAGCCCTAAACTTTGGGGTGCCTGTGTCTTGTTGATTTTTAGGTTTCCCGATTTATACGCCCATGAGTGGAAGTGTCCTATGCTCTCTAAGCTGTGCTTATTACATGTTTCAGGACACACCGTACACTTCTCCAGAGTGGCTGTTGGCAATTTACAGCCCGCCCATCAGCGTAGCAAGGCTCCCATGTCTCCATGGCCTGTCCTGCATTTCTGGTTTTTACACTTTTTACAGCATGGCCCTTTTGACCGATGGCAAGCGAGACTTGTTTGTAGCGCTGATTTGCCTTTCCGGCTTGCCTGGTTGGCCAAAAAGGGCGTATGCGTTTTTTCCTGAATATATTCAGGAAAAAAGGCATACGCCCTTTTTGGCCAAGGGCATCATTGTCAACGCTTTGCCGCTTTTCATGTGCTTTCAAGGCGAGTCGAGTCTGCCTCCTGAAACCTGTTTCCTGCAATTCTGCCTTGCTTTCAAATCCTCTTCGTTGCCTTCCCTCAATATATTTGTGGACGAGAGTTATCATTTATAACTCTGCAGGTTTGTGAGTTGCAGTGCCCCTGAGCTCCATTTGTCAGCTCGCTTTTTTGGGAGCTGGCCGCCAAAGCGCAGGATTTCTTCAGGCTGTATTTTGGTTCCCGGGTGCAGGCTGAGCCTGTGACTCATTCTTCTTCCTGATGGGAAAATAGAGTGACCTGTGCCTGTCCCAACACCTAGAGCTAGTCTCTCATTGGTTCCCCCTCTTCCCGTTCATCCTCAGGCCAAATTGCGACCTGTCCGAAACAGGAGGTTAAAGGTGCTGATTCTCCAAGTAGGGAGATTGTTAGTAGAGCGGCTGGAATGGCGAACCCGAGCACAAGGAGAGGAGAAATGAGGTGCGTTTGAGAAACCTTTCCCGATCACACGGTGTACCATCTTCTGGGTTTCCCACGCATGTTTTCGATGTAGGAAGATGCCCTTGAACCTGGAGATTTGGGACCCACGGCATGGGTACCACGCAGTAGGACTTTAAAGGGTCTGCGTTTGCTCACCCAAGCTCACCAATCCTCTCAGCCCCAAGAGTGTCCAGCCTCATGTCTCATCCAGCTGTGGGTCTAGATATGGTCAATCCAGGTTGCATCAGAGCCCCTGAACGGATTTTGTAAGAATTTCTCTCTCTTTCACTGTCTTTGTTTTCTGGGGTTTTTTTTAAGTAATCTATTTTTATAATGGGGTTTAGCTGCTTTTCACTGCTGTGTTTATGCCGCGTTACACCCTCTTGATGCACTTCCAGAGAGAGATCAATACATAGGTTTTAAGACTCTTACTAGTCAGATATATTCTTGGGCGGTGAATAGGGGCTGTTGAGTCCAGTTCACTGAGCAGGGAGTAGGTCTTGTCTATTACATATTTGGCTTGTGGAACGGTATCTGAGCTAATTTCAAACCCTTGTTTTATGCATCACCCCACCTCACCTTTCCCGTTAAGCAGCCATAGTGTGTTTTCTAAATGTGTGACTCTGTTCTGTTTTGTAATTCAGTTCAAGTGTAGCGATTTTGACATTCCCTCTATAAGTGATATCTTAGGATAAGTGTCTTTTTCTCTGTGACTTATTTCACTGAGAGTCATCGTACCTAAATCCACTCATCCTGCTGCTACTAGCCTTATGACATTGATTTCATGGCTGAGTGATATTCCATTGTGCCTAAGTACCACAACTTCTTTATCCATTTTTCTCTTTCCTGGGATATTGAAGGTGTAGCGAAGTGGAGGTTCTTGGAAACAGAGCAGCCCTAAACTTTGGGGTGCCTGTGTCTTGTTGATTTTTAGGTTTCCCGATTTATACGCCCATGAGTGGAAGTGCCCTATGCTCTCTAAGCTGTGCTTATTACATGTTTCAGGACACACCGTACACTTCTCCAGAGTGGCTGCTGGCAATTTACAGCCCGCCCATCAGCGTAGCAAGGCTCCCATGTCTCCATGGCCTGTCCTGCATTTCTGGTTTTTACACGTTTTTCAGCATGGCCCTTTTGACCGATGGCAAGCGAGACTTCTTTGTAGCGCTGATTTGCCTTTCCGGCTTGCCTGGTTGGCCAAAAAGGGCGTATGCGTTTTTTCCTGAATATATTCAGGAAAAAACGCATACGCCCTTTTTGGCCAAGGGCATCATTGTCAACGCTTTGCCGCTTTTCATGTGCTTTCAAGGCGAGTCGACTCTGCCTCCTGAAACCTGTTTCCTGCAATTCTGCCTTGCTTTCAAATCCTCTTCGTTGCCTTCCCTCAATATATTTGTGGACGATAGTTATCATTTATAACTCTGCAGGTTTGTGAGTTGCAGTGCCCCTGAGCTCCATTTGTCAACTCGCTTTTTTGGGAGCTGGCCGCCAAAGCGCAGGATTGCTTCAGGCCGTATTCTGGTTCCGGGGGGCAGGGTGAGCCTGTGGCTCATTCTTCTTCCTGATGGGAAAATAGAGTGACCTGTGCCTGTCCCAACACCTAGCGCTAGTCTATCATTGGTTCCCCCTCTTCCCGTTCATCCTCAGGCCAAATTGCGACCTGTACGAAACAGGAGGTTAAAGGTGCTGATTCTCCAAGTAGGGAGATTGTTAGTAGAGAGGCTGGAATGGCGAACCCGAGCACAAGGAGAGGAGAAATGAGGTGCGTTTGAGAAACCTTTCCCGATCACACGGTGTACCATCTTCTGGGTTTCCCACACATGTTTTCGATGTAGGAAGATGCCCTTGAACCTGGAGATTTGGGACCCACGGCATGGGTACCACGCAGTAGGACTTTAAAGGGTCTGCGTTTGCTCACCCAAGCTCACCAATCCTCTCATCCCCAAGAGTGTCCAGCCTCATGTCTCATCCAGCTGTGGGTCTAGATATGGTCAGTCCAGGTTGCATCAGAGCCCCTGAACGGATTTTGTAAGAATTTCTCTCTCTTTCACTGTCTTTGTTTTCTGGGGTTTTTTTTAAGTAATCTATTTTTATAATGGGGTTTAGCTGCTTTTCACTGCTGTGTTTATGCCGCTTTACACCCTCTTGATGCACTTCCAGAGAGAGATCAATACATAGGTTTTAAGACTCTTACTAGTCAGATATATTCTTGGGCGGTGAATAGGGGCTGTTGAGTCCAGTTCACTGAGCAGGGAGTAGGTCTTGTCTATTACATATTTGGCTTGTGGAACGGTATCTGAGCTAATTTCAAACCCTTGTTTTATGCATCACCCCACCTCACCTTTCCCGTTAAGCAGCCATAGTGTGTTTTCTAAATGTGTGACTCTGTTCTGTTTTGTAATTCAGTTCAAGTGTAGCGATTTTGACATTCCCTCTATAAGTGATATCTTAGGATAAGTGTCTTTTTCTCTGTGACTTATTTCACTGAGAGTCATCGTACCTAAATCCACTCATCCTGCTGCTACTAGCCTTATGACATTGATTTCATGGCTGAGTGATATTCCATTGTGCCTAAGTACCACAACTTCTTTATCCATTTTTCGCTTTCCTGGGATATTGAAGGTGTACCGAAGTGGAGGTTCTTGGAAACAGAGCAGCCCTAAACTTTGGGGTGCCTGTGTCTTGTTGATTTTTAGTTTTCCCGATTTATACGCCCATGAGTGGAAGTGCCCTATGCTCTCTAAGCTGTGCTTATTACATGTTTCAGGACACACCGTACACTTCTCCAGAGTGGCTGTTGGCAATTTACAGCCCGCCCATCAGCGTAGCAAGGCTCCCATGTCTCCATGGCCTGTCCTGCATTTCTGGTTTTTACACTTTTTTCAGCATGGCCCTTTTGACCGATGGCAAGCGAGACTTCTTTGTAGCGCTGATTTGCCTTTCCGGCTTGCCTGGTTGGCCAAAAAGGGCGTATGCGTTTTTTCCTGAATATATTCAGGAAAAAACGCATACGCCCTTTTTGGCCAAGGGCATCATTGTCAACGCTTTGCCGCTTTTCATGTGCTTTCAAGGCGAGTCGACTCTGCCTCCTGAAACCTGTTTCCTGCAATTTTGCCTTGCTTTCAAATCCTCTTCGTTGCCTTCCCTCAATATATTTGTGGACGAGAGTTATCATTTATAACTCTGCAGGTTTGTGAGTTGCAGTGCCCCTGAGCTCCATTTGTCAACTCGCTTTTTTGGGAGCTGGCCGCCAAAGCGCAGGATTTCTTCAGGCTGTATTTTGGTTCCCGGGGGCAGGCTGAGCCTGTGACTCATTCTTCTTCCTGATGGGAAAATAGAGTGACCTGTGCCTGTCCCAACACCTAGAGCTAGTCTCTCATTGGTTCCCCCTCTTCCCGTTCATCCTCAGGCCAAATTGCGACCTGTCCGAAACAGGAGGTTAAAGGTGCTGATTCTCCAAGTAGGGAGATTGTTAGTAGAGCGGCTGGAATGGCGAACCCGAGCACAAGGAGAGGAGAAATGAGGTGCGTTTGAGAAACCTTTCCCGATCACACGGTGTACCATCTTCTGGGTTTCCCACGCATGTTTTCGATGTAGGAAGATGCCCTTGAACCTGGAGATTTGGGACCCACGGCATGGGTACCACGCAGTAGGACTTTAAAGGGTCTGCGTTTGCTCACCCAAGCTCACCAATCCTCTCAGCCCCAAGAGTGTCCAGCCTCATGTCTCATCCAGCTGTGGGTCTAGATATGGTCAATCCAGGTTGCATCAGAGCCCCTGAACGGATTTTGTAAGAATTTCTCTCTCTTTCACTGTCTTTGTTTTATGGGGTTTTTTTTAAGTAATCTATTTTTATAATGGGGTTTAGCTGCTTTTCACTGCTGTGTTTATGCCGCTTTACACCCTCTTGATGCACTTCCAGAGAGAGATCAATACATAGGTTTTAAGACTCTTACTAGTCAGATATATTCTTGGGCGGTGAATAGGGGCTGTTGAGTCCAGTTCACTGAGCAGGGAGTAGGTCTTGTCTATTACACATTAGGCTTGTGGAACGGTATCTGAGGTAATTTCAAACCCTTGTTTTATGCATCACCCCACCTCACCTTTCCCGTTAAGCAGCCATAGTGTTTTTTCTAAATGTGTGACTCTGTTCTGTTTTGTAATTCCGTTCAACTGTAGCGATTTTGACATTCCCTGTATAAGTGATATCTTAGGATAAGTGTCTTTTTCTCTGTGACTTATTTCACTGAGAGTCATCGTACCTAAATCCACTCATCCTGCTGCTACTAGCCTTATGACATTGATTTCATGGCTGAGTGATATTCCATTGTGCCTAAGTACCACAACTTCTTTATCCATTTTTCGCTTTCCTGGGATATTGAAGGTGTACCGAAGTGGAGGTTCTTGGAAACAGAGCAGCCCTAAACTTTGGGGTGCCTGTGTCTTGTTGATTTTTAGGTTTCCCGATTTATACGCCCATGAGTGGAAGTGCCCTATGCTCTCTAAGCTGTGCTTATTACATGTTTCAGGACACACCATACACTTCTCCAGAGTGGCTGTTGGCAATTTACAGCCCGCCCATCAGCGTAGCAAGGCTCCCATGTCTCCATGGCCTGTCCTGCATTTGTGGTTTTTACACTTTTTTCAGCATGGCCCTTTTGACCGATGGCAAGCAAGACTTCTTTGTAGCGCTGATTTGCCTTTCCGGCTTGCCTGGTTGGCCAGAAGGGGCGTATGCGTTTTTTCCTGAATATATTCAGGAAAAAACGCATACGCCCTTTTTGGCCAAGGGCATCATTGTCAACGCTTTGCCGCTTTTCATGTGCTTTCAAGGCGAGTCGAGTCTGCCTCCTGAAACCTGTTTCCTGCAATTCTGCCTTGCTTTCAAATCCTCCTCGTTGCCTTCCCTCAATATATTTGTGGACGAGAGTTATCATTTATAACTCTGCAGGTTTGTGAGTTGCAGTGCCCCTGAGCTCCATTTGTCAAGTCGCTTTTTTGGGAGCTGGCCGCCAAAGCGCAGGATTGCTTCAGGCCGTATTCTGGTTCCGGGGGGCAGGCTGAGCCTGTGGTTCATTCTTCTTCCTGATGGGAAAATAGAGTGACCTGTGCCTGTCCCAACACCTAGCGCTAGTCTCTCATTGGTTCCCCGTCTTCCCGTTCATCCTCAGTCCAAATTGCGACCTGTCCGAAACAGGAGGTTAAAGGTGCTGATTCTCCAAGTAGGGAGATGGTTAGTAGAGCGGCTGGAATGGCGAACCCGAGCACAAGGAGAGGAGAAATGAGGTGCGTTTGAGAAACCTTTCCCGATCACACGGTGTACCATCTTCTGGGTTTCCCACGCATGTTTTCGATGTAGGAAGATGCCCTTGAACCTGGAGATTTGGGACCCACGGCATGGGTACCACGCAGTATGACTTTAAAGGGTCTGCGTTTGCTCACCCAAGCTCACCAATCCTCTCAGCCCCAAGAGTGTCCAGCCTCATGTCTCATCCAGCTGTGGGTCTAGATATGGTCAATCCAGGTTGCATCAGAGCCCCTGAACGGATTTTGTAAGAATTTCTCTCTCTTTCACTGTCTTTGTTTTCTGGGTTTTTTGTTAAGTAATCTATTTTTATAATGGGGTTTAGCTGCTTTTCACTGCTGTGTTTATGCCGCTTTACACCCTCTTGATTCACTTCCAGAGAGAGATCAATACATAGGTTTTAAGACTCTTACTAGTCAGATATATTCTTGGGCGGTGAATAGGGGCTGTTGAGTCCAGTTCACTGAGAAGCGAGTAGGTCTTGTCTATTACATATTTGGCTTGTGGAACGGTATCTGAGCTAATTTCAAACCCTTGTTTTATGCATCACCCCACCTCACCTTTCCCGTTAAGCAGCCATAGTGTGTTTTCTAAATGTGTAACTCTGTTCTGTTTTGTAATTCAGTTCAAGTGTAGCAATTTTGACATTCCCTCTATAAGTGATATCTTAGGATAAGTGTCTTTTTCTCTGTGACTTATTTCACTGAGAGTCATCGTACCTAAATCCACTCATCCTGCTGCTACTAGCCTTATGACATTGATTTCATGGCTGAGTGATATTCCATTGTGCCTAAGTACCACCACTTCTTTATCCATTTTTCGCTTTCCTGGGATATTGAAGGTGTAGCGAAGTGGAGGTTCTTGGAAACAGAGCAGCCCTAAACTTTGGGGTGCCTGTGTCTTGTTGATTTTTAGGTTTCCCGATTTATACGCCCATGAGTGGAAGTGCCCTATGCTCTCTAAGCTGTGCTTATTACATGTTTCAGGACACACCGTACACTTCTCCAGAGTGGCTGCTGGCAATTTACAGCCCGCCCATCAGCGTAGCAAGGCTCCCATGTCTCCATGGCCTGTCCTGCATTTCTGGTTTTTACACTTTTTTCAGCATGGCCCTTTTGACCGATGGCAAGCGAGACTTCTTTGTAGCGCTGATTTGCCTTTCCGGCTTGCCTGGTTGGCCAAAAAGGGCGTATGCGTTTTTTCCTGAATATATTCAGGAAAAAACGCATACGCCCTTTTTGGCCAAGGGCATCATTGTCAACGCTTTGCCGCTTTTCATGTGCTTTCAAGGCGAGTCGAGTCTGCCTCCTGAAACCTGTTTCCTGCAATTCTGCCTTGCTTTCAAATCCTCCTCGTTGCCTTCGCTCAATATATTTGTGGACGAGAGTTATCATTTATAACTCTGCAGGTTTGTGAGTTGCAGTGCCCCTGAGCTCCATTTGTCAAGTCGCTTTTTTGGGAGCTGGCCGCCAAAGCGCAGGATTGCTTCAGGCCGTATTCTGGTTCCGGGGGGCAGGCTGAGCCTGTGGCTCATTCTTCTTCCTGATGGGAAAATAGAGTGACCTGTGCCTGTCCCAACACCTAGCGCTAGTCTCTCATTGGTTCCCCGTATTCCCGTTCATCCTCAGTCCAAATTGCGACCTGTCCGAAACAGGAGGTTAAAGGTGCTGATTCTCCAAGTAGGGAGATTGTTAGTAGAGCGGCTGGAATGGCGAACCCGAGCACAAGGAGAGGAGAAATGAGGTGCGTTGGAGAAACCTTTCCCGATCACACGGTGTACCATCTTCTGGGTTTCCCACGCATGTTTTCGATGTAGGAAGATGCCCTTGAACCTGGAGAATTGGGACCCACGGCATGGGTACCACGCAGTAGGACTTTAAAGGGTCTGCGTTTGCTCACCCAAGCTCACCAATCCTCTCAGCCCCAAGAGTGTCCAGCCTCATGTCTCATCCAGCTGTGGGTCTAGATATGGTCAATCCAGGTTGCATCAGAGCCCCTGAACGGATTTTGTAAGAATTTCTCTCTCTTTCACTGTCTTTGTTTTATGGGGTTTTTTTTAAGTAATCTATTTTTATAATGGGGTTTAGCTGCTTTTCACTGCTGTGTTTATGCCGCTTTACACCCTCTTGATGCACTTCCAGAGAGAGATCAATACATAGGTTTTAAGACTCTTACTAGTCAGATATATTCTTGGGCGGTGAATAGGGGCTGTTGAGTCCAGTTCACTGAGCAGGGAGTAGGTCTTGTCTATTACACATTTGGCTTGTGGAACGGTATCTGAGCTAATTTCAAACCCTTGTTTTATGCATCACCCCACCTCACCTTTCCCGTTAAGCAACCATAGTGTGTTTTCTAAATGTGTGACTCTGTTCTGTTTTGTAATTCCGTTCAAGTGTAGCGATTTTGACATTCCCTCTATAAGTGATATCTTAGGATAAGTGTCTTTTTCTCTGTGACTTATTTCACTGAGAGTCATCGTACCTAAATCCACTCATCCTGCTGCTACTAGCCTTATGACATTGATTTCATGGCTGAGTGATATTCCATTGTGCCTAAGTACCACAAGTTCTTTATCCATTTTTCGCTTTCCTGGGATATTGAAGGTGTAGCGAAGTGGAGGTTCTTGGAAACAGAGCAGCCCTAAACTTTGGGATGCCTGTGTCTTGTTGATTTTTAGGTTTCCCGATTTATACGCCCATGAGTGGAAGTGCCCTATGCTCTCTAAGCTGTGCTTATTACATGTTTCAGGACACACCATACACTTCTCCAGAGTGGCTGTTGGCAATTTACAGCCCGCCCATCAGCGTAGCAAGGCTCCCATGTCTCCATGGCCTGTCCTGCATTTCTGGTTTTTACACTTTTTTCAGCATGGCCCTTTTGACCGATGGCAAGCAAGACTTCTTTGTAGCGCTGATTTGCCTTTCCGGCTTGCCTGGTTGGCCAAAAGGGGCGTATGCGTTTTTTCCTGAATATATTCAGGAAAAAACGCATACGCCCCTTTTGGCCAAGGGCATCATTGTCAACGCTTTGCCGCTTTTCATGTGCTTTCAAGGCGAGTCGAGTCTGCCTCCTGAAACCTGTTTCCTGCAATTCTGCCTTGCCTTCAAATCCTCTTCGTTGCCTTCCCTCAATATATTTGTGGACGAGAGTTATCATTTATAACTCTGCAGGTTTGTGAGTTGCAGTGCCCCTGAGCTCCATTTGTCAACTCGCTTTTTTGGGAGCTGGCCGCCAAAGCGCACGATTGCTTCAGGCCGTATTCTGGTTCCGGGGGGCAGGCTGAGCCTGTGGTTCATTCTTCTTCCTGATGGGAAAATAGAGTGACCTGTGCCTGTCCCAACACCTAGAGCTAGTCTCTCATTGGTTCCCCCTCTTCCCGTTCATCCTCAGGCCAAATTGCGACCTGTCCGAAACAGGAGGTTAAAGGTGCTGATTCTCCAAGTAGGGAGATTGTTAGTAGAGAGGCTGGAATGGCGAACCCGAGCAGAAGGAGAGGAGAAATGAGGTGTGTTTGAGAAACCTTTCCCGATCACACGGTGTACCATCTTCTGGGTTTCCCACACATGTTTTCGATGTAGGAAGATGCCCTTGAACCTGGAGATTTGGGACCCATGGCATGGGTACCACGCAGTAGGACTTTAAAGGGTCTGCGTTTGCTCACCCAAGCTCACCAATCCTCTCAGCCCCAAGAGTGTCCAGCCTCATGTCTCATCCAGCTGTGGGTCTAGATATGGTCAATCCAGGTTGCATCAGAGCCCCTGAAAGGATTTTGTAAGAATTTCTCTCTCTTTCACTGTCTTTGTTTTCTGGGGTTTTTTTTAAGTAATCTATTTTTATAATGGGGTTTAGCTGCTTTTCACTGCTGTGTTTATGCCGCTTTACACCCTCTTGATGCACTTCCAGAGAGAGATCAATACATAGGTTTTAAGACTCTTACTAGTCAGATATATTCTTGGGCGGTGAATAGGGGCTGTTGAGTCCAGTTCACTGAGCAGGGAGTAGGTCTTGTCTATTACACATTTGGCTTGTGGAACGGTATCTGAGCTAATTTCAAACCCTTGTTTTATGCATCACCCCACCTCACCTTTCCCGTTAAGCAGCCATAGTGTGTTTTCTAAATGTGTGACTCTGTTCTGTTTTGTAATTCCGTTCAAGTGTAGCGATTTTGACATTCCCTCTATAAGTGATATCTTAGGATAAGTGTCTTTTTCTCTGTGACTTAATTCACTGAGAGTCATCGTACCTAAATCCACTCATCCTGCTGCTACTAGCCTTATGACATTGATTTCATGGCTGAGTGATATTCCATTGTGCCTAAGTACCACAACTTCTTTATCCATTTTTCGCTTTCCTGGGATATTGATGGTGTACCGAAGTGGAGGTTCTTGGAAACAGAGCAGCCCTAAACTTTGGGGTGCCTGTGTCTTGTTGATTTTTAGGTTTCCCGATTTATACGCCCATGAGTGGAAGTGCCCTATGCTCTCTAAGCTGTGCTTATTACATGTTTCAGGACACACCATACACTTCTCCAGAGTGGCTGTTGGCAATTTACAGCCCGCCCATCAGCGTAGCAAGGCTCCCATGTCTCCATGGCCTGTCCTGCATTTCTGGTTTTTACACTTTTTTCAGCATGGCCCTTTTGACCGATGGCAAGCAAGACTTCTTTGTAGCGCTGATTTGCCTTTCTGGCTTGCCTGGTTGGCCAAAAGGGGCGTATGCGTTTTTTCCTGAATATATTCAGGAAAAAACGCATACGCCCCTTTTGGCCACGGGCATCATTGTCAACGCTTTGCCGCTTTTCATGTGCTTTCAAGGCGAGTCGAGTCTGCCTCCTGAAACCTGTTTCCTGCAATTCTGCCTTGCCTTCAAATCCTCTTCCTTGCCTTCCCTCAATATATTTGTGGACGAGAGTTATCATTTATAACTCTGCAGGTTTGTGAGTTGCAGTGCCCCTGACCTCCATTTGTCAACTCGCTTTTTTGGGAGCTGGCCGCCAAAGCGCAGGATTGCTTCAGGCCGTATTCTGGTTCCGGGGAGCAGGCTGAGCCTGTGGTTCATTCTTCTTCCTGATGGGAAAATAGAGTGACCTTTGCCTGTCCCAACACCTAGCGCTAGTCACTCATTGGTTCCCCGTATTCCCGTTCATCCTCAGGCCAAATTGCGACCTGTCCGAAACAGGAGGTTAAAGGTGCTGATTCTCCAAGTAGGGAGATTGTTAGTAGAGCGGCTGGAATGGCGAACCCGAGCACAAGGAGAGGAGAA
The DNA here is from genome assembly GCF_028564815.1 of Eubalaena glacialis. Lineage (NCBI taxonomy): Eukaryota > Metazoa > Chordata > Mammalia > Artiodactyla > Balaenidae > Eubalaena > Eubalaena glacialis. The sequence continues at coordinate 117,540,466 of NC_083722.1, forward strand.
ATGAGGTGCGTTTGAGAAACCTTTCCCGATCACACGGTGTACCATCTTCTGGGTTTCCCACGCATGTTTTCGATGTAGGAAGATGCCCTTGAACCTGGAGAATTGGGACCCACGGCATGGGTACCACGCAGTATGACTTTAAAGGGTCTGCGTTTGCTCACCCAAGCTCACCAATCCTCTCAGCCCCAAGAGTGTCCAGCCTCATGTCTCATCCAGCTGTGGGTCTAGATATGGTCAATCCAGGTTGCATCAGAGCCCCTGAACGGATTTTGTAAGAATTTCTCTCTCTTTCACTGTCTTTGTTTTATGGGGTTTTTTTTAAGTAATCTATTTTAATAATGGGGTTTAGCTGCTTTTCACTGATGTGTTTATGCCGCTTTACACCCTCTTGATGCACTTCCAGAGAGAGATCAATACATAGGTTTTAAGACTCTTACTAGTTAGATATATTCTTGGGCGGTGAATAGGGGCTGTTGAGTCCCGTTCACTGAGCAGGGAGTAGGTCTTGTCTATTACATATTTGGCTTGTGGAACGGTATCTGAGCTAATTTCAAACCCTTGTTTTATGCATCACCCCACCTCACCTTTCCCGTTAAGCAGCCATAGTGTGTTTTCTAAATGTGTGACTCTGTTCTGTTTTGTAATTCAGTTCAAGTGTAGCGATTTTGACATTCCCTCTATAAGTGATATCTTAGGATAAGTGTCTTTTTCTCTGTGACTTATTTCACTGAGAGTCATCGTACCTAAATCCACTCATCCTGCTGCTACTAGCCTTATGACATTGATTTCATGGCTGAGTGATATTCCATTGTGCCTAAGTACCACAACTTCTTTATCCATTTTTCACTCTCCTGGGATATTGAAGGTGTAGCGAAGTGGAGGTTCTTGGAAACAGAGCAGCCCTAAACTTTGGGGTGCCTGTGTCTTGTTGATTTTTAGGTTTCCCGATTTATACGCCCATGAGTGGAAGTGCCCTATGCTCTCTAAGCTGTGCTTATTACATGTTTCAGGACACACCATACACTTCTCCAGAGTGGCTGTTGGCAATTTACAGCCCGCCCATCAGCGTAGCAAGGCTCCCATGTCTCCATGGCCTGTCCTGCATTTCTGGTTTTTACACTTTTTTCAGCATGGCCCTTTTGACCGATGGCAAGCAAGACTTCTTTGTAGCGCTGATTTGCCTTTCTGGCTTGCCAGGTTGGCCAAAAGGGGCGTATGCGTTTTTTCCTGAATATATTCAGGAAAAAACGCATACGCCCCTTTTGGCCAAGGGCATCATTGTCAACGCTTTGCCGCTTTTCATGTGCTTTCAAGGCGAGTCGAGTCTGCCTCCTGAAACCTGTTTCCTGCAATTCTGCCTTGCTTTCAAATCCTCTTCGTTGCCTTCCCTCAATATATTTGTGGACGAGAGTTATCATTTATAACTCTGCAGGTTTGTGAGTTGCAGTGCCCCTGAGCTCCATTTGTCAAGTCGCTTTTTTGGGAGCTGGCCGCCAAAGCGCAGGATTGCTTCAGGCCGTATTCTGGTTCCGGGGGGCAGGCTGAGCCTGTGGTTCAATCTTCTTCCTGATGGGAAAATAGAGTGACCTGTGCCTGTCCCAACACCTAGAGCTAGTCTCTCATTGGTTCCCCCTCTTCCCGTTCATCCTCAGGCCAAATTGCGACTTGTATGAAACAGGAGGTTAAAGGTGCTGATTCTCCAAGTAGGGAGATTGTTAGTAGAGCGGCTGGAATGGCGAACCCGAGCACAAGGAGAGGAGAAATGAGGTGCGTTGGAGAAACCTTTCCCGATCACACGGTGTACCATCTTCTGGGTTTCCCACGCATGTTTTCGATGTAGGAAGATGCCCTTGAACCTGGAGATTTGGGACCCACGGCATGGGTACCACGCAGCATGACTTTAAAGGGTCTGTGTTTGCTCACCCAAGCTGACCAATCATCTCAGCCCCAAGAGTGTCCAGCCTTATGTCTCATCCAGCTGTGGGTCTAGATATGGTCAATCCAGGTTGCATCAGAGCCCCTGAACGGATTTTGTAAGAATTTCTCTCTCTTTCACTGTCTTTGTTTTATGGGGTTTTTTTTAAAGTAATCTATTTTGATAATGGGGTTTAGCTGCTTTTCACTGCTGTGTTTATGCCGCTTTACACCCTCTTGATTCACTTCCAGAGAGATATCAATACATAGGTTTTAAGACTCTTACTAGTCAGATATATTCTTGGGCGGTGAATAGGGGCTGTTGAGTCCAGTTCACTGAGCAGGGAGGAGGTCTTGTCTATTACATATTTGGCTTGTGGAACGGTATCTGAGCTAATTTCAAACCCTTGTTTTATGCATCACCCCACCTCACCTTTCCCGTTAAGCAGCCATAATGTGTTTTCTAAATGTGTGACTCTGTTCTGTTTTGTAATTCAGTTCAAGTGTAGCGATTTTGACATTCCCTCTATAAGTGATATCTTAGGATAAGTGTCCTTTTCTCTGTGACTTATTTCACTGAGAGTCATCGTACCTAAATCCACTCATCCTGCTGCTACTAGCCTTATGACATTGATTTCATGGCTGAGTGATATTCCATTGTGCCTAAGTACCACAACTTCTTTATCCATTTTTCTCTTTCCTGGGATATTGAAGGTGTACCGAAGTGGAGGTTCTTGGAAACAGAGCAGCCCTAAACTTTGGGGTGCCTGTGTCTTGTTGATTTTTAGGTTTCCCGATTTATACGCCCATGAGTGGAAGTGCCCTATGCTCTCTAAGCTGTGCTTATTACATGTTTCAGGACACACCGTACACTTCTCCAGAGTGGCTGTTGGCAATTTACATCCCGCCCATCAGCGTAGCAAGGCTCCCATGTCTCCATGGCCTGTCCTGCATTTCTGGTTTTTACACTTTTTTCAGCATGGCCCTTTTGACCGATGGCAATCGAGACTTCTTTGTAGCGCTGATTTGCCTTTCCGGCTTGCCTGGTTGGCCAAAAAGGGCGTATGCGTTTTTTCCTGAATATATTCAGGAAAAAACGCATACGCCCTTTTTGGCCAAGGGCATCATTGTCAACGCTTTGCCGCTTTTCATGTGCTTTCAAGGCGAGTCGAGTCTGCCTCCTGAAACCTGTTTCCTGCAATTCTGCCTTGCTTTCAAATCCTCTTCGTTGCCTTCCCTCAATATATTTGTGGACGAGAGTTATCATTTATAACTCTGCAGGTTTGTGAGTTGCAGTGCCCCTGAGCTCCATTTGTCAACTCGCTTTTTTGGGAGCTGGCCGCCAAAGCGCAGGATTGCTTCAGGCCGTATTCTGGTTCCGGGGGGCAGGCTGAGCCTGTGGTTCATTCTTCTTCCTGATGGGAAAATAGAGTGACCTGTGCCTGTCCCAACACCTAGAGCTAGTCTCTCATTGGTTCCCCCTCTTCCCGTTCATCCTCAGGCCAAATTGCGACCTGTACGAAACAGGAGGTTAAAGGTGCTGATTCTCCAAGTAGGGAGATTGTTAGTAGAGCGGCTGGAATGGCGAACCCGAGCACAAGGAGAGGAGAAATGAGGTGCGTTGGAGAAACCTTTCCCGATCACACGGTGTACCATCTTCTGGGTTTCCCACGCATGTTTTCGATGTAGGAAGATGCCCTTGAACCTGGAGATTTGGGACCCACGGCATGGGTACCACGCAGTATGACTTTAAAGGGTCTGCGTTTGCTCACCCAAGCTGACCAATCCTCTCAGCCCCAAGAGTGTCCAGCCTTATGTCTCATCCAGCTGTGGGTCTAGATATGGTCAATCCAGGTTGCATCAGAGCCCCTGAACGGATTTTGTAAGAATTTCTCTCTCTTTCACTGTCTTTGTTTTATGGGGTTTTTTTTAAAGTAATCTATTTTGATAATGGGGTTTAGCTGCTTTTCACTGCTGTGTTTATGCCGCTTTACACCCTCTTGATTCACTTCCAGAGAGATATCAATACATAGGTTTTAAGACTCTTACTAGTCAGATATATTCTTGGGCGGTGAAGAGGGGCTGTTGAGTCCAGTTCACTGAGCAGGGAGGAGGTCTTGTCTATTACATATTTGGCTTGTGGAACGGTATCTGAGCTAATTTCAAACCCTTGTTTTATGCATCACCCCACCTCACCTTTCCCGTTAAGCAGCCATAATGTGTTTTCTAAATGTGTGACTCTGTTCTGTTTTGTAATTCAGTTCAAGTGTAGCGATTTTGACATTCCCTCTATAAGTGATATCTTAGGATAAGTGTCCTTTTCTCTGTGACTTATTTCACTGAGAGTCATCGTACCTAAATCCACTCATCCTGCTGCTACTAGCCTTATGACATTGATTTCATGGCTGAGTGATATTCCATTGTGCCTAAGTACCACAACTTCTTTATCCATTTTTCTCTTTCCTGGGATATTGAAGGTGTACCGAAGTGGAGGTTCTTGGAAACAGAGCAGCCCTAAACTTTGGGGTGCCTGTGTCTTGTTGATTTTTAGGTTTCCCGATTTATACGCCCATGAGTGGAAGTGCCCTATGCTCTCTAAGCTGTGCTTATTACATGTTTCAGGACACACCGTACACTTCTCCAGAGTGGCTGTTGGCAATTTACATCCCGCCCATCAGCGTAGCAAGGCTCCCATGTCTCCATGGCCTGTCCTGCATTTCTGGTTTTTACACTTTTTTCAGCATGGCCCTTTTGACCGATGGCAAGCGAGACTTCTTTGTAGCGCTGATTTGCCTTTCCGGCTTGCCTGGTTGGCCAAAAAGGGCGTATGCGTTTTTTCCTGAATATATTCAGGAAAAAACGCATACGCCCTTTTTGGCCAAGGGCATCATTGTCAACGCTTTGCCGCTTTTCATGTGCTTTCAAGGCGAGTCGAGTCTGCCTCCTGAAACCTGTTTCCTGCAATTCTGCCTTGCTTTCAAATCCTCTTCGTTGCCTTCCCTCAATATATTTGTGGACGAGAGTTATCATTTATAACTCTGCAGGTTTGTGAGTTGCAGTGCCCCTGAGCTCCATTTGTCAAGTCGCTTTTTTGGGAGCTGGCCGCCAAAGCGCAGGATTGCTTCAGGCCGTATTCTGGTTCCGGGGGGCAGGCTGAGCCTGTGGTTCATTCTTCTTCCTGATGGGAAAATAGAGTGACCTGTGCCTGTCCCAACACCTAGAGCTAGTCTCTCATTGGTTCCCCCTCTTCCCGTTCATCCTCAGGCCAAATTGCGACCTGTACGAAACAGGAGGTTAAAGGTGCTGATTCTCCAAGTAGGGAGATTGTTAGTAGAGCGGCTGGAATGGCGAACCCGAGCACAAGGAGAGGAGAAATGAGGTGCGTTGGAGAAACCTTTCCCGATCACACGGTGTACCATCTTCTGGGTTTCCCACGCATGTTTTTGATGTAGGAAGATGCCCTTGAACCTGGAGATTTGGGACCCACGGCATGGGTACCACGCAGCATGACTTTAAAGGGTCTGCGTTTGCTCACCCAAGCTCACCAATTCTCTCAGCCCCAAGAGTGTCCAGCCTTATGTCTCATCCAGCTGTGGGTCTAGATATGGTCAATCCAGGTTGCATCAGAGCCCCTGAACGGATTTTGTAAGAATTTCTCTCTCTTTCACTGTCTTTGTTTTATGGGGTTTTTTTTAAAGTAATCTATTTTGATAATGGGGTTTAGCTGCTTTTCACTGCTGTGTTTATGCCGCTTTACACCCTCTTGATTCACTTCCAGAGAGATATCAATACATAGGTTTTAAGACTCTTACTAGTCAGATATATTCTTGGGCGGTGAATAGGGGCTGTTGAGTCCAGTTCACTGAGCAGGGGGTAGGTCTTGTCTATTACATATTTGGCTTGTGGAACGGTATCTGAGCTAATTTCAAACCCTTGTTTTATGCATCACCCCACCTCACCTTTCCCGTTAAGCAGCCATAGTGTGTTTTCTAAATGTGTGACTCTGTTCTGTTTTGTAATTCAGTTCAAGTGTAGCGATTTTGACATTCCCTCTATAAGTGATATCTTATGATAAGTGTCCTTTTCTCTGTGACTTATTTCACTGAGAGTCATCGTACCTAAATCCACTCATCCTGCTGCTACTAGCCTTATGACATTGATTTCATGGCTGAGTGATATTCCATTGTGCCTAAGTACCACAACTTCTTTATCCATTTTTCTCTTTCCTGGGATATTGAAGGTGTACCGAAGTGGAGGTTCTTGGAAACAGAGCAGCCCTAAACTTTGGGGTGCCTGTGTCTTGTTGAGTTTTAGGTTGCCCGATTTATACGCCCATGAGTGGAAGTGCCCTATGCTCTCTAAGCTGTGCTTATTACATGTTTCAGGACACACCGTACACTTCTCCAGATTGGCTGTTGGCAATTTACATCCCGCCCATCAGCGTAGCAAGGCTCCCATGTCTCCGTGGCCTGTCCTGCATTTCTGGTTTTTACACTTTTTTCAGCATGGCCCTTTTGACCGATGGCAAGCGAGACTTGTTTGTAGCGCTGATTTGCCTTTCCGGCTTGCCTGGTTGGCCAAAAAGGGCGTATGCGTTTTTTCCTGAATATATTCAGGAAAAAACGCATACGCCCTTTTTGGCCAAGGGCATCATTGTCAACGCTTTGCCGCTTTTCATGTGCTTTCAAGGCGAGTCGAGTCTGCCTCCTGAAACCTGTTTCCTGCAATTCTGCCTTGCTTTCAAATCCTCTTCGTTGCCTTCCCTCAATATATTTGTGGACGAGAGTTATCATTTATAACTCTGCAGGTTTGTGAGTTGCAGTGCCCCTGAGCTCCATTTGTCAAGTCGCTTTTTTGGGAGCTGGCCGCCAAAGCGCAGGATTGCTTCAGGCCGTATTCTGGTTCCGGGGGGCAGGCTGAGCCTGTGGTTCATTCTTCTTCCTGATGGGAAAATAGAGTGACCTGTGCCTGTCCCAACACCTAGAGCTAGTCTCTCATTGGTTCCCCCTCTTCCCGTTCATCCTCAGGCCAAATTGCGACCTGTACGAAACAGGAGGTTAAAGGTGCTGATTCTCCAAGTAGAGAGATTGTTAGTAGAGCGGCTGGAATGGCGAACCCGAGCACAAGGAGAGGAGAAATGAGGTGCGTTGGAGAAACCTTTCCCGATCACACGGTGTACCATCTTCTGGGTTTCCCACGCATGTTTTCGATGTAGGAAGATGCCCTTGAACCTGGAGATTTGGGACCCACGGCATGGGTACCACGCAGCATGACTTTAAAGGGTCTGCGTTTGCTCACCCAAGCTCACCAATTCTCTCAGCCCCAAGAGTGCCCAGCCTTATGTCTCATCCAGCTGTGGGTCTAGATATGGTCAATCCAGGTTGCATCAGAGCCCCTGAACGGATTTTGTAAGAATTTCTCTCTCTTTCACTGTCTTTGTTTTATGGGGTTTTTTTTAAAGTAATCTATTTTGATAATGGGGTTTAGCTGCTTTTCACTGCTGTGTTTATGCCGCTTTACACCCTCTTGATTCACTTCCAGAGAGATATCAATACATAGGTTTCAAGACTCTTACTAGTCAGATATATTCTTGGGCGGTGAATAGGGGCTGTTGAGTCCAGTTCACTGAGCAGGGGGTAGGTCTTGTCTATTACATATTTGGCTTGTGGAACGGTATCTGAGCTAATTTCAAACCCTTGTTTTATGCATCACCCCACCTCACCTTTCCCGTTAAGCAGCCATAGTGTGTTTTCTAAATGTGTGACTCTGTTCTGTTTTGTAATTCAGTTCAAGTGTAGCGATTTTGACATTCCCTCTATAAGTGATATCTTAGGATAAGTGTCCTTTTCTGTGTGACTTATTTCACTGAGAGTCATCGTACCTAAATCCACTCATCCTGCTGCTACTAGCCTTATGACATTGATTTCATGGCTGAGTGATATTCCATTGTGCCTAAGTACCACCACTTCTTTATCCATTTTTCTCTTTCCTGGGATATTGAAGGTGTACCGAAGTGGAGGTTCTTGGAAACAGAGCAGCCCTAAACTTTGGGGTGCCTGTGTCTTGTTGATTTTTAGGTTGCCCGATTTATACGCCCATGAGTGGAAGTGCCCTATGCTCTCTAAGCTGTGCTTATTACATGTTTCAGGACACACCGTACACTTCTCCAGAGTAGCTGTTGGCAATTTACATCCCGCCCATCAGCGTAGCAAGGCTCCCATGTCTCCGTGGCCTGTCCTGCATTTCTGGTTTTTACACTTTTTTCAGCATGGCCCTTTTGACCGATGGCAAGCGAGACTTGTTTGTAGCGCTGATTTGCCTTTCCGGCTTGCCTGGTTGGCCAAAAAGGGCGTATGCGTTTTTTCCTGAATATATTCAGGAAAAAACGCATACGCCCTTTTTGGCCAAGGGCATCATTGTCAACGCTTTGCCGCTTTTCATGTGCTTTCAAGGCGAGTCGAGTCTGCCTCCTGAAACCTGTTTCCTGCAATTCTGCCTTGCTTTCAAATCCTCTTCGTTGCCTTCCCTCAATATATTTGTGGACGAGAGTTATCATTTATAACTCTGCAGGTTTGTGAGTTGCAGTGCCCCTGAGCTCCATTTGTCAAGTCGCTTTTTTGGGAGCTGGCCGCCAAAGCGCAGGATTGCTTCAGGCCGTATTCTGGTTCCGGGGGGCAGGCTGAGCCTGTGGTTCATTCTTCTTCCTGATGGGAAAATAGAGTGACCTGTGCCTGTCCCAACACCTAGAGCTAGTCTCTCATTGGTTCCCCCTCTTCCCGTTCATCCTCAGGCCAAATTGCGACCTGTACGAAACAGGAGGTTAAAGGTGCTGATTCTCCAAGTAGAGAGATTGTTAGTAGAGCGGCTGGAATGGCGAACCCGAGCACAAGGAGAGGAGAAATGAGGTGCGTTGGAGAAACCTTTCCCGATCACACGGTGTACCATCTTCTGGGTTTCCCACGCATGTTTTCGATGTAGGAAGATGCCCTTGAACCTGGAGATTTGGGACCCACGGCATGGGTACCACGCAGCATGACTTTAAAGGGTCTGCGTTTGCTCACCCAAGCTCACCAATTCTCTCAGCCCCAAGAGTGCCCAGCCTTATGTCTCATCCAGCTGTGGGTCTAGATATGGTCAATCCAGGTTGCATCAGAGCCCCTGAACGGATTTTGTAAGAATTTCTCTCTCTTTCACTGTCTTTGTTTTATGGGGTTTTTTTTAAAGTAATCTATTTTGATAATGGGGTTTAGCTGCTTTTCACTGCTGTGTTTATGCCGCTTTACACCCTCTTGATTCACTTCCAGAGAGATATCAATACATAGGTTTTAAGACTCTTACTAGTCAGATATATTCTTGGGCGGTGAATAGGGGCTGTTGAGTCCAGTTCACTGAGCAGGGGGTAGGTCTTGTCTATTACATATTTGGCTTGTGGAACGGTATCTGAGCTAATTTCAAACCCTTGTTTTATGCATCACCCCACCTCACCTTTCCCGTTAAGCAGCCATAGTGTGTTTTCTAAATGTGTGACTCTGTTCTGTTTTGTAATTCAGTTCAAGTGTAGCGATTTTGACATTCCCTCTATAAGTGATATCTTAGGATAAGTGTCCTTTTCTCTGTGACTTATTTCACTGAGAGTCATCGTACCTAAATCCACTCATCCTGCTGCTACTAGCCTTATGACATTGATTTCATGGCTGAGTGATATTCCATTGTGCCTAAGTACCACAACTTCTTTATCCATTTTTCTCTTTCCTGGGATATTGAAGGTGTAGCGAAGTGGAGGTTCTTGGAAACAGAGCAGCCCTAAACTTTGGGGTGCCTGTGTCTTGTTGATTTTTAGGTTTCCCGATATATACGCCCATGAGTGGAAGTGCCCTATGCTCTCTAAGCTGTGCTTATTACATGTTTCAGGACACACCGTACACTTCTCCAGAGTGGCTGTTGGCAATTTACATCCCGCCCATCAGCGTAGCAAGGCTCCCATGTCTCCGTGGCCTGTCCTGCATTTCTGGTTTTTACACTTTTTTCAGCATGGCCCTTTTGACCGATGGCAAGCGAGACTTGTTTGTAGCGCTGATTTGCCTTTCCGGCTTGCCTGGTTGGCCAAAAAGGGCGTATGCGTTTTTTCCTGAATATATTCAGGAAAAAACGCATACGCCCTTTTTGGCCAAGGGCATCATTGTCAACGCTTTGCCGCTTTTCATGTGCTTTCAAGGCGAGTCGAGTCTGCCTCCTGAAACCTGTTTCCTGCAATTCTGCCTTGCTTTCAAATCCTCTTCGTTGCCTTCCCTCAATATATTTGTGGACGAGAGTTATCATTTATAACTCTGCAGGTTTGTGAGTTGCAGTGCCCCTGAGCTCCATTTGTCAAGTCGCTTTTTTGGGAGCTGGCCGCCAAAGCGCAGGATTGCTTCAGGCCGTATTCTGGTTCCGGGGGGCAGGCTGAGCCTGTGGTTCATTCTTCTTCCTGATGGGAAAATAGAGTGACCTGTGCCTGTCCCAACACCTAGAGCTAGTCTCTCATTGGTTCCCCCTCTTCCCGTTCATCCTCAGGCCAAATTGCGACCTGTACGAAACAGGAGGTTAAAGGTGCTGATTCTCCAAGTAGGGAGATTGTTAGTAGAGCGGCTGGAATGGCGAACCCGAGCACAAGGAGAGGAGAAATGAGGTGCGTTGGAGAAACCTTTCCCGATCACACGGTGTACCATCTTCTGGGTTTCCCACGCATGTTTTCGATGTAGGAAGATGCCCTTGAACCTGGAGATTTGGGACCCACGGCATGGGTACCACGCAGCATGACTTTAAAGGGTCTGCGTTTGCTCACCCAAGCTCACCAATTCTCTCAGCCCCAAGAGTGTCCAGCCTTATGTCTCATCCAGCTGTGGGTCTAGATATGGTCAATCCAGGTTGCATCAGAGCCCCTGAACGGATTTTGTAAGAATTTCTCTCTCTTTCACTGTCTTTGTTTTATGGGGTTTTTTTTAAAGTAATCTATTTTGATAATGGGGTTTAGCTGCTTTTCACTGCTGTGTTTATGCCGCTTTACACCCTCTTGATTCACTTCCAGAGAGATATCAATACATAGGTTTTAAGACTCTTACTAGTCAGATATATTCTTGGGCGGTGAATAGGGGCTGTTGAGTCCAGTTCACTGAGCAGGGGGTAGGTCTTGTCTATTACATATTTGGCTTGTGGAACGGTATCTGAGCTAATTTCAAACCCTTGTTTTATGCATCACCCCACCTCACCTTTCCCGTTAAGCAGCCATAGTGTGTTTTCTAAATGTGTGACTCTGTTCTGTTTTGTAATTCAGTTCAAGTGTAGCGATTTTGACATTCCCTCTATAAGTGATATCTTAGGATAAGTGTCCTTTTCTGTGTGACTTATTTCACTGAGAGTCATCGTACCTAAATCCACTCATCCTGCTGCTACTAGCCTTATGACATTGATTTCATGGCTGAGTGATATTCCATTGTGCCTAAGTACCACCACTTCTTTATCCATTTTTCTCTTTCCTGGGATATTGAAGGTGTAGCGAAGTGGAGGTTCTTGGAAACAGAGCAGCCCTAAACTTTGGGGTGCCTGTGTCTTGTTGATTTTTAGGTTGCCCGATTTATACGCCCATGAGTGGAAGTGCCCTATGCTCTCTAAGCTGTGCTTATTACATGTTTCAGGACACACCGTACACTTCTCCAGAGTGGCTGTTGGCAATTTACATCCCGCCCATCAGCGTAGCAAGGCTCCCATGTCTCCGTGGCCTGTCCTGCATTTCTGGTTTTTACACTTTTTTCAGCATGGCCCTTTTGACCGATGGCAAGCGAGACTTCTTTGTAGCGCTGATTTGCCTTTCTGGCTTGCCTGGTTGGCCAAAAAGGGCGTATTCGTTTTTTCCTGAATATATTCAGGAAAAAACGCATACGCCGTTTTTGGCCAAGGGCATCATTGTCAACGCTTTGCCGCTTTTCATGTGCTTTCAAGGCGAGTCGAGTCTGCCTCCTGAAACCTGTTTCCTGCAATTCTGCCTTGCTTTCAAATCCTCCTCGTTGCCTTCCCTCAATATATTTGTGGACGAGAGTTATCATTTATAACTCTGCAGGTTTGTGAGTTGCAGTGCCCCTGAGCTCCATTTGTCAAGTCGCTTTTTTGGGAGCTGGCCGCCAAAGCGCAGGATTGCTTCAGGCCGTATTCTGGTTCCGGGGGGCAGGCTGAGCCTGTGGTTCATTCTTCTTCCTGATGGGAAAATAGAGTGACCTGTGCCTGTCCCAACACCTAGAGCTAGTCTCTCATTGGTTCCCCCTCTTCCCGTTCATCCTCAGGCCAAATTGCGACCTGTACGAAACAGGAGGTTAAAGGTGCTGATTCTCCAAGTAGGGAGATTGTTAGTAGAGCGGCTGGAATGGCGAACCCGAGCACAAGGAGAGGAGAAATGAGGTGCGTTGGAGAAACCTTTCCCGATCACACGGTGTACCATCTTCTGGGTTTCCCACGCATGTTTTCGATGTAGGAAGATGCCCTTGAACCTGGAGATTTGGGACCCACGGCATGGGTACCACGCAGCATGACTTTAAAGGGTCTGCGTTTGCTCACCCAAGCTCACCAATTCTCTCAGCCCCAAGAGTGTCCAGCCTTATGTCTCATCCAGCTGTGGGTCTAGATATGGTCAATCCAGGTTGCATCAGAGCCCCTGAACGGATTTTGTAAGAATTTCTCTCTCTTTCACTGTCTTTGTTTTATGGGGTTTTTTTTAAAGTAATCTATTTTGATAATGGGGTTTAGCTGCTTTTCACTGCTGTGTTTATGCCGCTTTACACCCTCTTGATTCACTTCCAGAGAGATATCAATACATAGGTTTTAAGACTCTTACTAGTCAGATATATTCTTGGGCGGTGAATAGGGGCTGTTGAGTCCAGTTCACTGAGCAGGGGGTAGGTCTTGTCTATTACATATTTGGCTTGTGGAACGGTATCTGAGCTAATTTCAAACCCTTGTTTTATGCATCACCCCACCTCACCTTTCCCGTTAAGCAGCCATAGTGTGTTTTCTAAATGTGTGACTCTGTTCTGTTTTGTAATTCAGTTCAAGTGTAGCGATTTTGACATTCCCTCTATAAGTGATATCTTAGGATAAGTGTCCTTTTCTGTGTGACTTATTTCACTGAGAGTCATCGTACCTAAATCCACTCATCCTGCTGCTACTAGCCTTATGACATTGATTTCATGGCTGAGTGATATTCCATTGTGCCTAAGTACCACCACTTCTTTATCCATTTTTCTCTTTCCTGGGATATTGAAGGTGTAGCGAAGTGGAGGTTCTTGGAAACAGAGCAGCCCTAAACTTTGGGGTGCCTGTGTCTTGTTGATTTTTAGGTTGCCCGATTTATACGCCCATGAGTGGAAGTGCCCTATGCTCTCTAAGCTGTGCTTATTACATGTTTCAGGACACACCGTACACTTCTCCAGAGTGGCTGTTGGCAATTTACATCCCGCCCATCAGCGTAGCAAGGCTCCCATGTCTCCGTGGCCTGTCCTGCATTTCTGGTTTTTACACTTTTTTCAGCATGGCCCTTTTGACCGATGGCAAGCGAGACTTCTTTGTAGCGCTGATTTGCCTTTCTGGCTTGCCTGGTTGGCCAAAAAGGGCGTATTCGTTTTTTCCTGAATATATTCAGGAAAAAACGCATACGCCGTTTTTGGCCAAGGGCATCATTGTCAACGCTTTGCCGCTTTTCATGTGCTTTCAAGGCGAGTCGAGTCTGCCTCCTGAAACCTGTTTCCTGCAATTCTGCCTTGCTTTCAAATCCTCCTCGTTGCCTTCCCTCAATATATTTGTGGACGAGAGTTATCATTTATAACTCTGCAGGTTTGTGAGTTGCAGTGCCCCTGAGCTCCATTTGTCAAGTCGCTTTTTTGGGAGCTGGCCGCCAAAGCGCAGGATTGCTTCAGGCCGTATTCTGGTTCCGGGGGGCAGGCTGAGCCTGTGGTTCATTCTTCTTCCTGATGGGAAAATAGAGTGACCTGTGCCTGTCCCAACACCTAGAGCTAGTCTCTCATTGGTTCCCCCTCTTCCCGTTCATCCTCAGGCCAAATTGCGACCTGTACGAAACAGGAGGTTAAAGGTGCTGATTCTCCAAGTAGGGAGATTGTTAGTAGAGCGGCTGGAATGGCGAACCCGAGCACAAGGAGAGGAGAAATGAGGTGCGTTGGAGAAACCTTTCCCGATCACACGGTGTACCATCTTCTGGGTTTCCCACGCATGTTTTCGATGTAGGAAGATGCCCTTGAACCTGGAGATTTGGGACCCACGGCATGGGTACCACGCAGCATGACTTTAAAGGGTCTGCGTTTGCTCACCCAAGCTCACCAATTCTCTCAGCCCCAAGAGTGTCCAGCCTTATGTCTCATCCAGCTGTGGGTCTAGATATGGTCAATCCAGGTTGCATCAGAGCCCCTGAACGGATTTTGTAAGAATTTCTCTCTCTTTCACTGTCTTTGTTTTATGGGGTTTTTTTTAAAGTAATCTATTTTGATAATGGGGTTTAGCTGCTTTTCACTGCTGTGTTTATGCCGCTTTACACCCTCTTGATTCACTTCCAGAGAGATATCAATACATAGGTTTTAAGACTCTTACTAGTCAGATATATTCTTGGGCGGTGAATAGGGGCTGTTGAGTCCAGTTCACTGAGCAGGGGGTAGGTCTTGTCTATTACATATTTGGCTTGTGGAACGGTATCTGAGCTAATTTCAAACCCTTGTTTTATGCATCACCCCACCTCACCTTTCCCGTTAAGCAGCCATAGTGTGTTTTCTAAATGTGTGACTCTGTTCTGTTTTGTAATTCAGTTCAAGTGTAGCGATTTTGACATTCCCTCTATAAGTGATATCTTAGGATAAGTGTCCTTTTCTGTGTGACTTATTTCACTGAGAGTCATCGTACCTAAATCCACTCATCCTGCTGCTACTAGCCTTATGACATTGATTTCATGGCTGAGTGATATTCCATTGTGCCTAAGTACCACCACTTCTTTATCCATTTTTCTCTTTCCTGGGATATTGAAGGTGTACCGAAGTGGAGGTTCTTGGAAACAGAGCAGCCCTAAACTTTGGGGTGCCTGTGTCTTGTTGATTTTTAGGTTGCCCGATTTATACGCCCATGAGTGGAAGTGCCCTATGCTCTCTAAGCTGTGCTTATTACATGTTTCAGGACACACCGTACACTTCTCCAGAGTGGCTGTTGGCAATTTACATCCCGCCCATCAGCGTAGCAAGGCTCCCATGTCTCCGTGGCCTGTCCTGCATTTCTGGTTTTTACACTTTTTTCAGCATGGCCCTTTTGACCGATGGCAAGCGAGACTTGTTTGTAGCGCTGATTTGCCTTTCCGGCTTGCCTGGTTGGCCAAAAAGGGCGTATGCGTTTTTTCCTGAATATATTCAGGAAAAAACGCATACGCCCTTTTTGGCCAAGGGCATCATTGTCAACGCTTTGCCGCTTTTCATGTGCTTTCAAGGCGAGTCGAGTCTGCCTCCTGAAACCTGTTTCCTGCAATTCTGCCTTGCTTTCAAATCCTCTTCGTTGCCTTCCCTCAATATATTTGTGGACGAGAGTTATCATTTATAACTCTGCAGGTTTGTGAGTTGCAGTGCCCCTGAGCTCCATTTGTCAAGTCGCTTTTTTGGGAGCTGGCCGCCAAAGCGCAGGATTGCTTCAGGCCGTATTCTGGTTCCGGGGGGCAGGCTGAGCCTGTGGTTCATTCTTCTTCCTGATGGGAAAATAGAGTGACCTGTGCCTGTCCCAACACCTAGAGCTAGTCTCTCATTGGTTCCCCCTCTTCCCGTTCATCCTCAGGCCAAATTGCGACCTGTACGAAACAGGAGGTTAAAGGTGCTGATTCTCCAAGTAGGGAGATTGTTAGTAGAGCGGCTGGAATGGCGAACCCGAGCACAAGGAGAGGAGAAATGAGGTGCGTTGGAGAAACCTTTCCCGATCACACGGTGTACCATCTTCTGGGTTTCCCACGCATGTTTTCGATGTAGGAAGATGCCCTTGAACCTGGAGATTTGGGACCCACGGCATGGGTACCACGCAGCATGACTTTAAAGGGTCTGCGTTTGCTCACCCAAGCTCACCAATTCTCTCAGCCCCAAGAGTGTCCAGCCTTATGTCTCATCCAGCTGTGGGTCTAGATATGGTCAATCCAGGTTGCATCAGAGCCCCTGAACGGATTTTGTAAGAATTTCTCTCTCTTTCACTGTCTTTGTTTTATGGGGTTTTTTTTAAAGTAATCTATTTTGATAATGGGGTTTAGCTGCTTTTCACTGCTGTGTTTATGCCGCTTTACACCCTCTTGATTCACTTCCAGAGAGATATCAATACATAGGTTTTAAGACTCTTACTAGTCAGATATATTCTTGGGCGGTGAATAGGGGCTGTTGAGTCCAGTTCACTGAGCAGGGGGTAGGTCTTGTCTATTACATATTTGGCTTGTGGAACGGTATCTGAGCTAATTTCAAACCCTTGTTTTATGCATCACCCCACCTCACCTTTCCCGTTAAGCAGCCATAGTGTGTTTTCTAAATGTGTGACTCTGTTCTGTTTTGTAATTCAGTTCAAGTGTAGCGATTTTGACATTCCCTCTATAAGTGATATCTTAGGATAAGTGTCCTTTTCTGTGTGACTTATTTCACTGAGAGTCATCGTACCTAAATCCACTCATCCTGCTGCTACTAGCTTTATGACATTGATTTCATGGCTGAGTGATATTCCATTGTGCCTAAGTACCACCACTTCTTTATCCATTTTTCTCTTTCCTGGGATATTGAAGGTGTACCGAAGTGGAGGTTCTTGGAAACAGAGCAGCCCTAAACTTTGGGGTGCCTGTGTCTTGTTGATTTTTAGGTTGCCCGATTTATACGCCCATGAGTGGAAGTGCCCTATGCTCTCTAAGCTGTGCTTATTACATGTTTCAGGACACACCGTACACTTCTCCAGAGTGGCTGTTGGCAATTTACATCCCGCCCATCAGCGTAGCAAGGCTCCCATGTCTCCGTGGCCTGTCCTGCATTTCTGGTTTTTACACTTTTTTCAGCATGGCCCTTTTGACCGATGGCAAGCGAGACTTCTTTGTAGCGCTGATTTGCCTTTCTGGCTTGCCTGGTTGGCCAAAAAGGGCGTATTCGTTTTTTCCTGAATATATTCAGGAAAAAACGCATACGCCGTTTTTGGCCAAGGGCATCATTGTCAACGCTTTGCCGCTTTTCATGTGCTTTCAAGGCGAGTCGAGTCTGCCTCCTGAAACCTGTTTCCTGCAATTCTGCCTTGCTTTCAAATCCTCCTCGTTGCCTTCCCTCAATATATTTGTGGACGAGAGTTATCATTTATAACTCTGCAGGTTTGTGAGTTGCAGTGCCCCTGAGCTCCATTTGTCAAGTCGCTTTTTTGGGAGCTGGCCGCCAAAGCGCAGGATTGCTTCAGGCCGTATTCTGGTTCCGGGGGGCAGGCTGAGCCTGTGGTTCATTCTTCTTCCTGATGGGAAAATAGAGTGACCTGTGCCTGTCCCAACACCTAGAGCTAGTCTCTCATTGGTTCCCCCTCTTCCCGTTCATCCTCAGGCCAAATTGCGACCTGTACGAAACAGGAGGTTAAAGGTGCTGATTCTCCAAGTAGGGAGATTGTTAGTAGAGCGGCTGGAATGGCGAACCCGAGCACAAGGAGAGGAGAAATGAGGTGCGTTGGAGAAACCTTTCCCGATCACACGGTGTACCATCTTCTGGGTTTCCCACGCATGTTTTCGATGTAGGAAGATGCCCTTGAACCTGGAGATTTGGGACCCACGGCATGGGTACCACGCAGCATGACTTTAAAGGGTCTGCGTTTGCTCACCCAAGCTCACCAATTCTCTCAGCCCCAAGAGTGTCCAGCCTTATGTCTCATCCAGCTGTGGGTCTAGATATGGTCAATCCAGGTTGCATCAGAGCCCCTGAACGGATTTTGTAAGAATTTCTCTCTCTTTCACTGTCTTTGTTTTATGGGGTTTTTTTTAAAGTAATCTATTTTGATAATGGGGTTTAGCTGCTTTTCACTGCTGTGTTTATGCCGCTTTACACCCTCTTGATTCACTTCCAGAGAGATATCAATACATAGGTTTTAAGACTCTTACTAGTCAGATATATTCTTGGGCGGTGAATAGGGGCTGTTGAGTCCAGTTCACTGAGCAGGGGGTAGGTCTTGTCTATTACATATTTGGCTTGTGGAACGGTATCTGAGCTAATTTCAAACCCTTGTTTTATGCATCACCCCACCTCACCTTTCCCGTTAAGCAGCCATAGTGTGTTTTCTAAATGTGTGACTCTGTTCTGTTTTGTAATTCAGTTCAAGTGTAGCGATTTTGACATTCCCTCTATAAGTGATATCTTAGGATAAGTGTCCTTTTCTGTGTGACTTATTTCACTGAGAGTCATCGTACCTAAATCCACTCATCCTGCTGCTACTAGCCTTATGACATTGATTTCATGGCTGAGTGATATTCCATTGTGCCTAAGTACCACCACTTCTTTATCCATTTTTCTCTTTCCTGGGATATTGAAGGTGTACCGAAGTGGAGGTTCTTGGAAACAGAGCAGCCCTAAACTTTGGGGTGCCTGTGTCTTGTTGATTTTTAGGTTGCCCGATTTATACGCCCATGAGTGGAAGTGCCCTATGCTCTCTAAGCTGTGCTTATTACATGTTTCAGGACACACCGTACACTTCTCCAGAGTGGCTGTTGGCAATTTACATCCCGCCCATCAGCGTAGCAAGGCTCCCATGTCTCCGTGGCCTGTCCTGCATTTCTGGTTTTTACACTTTTTTCAGCATGGCCCTTTTGACCGATGGCAAGCGAGACTTCTTTGTAGCGCTGATTTGCCTTTCTGGCTTGCCTGGTTGGCCAAAAAGGGCGTATTCGTTTTTTCCTGAATATATTCAGGAAAAAACGCATACGCCGTTTTTGGCCAAGGGCATCATTGTCAACGCTTTGCCGCTTTTCATGTGCTTTCAAGGCGAGTCGAGTCTGCCTCCTGAAACCTGTTTCCTGCAATTCTGCCTTGCTTTCAAATCCTCCTCGTTGCCTTCCCTCAATATATTTGTGGACGAGAGTTATCATTTATAACTCTGCAGGTTTGTGAGTTGCAGTGCCCCTGAGCTCCATTTGTCAAGTCGCTTTTTTGGGAGCTGGCCGCCAAAGCGCAGGATTGCTTCAGGCCGTATTCTGGTTCCGGGGGGCAGGCTGAGCCTGTGGTTCATTCTTCTTCCTGATGGGAAAATAGAGTGACCTGTGCCTGTCCCAACACCTAGAGCTAGTCTCTCATTGGTTCCCCCTCTTCCCGTTCATCCTCAGGCCAAATTGCGACCTGTACGAAACAGGAGGTTAAAGGTGTTGATTCTCCAAGTAGGGAGATTGTTAGTAGAGTGGCTGGAATGGCGAACCCGAGCACAAGGAGAGGAGAAATGAGGTGCGTTGGAGAAAACTTTCCCGATCACACGGTGTACCATCTTCTGGGTTTCCCACGCATGTTTTCGATGTAGGAAGATGCCCTTGAACCTGGAGATTTGGGACCCACGGCATGGGTACCACGCAGCATGACTTTAAAGGGTCTGCGTTTGCTCACCCAAGCTCACCAATTCTCTCAGCCCCAAGAGTGTCCAGCCTTATGTCTCATCCAGCTGTGGGTCTAGATATGGTCAATCCAGGTTGCATCAGAGCCCCTGAACGGATTTTGTAAGAATTTCTCTCTCTTTCACTGTCTTTGTTTTATGGGGTTTTTTTTAAAGTAATCTATTTTGATAATGGGGTTTAGCTGCTTTTCACTGCTGTGTTTATGCCGCTTTACACCCTCTTGATTCACTTCCAGAGAGATATCAATACATAGGTTTTAAGACTCTTACTAGTCAGATATATTCTTGGGCGGTGAATAGGGGCTGTTGAGTCCAGTTCACTGAGCAGGGGGTAGGTCTTGTCTATTACATATTTGGCTTGTGGAACGGTATCTGAGCTAATTTCAAACCCTTGTTTTATGCATCACCCCACCTCACCTTTCCCGTTAAGCAGCCATAGTGTGTTTTCTAAATGTGTGACTCTGTTCTGTTTTGTAATTCAGTTCAAGTGTAGCGATTTTGACATTCCCTCTATAAGTGATATCTTAGGATAAGTGTCCTTTTCTCTGTGACTTATTTCACTGAGAGTCATCGTACCTAAATCCACTCATCCTGCTGCTACTAGCCTTATGACATTGATTTCATGGCTGAGTGATATTCCATTGTGCCTAAGTACCACAACTTCTTTATCCATTTTTCTCTTTCCTGGGATATTGAAGGTGTACCGAAGTGGAGGTTCTTGGAAACAGAGCAGCCCTAAAATTTGGGGCGCCTGTGTCTTGTTGAGTTTTAGTTTTCCCGATTTATACCCCCATGAGTGGAAGTGCCCTATGCTCTGTAAGCTGTGCTTATTACATGTTTCAGGACACACCGTACACTTCTCCAGAGTGGCTGTTGGCAATTTACATCCCGCCCATCAGCGTAGCAAGGCTCCCATGTCTCCGTGGCCTGTCCTGCATTTCTGGTTTTTACACTTTTTTCAGCATGGCCCTTTTGACCGATGGCAAGCGAGACTTCTTTGTAGCGCTGATTTGCCTTTCCGGCTTGCCTGGTTGGCCAAAAAGGGCGTATGCGTTTTTTCCTGAATATATTCAGGAAAAAACGCATACGCCCTTTTTGGCCAAGGGCATCATTGTCAACGCTTTGCCGCTTTTCATGTGCTTTCAAGGCGAGTCGAGTCTGCCTCCTGAAACCTGTTTCCTGCAATTCTGCCTTGCTTTCAAATCCTCCTCGTTGCCTTCCCTCAATATATTTGTGGACGAGAGTTATCATTTATAACTCTGCAGGTTTGTGAGTTGCAGTGCCCCTGAGCTCCATTTGTCAACTCGCTTTTTTGGGAGCTGGCCGCCAAAGCGCAGGATTGCTTCAGGCCGTATTCTGGTTCCGGGGGGCAGGCTGAGCCTGTGGTTCATTCTTCTTCCTGATGGGAAAATAGAGTGACCTGTGCCTGTCCCAACACCTAGAGCTAGTCTCTCATTGGTTCCCCCTCTTCCCGTTCATCCTCAGGCCAAATTGCGACCTGTACGAAACAGGAGGTTAAAGGTGTTGATTCTCCAAGTAGGGAGATTGTTAGTAGAGTGGCTGGAATGGCGAACCCGAGCACAAGGAGAGGAGAAATGAGGTGCGTTGGAGAAACCTTTCCCGATCACACGGTGTACCATCTTCTGGGTTTCCCACGCATGTTTTCGATGTAGGAAGATGCCCTTGAACCTGGAGATTTGGGACCCACGGCATGGGTACCACGCAGCATGACTTTAAAGGGTCTGCGTTTGCTCACCCAAGCTCACCAATTCTCTCAGCCCCAAGAGTGTCCAGCCTTATGTCTCATCCAGCTGTGGGTCTAGATATGGTCAATCCAGGTTGCATCAGAGCCCCTGAACGGATTTTGTAAGAATTTCTCTCTCTTTCACTGTCTTTGTTTTATGGGGTTTTTTTTAAAGTAATCTATTTTGATAATGGGGTTTAGCTGCTTTTCACTGCTGTGTTTATGCCGCTTTACACCCTCTTGATTCACTTCCAGAGAGATATCAATACATAGGTTTTAAGACTCTTACTAGTCAGATATATTCTTGGGCGGTGAATAGGGGCTGTTGAGTCCAGTTCACTGAGCAGGGGGTAGGTCTTGTCTATTACATATTTGGCTTGTGGAACGGTATCTGAGCTAATTTCAAACCCTTGTTTTATGCATCACCCCACCTCACCTTTCCCGTTAAGCAGCCATAGTGTGTTTTCTAAATGTGTGACTCTGTTCTGTTTTGTAATTCAGTTCAAGTGTAGCGATTTTGACATTCCCTCTATAAGTGATATCTTAGGATAAGTGTCCTTTTCTGTGTGACTTATTTCACTGAGAGTCATCGTACCTAAATCCACTCATCCTGCTGCTACTAGCCTTATGACATTGATATCATGGCTGAGTGATATTCCATTGTGCCTAAGTACCACAACTTCTTTATCCATTTTTCTCTTTCCTGGGATATTGAAGGTGTACCGAAGTGGAGGTTCTTGGAAACAGAGCAGCCCTAAACTTTGGGGCGCCTGTGTCTTGTTGAGTTTTAGTTTTCCCGATTTATACCCCCATGAGTGGAATTGCCCTATGCTCTGTAAGCTGTGCTTATTACATGTTTCAGGACACACCGTACACTTCTCCAGAGTGGCTGTTGGCAATTTACATCCCGCCCATCAGCGTAGCAAGGCTCCCATGTCTCCGTGGCCTGTCCTGCATTTCTGGTTTTTACACTTTTTTCAGCATGGCCCTTTTGACCGATGGCAAGCGAGACTTCTTTGTAGCGCTGATTTGCCTTTCCGGCTTGCCTGGTTGGCCAAAAAGGGCGTATGCGTTTTTTCCTGAATATATTCAGGAAAAAACGCATACGCCCTTTTTGGCCAAGGGCATCATTGTCAACGCTTTGCCGCTTTTCATGTGCTTTCAAGGCGAGTCGAGTCTGCCTCCTGAAACCTGTTTCCTGCAATTCTGCCTTGCTTTCAAATCCTCCTCGTTGCCTTCCCTCAATATATTTGTGGACGAGAGTTATCATTTATAACTCTGCAGGTTTGTGAGTTGCAGTGCCCCTGAGCTCCATTTGTCAAGTCGCTTTTTTGGGAGCTGGCCGCCAAAGCGCAGGATTGCTTCAGGCCGTATTCTGGTTCCGGGGGGCAGGCTGAGCCTGTGGTTCATTCTTCTTCCTGATGGGAAAATAGAGTGACCTGTGCCTGTCCCAACACCTAGAGCTAGTCTCTCATTGGTTCCCCCTCTTCCCGTTCATCCTCAGGCCAAATTGCGACCTGTACGAAACAGGAGGTTAAAGGTGTTGATTCTCCAAGTAGGGAGATTGTTAGTAGAGTGGCTGGAATGGCGAACCCGAGCACAAGGAGAGGAGAAATGAGGTGCGTTGGAGAAACCTTTCCCGATCACACGGTGTACCATCTTCTGGGTTTCCCACGCATGTTTTCGATGTAGGAAGATGCCCTTGAACCTGGAGATTTGGGACCCACGGCATGGGTACCACGCAGCATGACTTTAAAGGGTCTGCGTTTGCTCACCCAAGCTCACCAATTCTCTCAGCCCCAAGAGTGTCCAGCCTTATGTCTCATCCAGCTGTGGGTCTAGATATGGTCAATCCAGGTTGCATCAGAGCCCCTGAACGGATTTTGTAAGAATTTCTCTCTCTTTCACTGTCTTTGTTTTATGGGGTTTTTTTTAAAGTAATCTATTTTGATAATGGGGTTTAGCTGCTTTTCACTGCTGTGTTTATGCCGCTTTACACCCTCTTGATTCACTTCCAGAGAGATATCAATACATAGGTTTTAAGACTCTTACTAGTCAGATATATTCTTGGGCGGTGAATAGGGGCTGTTGAGTCCAGTTCACTGAGCAGGGGGTAGGTCTTGTCTATTACATATTTGGCTTGTGGAACGGTATCTGAGCTAATTTCAAACCCTTGTTTTATGCATCACCCCACCTCACCTTTCCCGTTAAGCAGCCATAGTGTGTTTTCTAAATGTGTGACTCTGTTCTGTTTTGTAATTCAGTTCAAGTGTAGCGATTTTGACATTCCCTCTATAAGTGATATCTTAGGATAAGTGTCCTTTTCTGTGTGACTTATTTCACTGAGAGTCATCGTACCTAAATCCACTCATCCTGCTGCTACTAGCCTTATGACATTGATTTCATGGCTGAGTGATATTCCATTGTGCCTAAGTACCACAACTTCTTTATCCATTTTTCTCTTTCCTGGGATATTGAAGGTGTACCGAAGTGGAGGTTCTTGGAAACAGAGCAGCCCTAAACTTTGGGGCGCCTGTGTCTTGTTGAGTTTTAGTTTTCCCGATTTATACCCCCATGAGTGGAAGTGCCCTATGCTCTGTAAGCTGTGCTTATTACATGTTTCAGGACACACCGTACACTTCTCCAGAGTGGCTGTTGGCAATTTACATCCCGCCCATCAGCGTAGCAAGGCTCCCATGTCTCCATGGCCTGTCCTGCATTTCTGGTTTTTACACTTTTTTCAGCATGGCCCTTTTGACCGATGGCAAGCGAGACTTCTTTGTAGCACTGATTTGCCTTTCCGGCTTGCCTGGTTGGCCAAAAAGGGCGTATGCGTTTTTTCCTGAATATATTCAGGAAAAAACGCATACGCCCTTTTTGGCCAAGGGCATCATTGTCAACGCTTTGCCGCTTTTCATGTGCTTTCAAGGCGAGTCGAGTCTGCCTCCTGAAACCTGTTTCCTGCAATTCTGCCTTGCTTTCAAATCCTCCTCGTTGCCTTCCCTCAATATATTTGTGGACGAGAGTTATCATTTATAACTCTGCAGGTTTGTGAGTTGCAGTGCCCCTGAGCTCCATTTGTCAAGTCGCTTTTTTGGGAGCTGGCCGCCAAAGCGCAGGATTGCTTCAGGCCGTATTCTGGTTCCGGGGGGCAGGCTGAGCCTGTGGTTCATTCTTCTTCCTGATGGGAAAATAGAGTGACCTGTGCCTGTCCCAACACCTAGAGCTAGTCTCTCATTGGTTCCCCCTCTTCCCGTTCATCCTCAGGCCAAATTGCGACCTGTACGAAACAGGAGGTTAAAGGTGCTGATTCTCCAAGTAGGGAGATTGTTAGTAGAGCGGCTGGAATGGCGAACCCGAGCACAAGGAGAGGAGAAATGAGGTGCGTTGGAGAAACCTTTCCCGATCACACGGTGTACCATCTTCTGGGTTTCCCACGCATGTTTTCGATGTAGGAAGATGCCCTTGAACCTGGAGATTTGGGACCCACGGCATGGGTACCACGCAGCATGACTTTAAAGGGTCTGCGTTTGCTCACCCAAGCTCACCAATTCTCTCAGCCCCAAGAGTGTCCAGCCTTATGTCTCATCCAGCTGTGGGTCTAGATATGGCCAATCCAGGTTGCATCAGAGCCCCTGAACGGATTTTGTAAGAATTTCTCTCTCTTTCACTGTCTTTGTTTTATGGGGTTTTTTTTAAAGTAATCTATTTTGATAATGGGGTTTAGCTGCTTTTCACTGCTGTGTTTATGCCGCTTTACACCCTCTTGATTCACTTCCAGAGAGATATCAATACATAGGTTTTAAGACTCTTACTAGTCAGATATATTCTTGGGCGGTGAATAGGGGCTGTTGAGTCCAGTTCACTGAGCAGGGGGTAGGTCTTGTCTATTACATATTTGGCTTGTGGAACGGTATCTGAGCTAATTTCAAACCCTTGTTTTATGCATCACCCCACCTCACCTTTCCCGTTAAGCAGCCATAGTGTGTTTTCTAAATGTGTGACTCTGTTCTGTTTTGTAATTCAGTTCAAGTGTAGCGATTTTGACATTCCCTCTATAAGTGATATCTTAGGATAAGTGTCCTTTTCTCTGTGACTTATTTCACTGAGAGTCATCGTACCTAAATCCACTCATCCTGCTGCTACTAGCCTTATGACATTGATTTCATGGCTGAGTGATATTCCATTGTGCCTAAGTACCACCACTTCTTTATCCATTTTTCTCTTTCCTGGGATATTGAAGGTGTACTGAAGTGGAGGTTCTTGGAAACAGAGCACCCCTAAACTTTGGGGTGCCTGTGTCTTGTTGATTTTTAGGTTTCCCGATTTATACGCCCATGAGTGGAAGTGCCCTATGCTCTCTAAGCTGTGCTTATTACATGTTTCAGGACACACCGTACACTTCTCCAGAGTGGTTGTTGGCAATTTACATCCCGCCCATCAGCGTAGCAAGGCTCCCATGTCTCCGTGGCCTGTCCTGCATTTCTGGTTTTTACACTTTTTTCAGCATGGCCCTTTTGACCGATGGCAAGCGAGACTTGTTTGTAGCGCTGATTTGCCTTTCCGGCTTGCCTGGTTGGCCAAAAAGGGCGTATGCGTTTTTTCCTGAATATATTCAGGAAAAAAGGCATACGCCCTTTTTGGCCAAGGGCATCATTGTCAACGCTTTGCCGCTTTTCATGTGCTTTCAAGGCGAGTCGAGTCTGCCTCCTGAAACCTGTTTCCTGCAATTCTGCCTTGCTTTCAAATCCTCCTCGTTGCCTTCCCTCAATATATTTGTGGACGAGAGTTATCATTTATAACTCTGCAGGTTTGTGAGTTGCAGTGCCCCTGAGCTCCATTTGTCAAGTCGCTTTTTTGGGAGCTGGCCGCCAAAGCGCAGGATTGCTTCAGGCCGTATTCTGGTTCCGGGGGGCAGGCTGAGCCTGTGGTTCATTCTTCTTCCTGATGGGAAAATAGAGTGACCTGTGCCTGTCCCAACACCTAGAGCTAGTCTCTCATTGGTTCCCCCTCTTCCCGTTCATCCTCAGGCCAAATTGCGACCTGTACGAAACAGGAGGTTAAAGGTGCTGATTCTCCAAGTAGAGAGATTGTTAGTAGAGCGGCTGGAATGGCGAACCCGAGCACAAGGAGAGGAGAAATGAGGTGCGTTGGAGAAACCTTTCCCGATCACACGGTGTACCATCTTCTGGGTTTCCCACGCATGTTTTCGATGTAGGAAGATGCCCTTGAACCTGGAGATTTGGGACCCACGGCATGGGTACCACGCAGCATGACTTTAAAGGGTCTGCGTTTGCTCACCCAAGCTCACCAATTCTCTCAGCCCCAAGAGTGCCCAGCCTTATGTCTCATCCAGCTGTGGGTCTAGATATGGTCAATCCAGGTTGCATCAGAGCCCCTGAACGGATTTTGTAAGAATTTCTCTCTCTTTCACTGTCTTTGTTTTATGGGTTTTTTTTTAAAGTAATCTATTTTGATAATGGGGTTTAGCTGCTTTTCACTGCTGTGTTTATGCCGCTTTACACCCTCTTGATTCACTTCCAGAGAGATATCAATACATAGGTTTTAAGACTCTTACTAGTCAGATATATTCTTGGGCGGTGAATAGGGGCTGTTGAGTCCAGTTCACTGAGCAGGGGGTAGGTCTTGTCTATTACATATTTGGCTTGTGGAACGGTATCTGAGCTAATTTCAAACCCTTGTTTTATGCATCACCCCACCTCACCTTTCCCGTTAAGCAGCCATAGTGTGTTTTCTAAATGTGTGACTCTGTTCTGTTTTGTAATTCAGTTCAAGTGTAGCGATTTTGACATTCCCTCTATAAGTGATATCTTAGGATAAGTGTCCTTTTCTGTGTGACTTATTTCACTGAGAGTCATCGTACCTAAATCCACTCATCCTGCTGCTACTAGCCTTATGACATTGATTTCATGGCTGAGTGATATTCCATTGTGCCTAAGTACCACAACTTCTTTATCCATTTTTCTCTCTCCTGGGATATTGAAGGTGTACCGAAGTGGAGGTTCTTGGAAACAGAGCAGCCCTAAACTTTGGGGCGCCTGTGTCTTGTTGAGTTTTAGTTTTCCCGATTTATACCCCCATGAGTGGAAGTGCCCTATGCTCTGTAAGCTGTGCTTATTACATGTTTCAGGACACACCGTACACTTCTCCAGAGTGGCTGTTGGCAATTTACATCCCGCCCATCAGCGTAGCAAGGCTCCCATGTCTCCGTGGCCTGTCCTGCATTTCTGGTTTTTACACTTTTTTCAGCATGGCCCTTTTGACCGATGGCAAGCGAGACTTCTTTGTAGCGCTGATTTGCCTTTCCGGCTTGCCTGGTTGGCCAAAAAGGGCGTATGCGTTTTTTCCTGAATATATTCAGGAAAAAAGGCATACGCCCTTTTTGGCCAAGGGCATCATTGTCAACGCTTTGCCGCTTTTCATGTGCTTTCAAGGCGAGTCGAGTCTGCCTCCTGAAACCTGTTTCCTGCAATTCTGCCTTGCTTTCAAATCCTCCTCGTTGCCTTCCCTCAATATATTTGTGGACGAGAGTTATCATTTATAACTCTGCAGGTTTGTGAGTTGCAGTGCCCCTGAGCTCCATTTGTCAAGTCGCTTTTTTGGGAGCTGGCCGCCAAAGCGCAGGATTGCTTCAGGCCGTATTCTGGTTCCGGGGGGCAGGCTGAGCCTGTGGTTCATTCTTCTTCCTGATGGGAAAATAGAGTGACCTGTGCCTGTCCCAACACCTAGAGCTAGTCTCTCATTGGTTCCCCCTCTTCCCGTTCATCCTCAGGCCAAATTGCGACCTGTACGAAACAGGAGGTTAAAGGTGTTGATTCTCCAAGTAGGGAGATTGTTAGTAGAGTGGCTGGAATGGCGAACCCGAGCACAAGGAGAGGAGAAATGAGGTGCGTTGGAGAAACCTTTCCCGATCACACGGTGTACCATCTTCTGGGTTTCCCACGCATGTTTTCGATGTAGGAAGATGCCCTTGAACCTGGAGATTTGGGACCCACGGCATGGGTACCACGCAGCATGACTTTAAAGGGTCTGCGTTTGCTCACCCAAGCTCACCAATTCTCTCAGCCCCAAGAGTGTCCAGCCTTATGTCTCATCCAGCTGTGGGTCTAGATATGGTCAATCCAGGTTGCATCAGAGCCCCTGAACGGATTTTGTAAGAATTTCTCTCTCTTTCACTGTCTTTGTTTTATGGGGTTTTTTTTAAAGTAATCTATTTTGATAATGGGGTTTAGCTGCTTTTCACTGCTGTGTTTATGCCGCTTTACACCCTCTTGATTCACTTCCAGAGAGATATCAATACATAGGTTTTAAGACTCTTACTAGTCAGATATATTCTTGGGCGGTGAATAGGGGCTGTTGAGTCCAGTTCACTGAGCAGGGGGTAGGTCTTGTCTATTACATATTTGGCTTGTGGAACGGTATCTGAGCTAATTTCAAACCCTTGTTTTATGCATCACCCCACCTCACCTTTCCCGTTAAGCAGCCATAGTGTGTTTTCTAAATGTGTGACTCTGTTCTGTTTTGTAATTCAGTTCAAGTGTAGCGATTTTGACATTCCCTCTATAAGTGATATCTTAGGATAAGTGTCCTTTTCTGTGTGACTTATTTCACTGAGAGTCATCGTACCTAAATCCACTCATCCTGCTGCTACTAGCCTTATGACATTGATTTCATGGCTGAGTGATATTCCATTGTGCCTAAGTACCACCACTTCTTTATCCATTTTTCTCTTTCCTGGGATATTGAAGGTGTACTGAAGTGGAGGTTCTTGGAAACAGAGCACCCCTAAACTTTGGGGTGCCTGTGTCTTGTTGATTTTTAGGTTTCCCGATTTATACGCCCATGAGTGGAAGTGCCCTATGCTCTCTAAGCTGTGCTTATTACATGTTTCAGGACACACCGTACACTTCTCCAGAGTGGTTGTTGGCAATTTACATCCCGCCCATCAGCGTAGCAAGGCTCCCATGTCTCCGTGGCCTGTCCTGCATTTCTGGTTTTTACACTTTTTTCAGCATGGCCCTTTTGACCGATGGCAAGCGAGACTTGTTTGTAGCGCTGATTTGCCTTTCCGGCTTGCCTGGTTGGCCAAAAAGGGCGTATGCGTTTTTTCCTGAATATATTCAGGAAAAAAGGCATACGCCCTTTTTGGCCAAGGGCATCATTGTCAACGCTTTGCCGCTTTTCATGTGCTTTCAAGGCGAGTCGAGTCTGCCTCCTGAAACCTGTTTCCTGCAATTCTGCCTTGCTTTCAAATCCTCCTCGTTGCCTTCCCTCAATATATTTGTGGACGAGAGTTATCATTTATAACTCTGCAGGTTTGTGAGTTGCAGTGCCCCTGAGCTCCATTTGTCAAGTCGCTTTTTTGGGAGCTGGCCGCCAAAGCGCAGGATTGCTTCAGGCCGTATTCTGGTTCCGGGGGGCAGGCTGAGCCTGTGGTTCATTCTTCTTCCTGATGGGAAAATAGAGTGACCTGTGCCTGTCCCAACACCTAGAGCTAGTCTCTCATTGGTTCCCCCTCTTCCCGTTCATCCTCAGGCCAAATTGCGACCTGTACGAAACAGGAGGTTAAAGGTGCTGATTCTCCAAGTAGAGAGATTGTTAGTAGAGCGGCTGGAATGGCGAACCCGAGCACAAGGAGAGGAGAAATGAGGTGCGTTGGAGAAACCTTTCCCGATCACACGGTGTACCATCTTCTGGGTTTCCCACGCATGTTTTCGATGTAGGAAGATGCCCTTGAACCTGGAGATTTGGGACCCACGGCATGGGTACCACGCAGCATGACTTTAAAGGGTCTGCGTTTGCTCACCCAAGCTCACCAATTCTCTCAGCCCCAAGAGTGTCCAGCCTTATGTCTCATCCAGCTGTGGGTCTAGATATGGTCAATCCAGGTTGCATCAGAGCCCCTGAACGGATTTTGTAAGAATTTCTCTCTCTTTCACTGTCTTTGTTTTATGGGGTTTTTTTTAAAGTAATCTATTTTGATAATGGGGTTTAGCTGCTTTTCACTGCTGTGTTTATGCCGCTTTACACCCTCTTGATTCACTTCCAGAGAGATATCAATACATAGGTTTTAAGACTCTTACTAGTCAGATATATTCTTGGGCGGTGAATAGGGGCTGTTGAGTCCAGTTCACTGAGCAGGGGGTAGGTCTTGTCTATTACATATTTGGCTTGTGGAACGGTATCTGAGCTAATTTCAAACCCTTGTTTTATGCATCACCCCACCTCACCTTTCCCGTTAAGCAGCCATAGTGTGTTTTCTAAATGTGTGACTCTGTTCTGTTTTGTAATTCAGTTCAAGTGTAGCGATTTTGACATTCCCTCTATAAGTGATATCTTAGGATAAGTGTCCTTTTCTGTGTGACTTATTTCACTGAGAGTCATCGTACCTAAATCCACTCATCCTGCTGCTACTAGCCTTATGACATTGATTTCATGGCTGAGTGATATTCCATTGTGCCTAAGTACCACAACTTCTTTATCCATTTTTCTCTTTCCTGGGATATTGAAGGTGTACCGAAGTGGAGGTTCTTGGAAACAGAGCAGCCCTAAACTTTGGGGCGCCTGTGTCTTGTTGAGTTTTAGTTTTCCCGATTTATACCCCCATGAGTGGAAGTGCCCTATGCTCTGTAAGCTGTGCTTATTACATGTTTCAGGACACACCGTACACTTCTCCAGAGTGGCTGTTGGCAATTTACATCCCGCCCATCAGCGTAGCAAGGCTCCCATGTCTCCGTGGCCTGTCCTGCATTTCTGGTTTTTACACTTTTTTCAGCATGGCCCTTTTGACCGATGGCAAGCGAGACTTGTTTGTAGCGCTGATTTGCCTTTCCGGCTTGCCTGGTTGGCCAAAAAGGGCGTATGCGTTTTTTCCTGAATATATTCAGGAAAAAAGGCATACGCCCTTTTTGGCCAAGGGCATCATTGTCAACGCTTTGCCGCTTTTCATGTGCTTTCAAGGCGAGTCGAGTCTGCCTCCTGAAACCTGTTTCCTGCAATTCTGCCTTGCTTTCAAATCCTCCTCGTTGCCTTCCCTCAATATATTTGTGGACGAGAGTTATCATTTATAACTCTGCAGGTTTGTGAGTTGCAGTGCCCCTGAGCTCCATTTGTCAAGTCGCTTTTTTGGGAGCTGGCCGCCAAAGCGCAGGATTGCTTCAGGCCGTATTCTGGTTCCGGGGGGCAGGCTGAGCCTGTGGTTCATTCTTCTTCCTGATGGGAAAATAGAGTGACCTGTGCCTGTCCCAACACCTAGAGCTAGTCTCTCATTGGTTCCCCCTCTTCCCGTTCATCCTCAGGCCAAATTGCGACCTGTACGAAACAGGAGGTTAAAGGTGCTGATTCTCCAAGTAGAGAGATTGTTAGTAGAGCGGCTGGAATGGCGAACCCGAGCACAAGGAGAGGAGAAATGAGGTGCGTTGGAGAAACCTTTCCCGATCACACGGTGTACCATCTTCTGGGTTTCCCACGCATGTTTTCGATGTAGGAAGATGCCCTTGAACCTGGAGATTTGGGACCCACGGCATGGGTACCACGCAGCATGACTTTAAAGGGTCTGCGTTTGCTCACCCAAGCTCACCAATTCTCTCAGCCCCAAGAGTGTCCAGCCTTATGTCTCATCCAGCTGTGGGTCTAGATATGGTCAATCCAGGTTGCATCAGAGCCCCTGAACGGATTTTGTAAGAATTTCTCTCTCTTTCACTGTCTTTGTTTTATGGGGTTTTTTTTAAAGTAATCTATTTTGATAATGGGGTTTAGCTGCTTTTCACTGCTGTGTTTATGCCGCTTTACACCCTCTTGATTCACTTCCAGAGAGATATCAATACATAGGTTTTAAGACTCTTACTAGTCAGATATATTCTTGGGCGGTGAATAGGGGCTGTTGAGTCCAGTTCACTGAGCAGGGGGTAGGTCTTGTCTATTACATATTTGGCTTGTGGAACGGTATCTGAGCTAATTTCAAACCCTTGTTTTATGCATCACCCCACCTCACCTTTCCCGTTAAGCAGCCATAGTGTGTTTTCTAAATGTGTGACTCTGTTCTGTTTTGTAATTCAGTTCAAGTGTAGCGATTTTGACATTCCCTCTATAAGTGATATCTTAGGATAAGTGTCCTTTTCTGTGTGACTTATTTCACTGAGAGTCATCGTACCTAAATCCACTCATCCTGCTGCTACTAGCCTTATGACATTGATTTCATGGCTGAGTGATATTCCATTGTGCCTAAGTACCACAACTTCTTTATCCATTTTTCTCTTTCCTGGGATATTGAAGGTGTACCGAAGTGGAGGTTCTTGGAAACAGAGCAGCCCTAAACTTTGGGGCGCCTGTGTCTTGTTGAGTTTTAGTTTTCCCGATTTATACCCCCATGAGTGGAAGTGCCCTATGCTCTGTAAGCTGTGCTTATTACATGTTTCAGGACACACCGTACACTTCTCCAGAGTGGCTGTTGGCAATTTACATCCCGCCCATCAGCGTAGCAAGGCTCCCATGTCTCCGTGGCCTGTCCTGCATTTCTGGTTTTTACACTTTTTTCAGCATGGCCCTTTTGACCGATGGCAAGCGAGACTTGTTTGTAGCGCTGATTTGCCTTTCCGGCTTGCCTGGTTGGCCAAAAAGGGCGTATGCGTTTTTTCCTGAATATATTCAGGAAAAAAGGCATACGCCCTTTTTGGCCAAGGGCATCATTGTCAACGCTTTGCCGCTTTTCATGTGCTTTCAAGGCGAGTCGAGTCTGCCTCCTGAAACCTGTTTCCTGCAATTCTGCCTTGCCTTCAAATCCTCTTCGTTGCCTTCCCTCAATATATTTGTGGACGAGAGTTATCATTTATAACTCTGCAGGTTTGTGAGTTGCAGTGCCCCTGAGCTCCATTTGTCAAGTCGCTTTTTTGGGAGCTGGCCGCCAAAGCGCAGGATTGCTTCAGGCCGTATTCTGGTTCCGGGGGGCAGGCTGAGCCTGTGGTTCATTCTTCTTCCTGATGGGAAAATAGAGTGACCTGTGCCTGTCCCAACACCTAGAGCTAGTCTCTCATTGGTTCCCCCTCTTCCCGTTCATCCTCAGGCCAAATTGCGACCTGTACGAAACAGGAGGTTAAAGGTGCTGATTCTCCAAGTAGAGAGATTGTTAGTAGAGCGGCTGGAATGGCGAACCCGAGCACAAGGAGAGGAGAAATGAGGTGCGTTGGAGAAACCTTTCCCGATCACACGGTGTACCATCTTCTGGGTTTCCCACGCATGTTTTCGATGTAGGAAGATGCCCTTGAACCTGGAGATTTGGGACCCACGGCATGGGTACCACGCAGCATGACTTTAAAGGGTCTGCGTTTGCTCACCCAAGCTCACCAATTCTCTCAGCCCCAAGAGTGCCCAGCCTTATGTCTCATCCAGCTGTGGGTCTAGATATGGTCAATCCAGGTTGCATCAGAGCCCCTGAACGGATTTTGTAAGAATTTCTCTCTCTTTCACTGTCTTTGTTTTATGGGGTTTTTTTTAAAGTAATCTATTTTGATAATGGGGTTTAGCTGCTTTTCACTGCTGTGTTTATGCCGCTTTACACCCTCTTGATTCACTTCCAGAGAGATATCAATACATAGGTTTTAAGACTCTTACTAGTCAGATATATTCTTGGGCGGTGAATAGGGGCTGTTGAGTCCAGTTCACTGAGCAGGGGGTAGGTCTTGTCTATTACATATTTGGCTTGTGGAACGGTATCTGAGCTAATTTCAAACCCTTGTTTTATGCATCACCCCACCTCACCTTTCCCGTTAAGCAGCCATAGTGTGTTTTCTAAATGTGTGACTCTGTTCTGTTTTGTAATTCAGTTCAAGTGTAGCGATTTTGACATTCCCTCTATAAGTGATATCTTAGGATAAGTGTCCTTTTCTCTGTGACTTATTTCACTGAGAGTCATCGTACCTAAATCCACTCATCCTGCTGCTACTAGCCTTATGACATTGATTTCATGGCTGAGTGATATTCCATTGTGCCTAAGTACCACCACTTCTTTATCCATTTTTCTCTTTCCTGGGATATTGAAGGTATACTGAAGTGGAGGTTCTTGGAAACAGAGCAGCCCTAAACTTTGGGGTGCCTGTGTCTTGTTGATTTTTAGGTTTCCCGATTTATACGCCCATGAGTGGAAGTGCCCTATGCTCTGTAAGCTGTGCTTATTACATGTTTCAGGACACACCGTACACTTCTCCAGAGTGGTTGTTGGCAATTTACATCCCGCCCATCAGCGTAGCAAGGCTCCCATGTCTCCGTGGCCTGTCCTGCATTTCTGGTTTTTACACTTTTTTCAGCATGGCCCTTTTGACCGATGGCAAGCGAGACTTGTTTGTAGCGCTGATTTGCCTTTCCGGCTTGCCTGGTTGGCCAAAAAGGGCGTATGCGTTTTTTCCTGAATATATTCAGGAAAAAAGGCATACGCCCTTTTTGGCCAAGGGCATCATTGTCAACGCTTTGCCGCTTTTCATGTGCTTTCAAGGCGAGTCGAGTCTGCCTCCTGAAACCTGTTTCCTGCAATTCTGCCTTGCTTTCAAATCCTCCTCGTTGCCTTCCCTCAATATATTTGTGGACGAGAGTTATCATTTATAACTCTGCAGGTTTGTGAGTTGCAGTGCCCCTGAGCTCCATTTGTCAAGTCGCTTTTTTGGGAGCTGGCCGCCAAAGCGCAGGATTGCTTCAGGCCGTATTCTGGTTCCGGGGGGCAGGCTGAGCCTGTGGTTCATTCT
The DNA here is from genome assembly GCF_028564815.1 of Eubalaena glacialis. Lineage (NCBI taxonomy): Eukaryota > Metazoa > Chordata > Mammalia > Artiodactyla > Balaenidae > Eubalaena > Eubalaena glacialis. The sequence goes on from NC_083722.1 coordinate 117,575,524, forward strand.
TCTTCCTGATGGGAAAATAGAGTGACCTGTGCCTGTCCCAACACCTAGAGCTAGTCTCTCATTGGTTCCCCCTCTTCCCGTTCATCCTCAGGCCAAATTGCGACCTGTACGAAACAGGAGGTTAAAGGTGCTGATTCTCCAAGTAGAGAGATTGTTAGTAGAGCGGCTGGAATGGCGAACCCGAGCACAAGGAGAGGAGAAATGAGGTGCGTTGGAGAAACCTTTCCCGATCACACGGTGTACCATCTTCTGGGTTTCCCACGCATGTTTTCGATGTAGGAAGATGCCCTTGAACCTGGAGATTTGGGACCCACGGCATGGGTACCACGCAGCATGACTTTAAAGGGTCTGCGTTTGCTCACCCAAGCTCACCAATTCTCTCAGCCCCAAGAGTGCCCAGCCTTATGTCTCATCCAGCTGTGGGTCTAGATATGGTCAATCCAGGTTGCATCAGAGCCCCTGAACGGATTTTGTAAGAATTTCTCTCTCTTTCACTGTCTTTGTTTTATGGGTTTTTTTTTAAAGTAATCTATTTTGATAATGGGGTTTAGCTGCTTTTCACTGCTGTGTTTATGCCGCTTTACACCCTCTTGATTCACTTCCAGAGAGATATCAATACATAGGTTTTAAGACTCTTACTAGTCAGATATATTCTTGGGCGGTGAATAGGGGCTGTTGAGTCCAGTTCACTGAGCAGGGGGTAGGTCTTGTCTATTACATATTTGGCTTGTGGAACGGTATCTGAGCTAATTTCAAACCCTTGTTTTATGCATCACCCCACCTCACCTTTCCCGTTAAGCAGCCATAGTGTGTTTTCTAAATGTGTGACTCTGTTCTGTTTTGTAATTCAGTTCAAGTGTAGCGATTTTGACATTCCCTCTATAAGTGATATCTTAGGATAAGTGTCCTTTTCTCTGTGACTTATTTCACTGAGAGTCATCGTACCTAAATCCACTCATCCTGCTGCTACTAGCCTTATGACATTGATTTCATGGCTGAGTGATATTCCATTGTGCCTAAGTACCACAACTTCTTTATCCATTTTTCTCTTTCCTGGGATATTGAAGGTGTACCGAAGTGGAGGTTCTTGGAAACAGAGCAGCCCTAAACTTTGGGGTGCCTGTGTCTTGTTGATTTTTAGGTTTCCCGATTTATACGCCCATGAGTGGAAGTGCCCTATGCTCTCTAAGCTGTGCTTATTACATGTTTCAGGACACACCGTACACTTCTCCAGAGTGGCTGTTGGCAATTTACATCCCGCCCATCAGCGTAGCAAGGCTCCCATGTCTCCGTGGCCTGTCCTGCATTTCTGGTTTTTACACTTTTTTCAGCATGGCCCTTTTGACCGATGGCAAGCGAGACTTCTTTGTAGCGCTGATTTGCCTTTCTGGCTTGCCTGGTTGGCCAAAAAGGGCGTATTCGTTTTTTCCTGAATATATTCAGGAAAAAACGCATACGCCGTTTTTGGCCAAGGGCATCATTGTCAACGCTTTGCCGCTTTTCATGTGCTTTCAAGGCGAGTCGAGTCTGCCTCCTGAAACCTGTTTCCTGCAATTCTGCCTTGCTTTCAAATCCTCCTCGTTGCCTTCCCTCAATATATTTGTGGACGAGAGTTATCATTTATAACTCTGCAGGTTTGTGAGTTGCAGTGCCCCTGAGCTCCATTTGTCAAGTCGCTTTTTTGGGAGCTGGCCGCCAAAGCGCAGGATTGCTTCAGGCCGTATTCTGGTTCCGGGGGGCAGGCTGAGCCTGTGGTTCATTCTTCTTCCTGATGGGAAAATAGAGTGACCTGTGCCTGTCCCAACACCTAGAGCTAGTCTCTCATTGGTTCCCCCTCTTCCCGTTCATCCTCAGGCCAAATTGCGACCTGTACGAAACAGGAGGTTAAAGGTGTTGATTCTCCAAGTAGGGAGATTGTTAGTAGAGTGGCTGGAATGGCGAACCCGAGCACAAGGAGAGGAGAAATGAGGTGCATTGGAGAAACCTTTCCCGATCACACGGTGTACCATCTTCTGGGTTTCCCACGCATGTTTTCGATGTAGGAAGATGCCCTTGAACCTGGAGATTTGGGACCCACGGCATGGGTACCACGCAGCATGACTTTAAAGGGTCTGCGTTTGCTCACCCAAGCTCACCAATTCTCTCAGCCCCAAGAGTGTCCAGCCTTATGTCTCATCCAGCTGTGGGTCTAGATATGGTCAATCCAGGTTGCATCAGAGCCCCTGAACGGATTTTGTAAGAATTTCTCTCTCTTTCACTGTCTTTGTTTTATGGGGTTTTTTTTAAAGTAATCTATTTTGATAATGGGGTTTAGCTGCTTTTCACTGCTGTGTTTATGCCGCTTTACACCCTCTTGATTCACTTCCAGAGAGATATCAATACATAGGTTTTAAGACTCTTACTAGTCAGATATATTCTTGGGCGGTGAATAGGGGCTGTTGAGTCCAGTTCACTGAGCAGGGGGTAGGTCTTGTCTATTACATATTTGGCTTGTGGAACGGTATCTGAGCTAATTTCAAACCCTTGTTTTATGCATCACCCCACCTCACCTTTCCCGTTAAGCAGCCATAGTGTGTTTTCTAAATGTGTGACTCTGTTCTGTTTTGTAATTCAGTTCAAGTGTAGCGATTTTGACATTCCCTCTATAAGTGATATCTTAGGATAAGTGTCCTTTTCTGTGTGACTTATTTCACTGAGAGCCATCGTACCTAAATCCACTCATCCTGCTGCTACTAGCCTTATGACATTGATTTCATAGCTGAGTGATATTCCATTGTGCCTAAGTACCACAACTTCTTTATCCATTTTTCTCTTTCCTGGGATATTGAAGGTGTACCGAAGTGGAGGTTCTTGGAAACAGAGCAGCCCTAAACTTTGGGGCGCCTGTGTCTTGTTGAGTTTTAGTTTTCCCGATTTATACCCCCATGAGTGGAAGTGCCCTATGCTCTGTAAGCTGTGCTTATTACATGTTTCAGGACACACCGTACACTTCTCCAGAGTGGCTGTTGGCAATTTACATCCCGCCCATCAGCGTAGCAAGGCTCCCATGTCTCCGTGGCCTGTCCTGCATTTCTGGTTTTTACACTTTTTTCAGCATGGCCCTTTTGACCGATGGCAAGCGAGACTTCTTTGTAGCGCTGATTTGCCTTTCTGGCTTGCCTGGTTGGCCAAAAAGGGCGTATTCGTTTTTTCCTGAATATATTCAGGAAAAAACGCATACGCCGTTTTTGGCCAAGGGCATCATTGTCAACGCTTTGCCGCTTTTCATGTGCTTTCAAGGCGAGTCGAGTCTGCCTCCTGAAACCTGTTTCCTGCAATTCTGCCTTGCTTTCAAATCCTCCTCGTTGCCTTCCCTCAATATATTTGTGGACGAGAGTTATCATTTATAACTCTGCAGGTTTGTGAGTTGCAGTGCCCCTGAGCTCCATTTGTCAAGTCGCTTTTTTGGGAGCTGGCCGCCAAAGCGCAGGATTGCTTCAGGCCGTATTCTGGTTCCGGGGGGCAGGCTGAGCCTGTGGTTCATTCTTCTTCCTGATGGGAAAATAGAGTGACCTGTGCCTGTCCCAACACCTAGAGCTAGTCTCTCATTGGTTCCCCCTCTTCCCGTTCATCCTCAGGCCAAATTGCGACCTGTACGAAACAGGAGGTTAAAGGTGTTGATTCTCCAAGTAGGGAGATTGTTAGTAGAGTGGCTGGAATGGCGAACCCGAGCACAAGGAGAGGAGAAATGAGGTGCGTTGGAGAAACCTTTCCCGATCACACGGTGTACCATCTTCTGGGTTTCCCACGCATGTTTTCGATGTAGGAAGATGCCCTTGAACCTGGAGATTTGGGACCCACGGCATGGGTACCACGCAGCATGACTTTAAAGGGTCTGCGTTTGCTCACCCAAGCTCACCAATTCTCTCAGCCCCAAGAGTGTCCAGCCTTATGTCTCATCCAGCTGTGGGTCTAGATATGGTCAATCCAGGTTGCATCAGAGCCCCTGAACGGATTTTGTAAGAATTTCTCTCTCTTTCACTGTCTTTGTTTTATGGGGTTTTTTTAAAAGTAATCTATTTTGATAATGGGGTTTAGCTGCTTTTCACTGCTGTGTTTATGCCGCTTTACACCCTCTTGATTCACTTCCAGAGAGATATCAATACATAGGTTTTAAGACTCTTACTAGTCAGATATATTCTTGGGCGGTGAATAGGGGCTGTTGAGTCCAGTTCACTGAGCAGGGGGTAGGTCTTGTCTATTACATATTTGGCTTGTGGAACGGTATCTGAGCTAATTTCAAACCCTTGTTTTATGCATCACCCCACCTCACCTTTCCCGTTAAGCAGCCATAGTGTGTTTTCTAAATGTGTGACTCTGTTCTGTTTTGTAATTCAGTTCAAGTGTAGCGATTTTGACATTCCCTCTATAAGTGATATCTTAGGATAAGTGTCCTTTTCTGTGTGACTTATTTCACTGAGAGTCACCGTACCTAAATCCACTCATCCTGCTGCTACTAGCCTTATGACATTGATTTCATGGCTGAGTGATATTCCATTGTGCCTAAGTACCACAACTTCTTTATCCATTTTTCTCTTTCCTGGGATATTGAAGGTGTACCGAAGTGGAGGTTCTTGGAAACAGAGCAGCCCTAAACTTTGGGGCGCCTGTGTCTTGTTGAGTTTTAGTTTTCCCGATTTATACCCCCATGAGTGGAAGTGCCCTATGCTCTGTAAGCTGTGCTTATTACATGTTTCAGGACACACCGTACACTTCTCCAGAGTGGCTGTTGGCAATTTACATCCCGCCCATCAGCGTAGCAAGGCTCCCATGTCTCCGTGGCCTGTCCTGCATTTCTGGTTTTTACACTTTTTTCAGCATGGCCCTTTTGACCGATGGCAAGCGAGACTTCTTTGTAGCGCTGATTTGCCTTTCCGGCTTGCCTGGTTGGCCAAAAAGGGCGTATGCGTTTTTTCCTGAATATATTCAGGAAAAAACGCATACGCCCTTTTTGGCCAAGGGCATCATTGTCAACGCTTTGCCGCTTTTCATGTGCTTTCAAGGCGAGTCGAGTCTGCCTCCTGAAACCTGTTTCCTGCAATTCTGCCTTGCTTTCAAATCCTCCTCGTTGCCTTCCCTCAATATATTTGTGGACGAGAGTTATCATTTATAACTCTGCAGGTTTGTGAGTTGCAGTGCCCCTGAGCTCCATTTGTCAAGTCGCTTTTTTGGGAGCTGGCCGCCAAAGCGCAGGATTGCTTCAGGCCGTATTCTGGTTCCGGGGGGCAGGCTGAGCCTGTGGTTCATTCTTCTTCCTGATGGGAAAATAGAGTGACCTGTGCCTGTCCCAACACCTAGAGCTAGTCTCTCATTGGTTCCCCCTCTTCCCGTTCATCCTCAGGCCAAATTGCGACCTGTACGAAACAGGAGGTTAAAGGTGTTGATTCTCCAAGTAGGGAGATTGTTAGTAGAGCGGCTGGAATGGCGAACCCGAGCACAAGGAGAGGAGAAATGAGGTGCGTTGGAGAAACCTTTCCCGATCACACGGTGTACCATCTTCTGGGTTTCCCACGCATGTTTTCGATGTAGGAAGATGCCCTTGAACCTGGAGATTTGGGACCCACGGCATGGGTACCACGCAGCATGACTTTAAAGGGTCTGCGTTTGCTCACCCAAGCTCACCAATTCTCTCAGCCCCAAGAGTGTCCAGCCTTATGTCTCATCCAGCTGTGGGTCTAGATATGGTCAATCCAGGTTGCATCAGAGCCCCTGAACGGATTTTGTAAGAATTTCTCTCTCTTTCACTGTCTTTGTTTTATGGGGTTTTTTTTAAAGTAATCTATTTTGATAATGGGGTTTAGCTGCTTTTCACTGCTGTGTTTATGCCGCTTTACACCCTCTTGATTCACTTCCAGAGAGATATCAATACATAGGTTTTAAGACTCTTACTAGTCAGATATATTCTTGGGCGGTGAATAGGGGCTGTTGAGTCCAGTTCACTGAGCAGGGGGTAGGTCTTGTCTATTACATATTTGGCTTGTGGAACGGTATCTGAGCTAATTTCAAACCCTTGTTTTATGCATCACCCCACCTCACCTTTCCCGTTAAGCAGCCATAGTGTGTATCTAAATGTGTGACTCTGTTCTGTTTTGTAATTCAGTTCAAGTGTAGCGATTTTGACATTCCCTCTATAAGTGATATCTTAGGATAAGTGTCCTTTTCCGTGTGACTTATTTCACTGAGAGTCATCGTACCTAAATCCACTCATCCTGCTGCTACTAGCCTTATGACATTGATTTCATGGCTGAGTGATATTCCATTGTGCCTAAGTACCACAACTTCTTTATCCATTTTTCTCTTTCCTGGGATATTGAAGGTGTACCGAAGTGGAGGTTCTTGGAAACAGAGCAGCCCTAAACTTTGGGGCGCCTGTGTCTTGTTGAGTTTTAGTTTTCCCGATTTATACCCCCATGAGTGGAAGTGCCCTATGCTCTGTAAGCTGTGCTTATTACATGTTTCAGGACACACCGTACACTTCTCCAGAGTGGCTGTTGGCAATTTACATCCCGCCCATCAGCGTAGCAAGGCTCCCATGTCTCCATGGCCTGTCCTGCATTTCTGGTTTTTACACTTTTTTCAGCATGGCCCTTTTGACCGATGGCAAGCGAGACTTCTTTGTAGCACTGATTTGCCTTTCCGGCTTGCCTGGTTGGCCAAAAAGGGCGTATGCGTTTTTTCCTGAATATATTCAGGAAAAAACGCATACGCCCTTTTTGGCCAAGGGCATCATTGTCAACGCTTTGCCGCTTTTCATGTGCTTTCAAGGCGAGTCGAGTCTGCCTCCTGAAACCTGTTTCCTGCAATTCTGCCTTGCTTTCAAATCCTCCTCGTTGCCTTCCCTCAATATATTTGTGGACGAGAGTTATCATTTATAACTCTGCAGGTTTGTGAGTTGCAGTGCCCCTGAGCTCCATTTGTCAAGTCGCTTTTTTGGGAGCTGGCCGCCAAAGCGCAGGATTGCTTCAGGCCGTATTCTGGTTCCGGGGGGCAGGCTGAGCCTGTGGTTCATTCTTCTTCCTGATGGGAAAATAGAGTGACCTGTGCCTGTCCCAACACCTAGAGCTAGTCTCTCATTGGTTCCCCCTCTTCCCGTTCATCCTCAGGCCAAATTGCGACCTGTACGAAACAGGAGGTTAAAGGTGCTGATTCTCCAAGTAGGGAGATTGTTAGTAGAGCGGCTGGAATGGCGAACCCGAGCACAAGGAGAGGAGAAATGAGGTGCGTTGGAGAAACCTTTCCCGATCACACGGTGTACCATCTTCTGGGTTTCCCACGCATGTTTTCGATGTAGGAAGATGCCCTTGAACCTGGAGATTTGGGACCCACGGCATGGGTACCACGCAGCATGACTTTAAAGGGTCTGCGTTTGCTCACCCAAGCTCACCAATTCTCTCAGCCCCAAGAGTGTCCAGCCTTATGTCTCATCCAGCTGTGGGTCTAGATATGGCCAATCCAGGTTGCATCAGAGCCCCTGAACGGATTTTGTAAGAATTTCTCTCTCTTTCACTGTCTTTGTTTTATGGGGTTTTTTTTAAAGTAATCTATTTTGATAATGGGGTTTAGCTGCTTTTCACTGCTGTGTTTATGCCGCTTTACACCCTCTTGATTCACTTCCAGAGAGATATCAATACATAGGTTTTAAGACTCTTACTAGTCAGATATATTCTTGGGCGGTGAATAGGGGCTGTTGAGTCCAGTTCACTGAGCAGGGGGTAGGTCTTGTCTATTACATATTTGGCTTGTGGAACGGTATCTGAGCTAATTTCAAACCCTTGTTTTATGCATCACCCCACCTCACCTTTCCCGTTAAGCAGCCATAGTGTGTTTTCTAAATGTGTGACTCTGTTCTGTTTTGTAATTCAGTTCAAGTGTAGCGATTTTGACATTCCCTCTATAAGTGATATCTTAGGATAAGTGTCCTTTTCTCTGTGACTTATTTCACTGAGAGTCATCGTACCTAAATCCACTCATCCTGCTGCTACTAGCCTTATGACATTGATTTCATGGCTGAGTGATATTCCATTGTGCCTAAGTACCACCACTTCTTTATCCATTTTTCTCTTTCCTGGGATATTGAAGGTGTACTGAAGTGGAGGTTCTTGGAAACAGAGCACCCCTAAACTTTGGGGTGCCTGTGTCTTGTTGATTTTTAGGTTTCCCGATTTATACGCCCATGAGTGGAAGTGCCCTATGCTCTCTAAGCTGTGCTTATTACATGTTTCAGGACACACCGTACACTTCTCCAGAGTGGTTGTTGGCAATTTACATCCCGCCCATCAGCGTAGCAAGGCTCCCATGTCTCCGTGGCCTGTCCTGCATTTCTGGTTTTTACACTTTTTTCAGCATGGCCCTTTTGACCGATGGCAAGCGAGACTTGTTTGTAGCGCTGATTTGCCTTTCCGGCTTGCCTGGTTGGCCAAAAAGGGCGTATGCGTTTTTTCCTGAATATATTCAGGAAAAAAGGCATACGCCCTTTTTGGCCAAGGGCATCATTGTCAACGCTTTGCCGCTTTTCATGTGCTTTCAAGGCGAGTCGAGTCTGCCTCCTGAAACCTGTTTCCTGCAATTCTGCCTTGCTTTCAAATCCTCCTCGTTGCCTTCCCTCAATATATTTGTGGACGAGAGTTATCATTTATAACTCTGCAGGTTTGTGAGTTGCAGTGCCCCTGAGCTCCATTTGTCAAGTCGCTTTTTTGGGAGCTGGCCGCCAAAGCGCAGGATTGCTTCAGGCCGTATTCTGGTTCCGGGGGGCAGGCTGAGCCTGTGGTTCATTCTTCTTCCTGATGGGAAAATAGAGTGACCTGTGCCTGTCCCAACACCTAGAGCTAGTCTCTCATTGGTTCCCCCTCTTCCCGTTCATCCTCAGGCCAAATTGCGACCTGTACGAAACAGGAGGTTAAAGGTGCTGATTCTCCAAGTAGAGAGATTGTTAGTAGAGCGGCTGGAATGGCGAACCCGAGCACAAGGAGAGGAGAAATGAGGTGCGTTGGAGAAACCTTTCCCGATCACACGGTGTACCATCTTCTGGGTTTCCCACGCATGTTTTCGATGTAGGAAGATGCCCTTGAACCTGGAGATTTGGGACCCACGGCATGGGTACCACGCAGCATGACTTTAAAGGGTCTGCGTTTGCTCACCCAAGCTCACCAATTCTCTCAGCCCCAAGAGTGCCCAGCCTTATGTCTCATCCAGCTGTGGGTCTAGATATGGTCAATCCAGGTTGCATCAGAGCCCCTGAACGGATTTTGTAAGAATTTCTCTCTCTTTCACTGTCTTTGTTTTATGGGTTTTTTTTTAAAGTAATCTATTTTGATAATGGGGTTTAGCTGCTTTTCACTGCTGTGTTTATGCCGCTTTACACCCTCTTGATTCACTTCCAGAGAGATATCAATACATAGGTTTTAAGACTCTTACTAGTCAGATATATTCTTGGGCGGTGAATAGGGGCTGTTGAGTCCAGTTCACTGAGCAGGGGGTAGGTCTTGTCTATTACATATTTGGCTTGTGGAACGGTATCTGAGCTAATTTCAAACCCTTGTTTTATGCATCACCCCACCTCACCTTTCCCGTTAAGCAGCCATAGTGTGTTTTCTAAATGTGTGACTCTGTTCTGTTTTGTAATTCAGTTCAAGTGTAGCGATTTTGACATTCCCTCTATAAGTGATATCTTAGGATAAGTGTCCTTTTCTGTGTGACTTATTTCACTGAGAGTCATCGTACCTAAATCCACTCATCCTGCTGCTACTAGCCTTATGACATTGATTTCATGGCTGAGTGATATTCCATTGTGCCTAAGTACCACAACTTCTTTATCCATTTTTCTCTCTCCTGGGATATTGAAGGTGTACCGAAGTGGAGGTTCTTGGAAACAGAGCAGCCCTAAACTTTGGGGCGCCTGTGTCTTGTTGAGTTTTAGTTTTCCCGATTTATACCCCCATGAGTGGAAGTGCCCTATGCTCTCTAAGCTGTGCTTATTACATGTTTCAGGACACACCGTACACTTCTCCAGAGTGGCTGTTGGCAATTTACATCCCGCCCATCAGCGTAGCAAGGCTCCCATGTCTCCGTGGCCTGTCCTGCATTTCTGGTTTTTACACTTTTTTCAGCATGGCCCTTTTGACCGATGGCAAGCGAGACTTCTTTGTAGCGCTGATTTGCCTTTCCGGCTTGCCTGGTTGGCCAAAAAGGGCGTATGCGTTTTTTCCTGAATATATTCAGGAAAAAACGCATACGCCCTTTTTGGCCAAGGGCATCATTGTCAACGCTTTGCCGCTTTTCATGTGCTTTCAAGGCGAGTCGAGTCTGCCTCCTGAAACCTGTTTCCTGCAATTCTGCCTTGCTTTCAAATCCTCCTCGTTGCCTTCCCTCAATATATTTGTGGACGAGAGTTATCATTTATAACTCTGCAGGTTTGTGAGTTGCAGTGCCCCTGAGCTCCATTTGTCAAGTCGCTTTTTTGGGAGCTGGCCGCCAAAGCGCAGGATTGCTTCAGGCCGTATTCTGGTTCCGGGGGGCAGGCTGAGCCTGTGGTTCATTCTTCTTCCTGATGGGAAAATAGAGTGACCTGTGCCTGTCCCAACACCTAGAGCTAGTCTCTCATTGGTTCCCCCTCTTCCCGTTCATCCTCAGGCCAAATTGCGACCTGTACGAAACAGGAGGTTAAAGGTGTTGATTCTCCAAGTAGGGAGATTGTTAGTAGAGTGGCTGGAATGGCGAACCCGAGCACAAGGAGAGGAGAAATGAGGTGCGTTGGAGAAACCTTTCCCGATCACACGGTGTACCATCTTCTGGGTTTCCCACGCATGTTTTCGATGTAGGAAGATGCCCTTGAACCTGGAGATTTGGGACCCACGGCATGGGTACCACGCAGCATGACTTTAAAGGGTCTGCGTTTGCTCACCCAAGCTCACCAATTCTCTCAGCCCCAAGAGTGTCCAGCCTTATGTCTCATCCAGCTGTGGGTCTAGATATGGTCAATCCAGGTTGCATCAGAGCCCCTGAACGGATTTTGTAAGAATTTCTCTCTCTTTCACTGTCTTTGTTTTATGGGGTTTTTTTTAAAGTAATCTATTTTGATAATGGGGTTTAGCTGCTTTTCACTGCTGTGTTTATGCCGCTTTACACCCTCTTGATTCACTTCCAGAGAGATATCAATACATAGGTTTTAAGACTCTTACTAGTCAGATATATTCTTGGGCGGTGAATAGGGGCTGTTGAGTCCAGTTCACTGAGCAGGGGGTAGGTCTTGTCTATTACATATTTGGCTTGTGGAACGGTATCTGAGCTAATTTCAAACCCTTGTTTTATGCATCACCCCACCTCACCTTTCCCGTTAAGCAGCCATAGTGTGTTTTCTAAATGTGTGACTCTGTTCTGTTTTGTAATTCAGTTCAAGTGTAGCGATTTTGACATTCCCTCTATAAGTGATATCTTAGGATAAGTGTCCTTTTCTGTGTGACTTATTTCACTGAGAGTCATCGTACCTAAATCCACTCATCCTGCTGCTACTAGCCTTATGACATTGATTTCATGGCTGAGTGATATTCCATTGTGCCTAAGTACCACCACTTCTTTATCCATTTTTCTCTTTCCTGGGATATTGAAGGTGTACTGAAGTGGAGGTTCTTGGAAACAGAGCACCCCTAAACTTTGGGGTGCCTGTGTCTTGTTGATTTTTAGGTTTCCCGATTTATACGCCCATGAGTGGAAGTGCCCTATGCTCTCTAAGCTGTGCTTATTACATGTTTCAGGACACACCGTACACTTCTCCAGAGTGGTTGTTGGCAATTTACATCCCGCCCATCAGCGTAGCAAGGCTCCCATGTCTCCGTGGCCTGTCCTGCATTTCTGGTTTTTACACTTTTTTCAGCATGGCCCTTTTGACCGATGGCAAGCGAGACTTGTTTGTAGCGCTGATTTGCCTTTCCGGCTTGCCTGGTTGGCCAAAAAGGGCGTATGCGTTTTTTCCTGAATATATTCAGGAAAAAAGGCATACGCCCTTTTTGGCCAAGGGCATCATTGTCAACGCTTTGCCGCTTTTCATGTGCTTTCAAGGCGAGTCGAGTCTGCCTCCTGAAACCTGTTTCCTGCAATTCTGCCTTGCTTTCAAATCCTCCTCGTTGCCTTCCCTCAATATATTTGTGGACGAGAGTTATCATTTATAACTCTGCAGGTTTGTGAGTTGCAGTGCCCCTGAGCTCCATTTGTCAAGTCGCTTTTTTGGGAGCTGGCCGCCAAAGCGCAGGATTGCTTCAGGCCGTATTCTGGTTCCGGGGGGCAGGCTGAGCCTGTGGTTCATTCTTCTTCCTGATGGGAAAATAGAGTGACCTGTGCCTGTCCCAACACCTAGAGCTAGTCTCTCATTGGTTCCCCCTCTTCCCGTTCATCCTCAGGCCAAATTGCGACCTGTACGAAACAGGAGGTTAAAGGTGCTGATTCTCCAAGTAGAGAGATTGTTAGTAGAGCGGCTGGAATGGCGAACCCGAGCACAAGGAGAGGAGAAATGAGGTGCGTTGGAGAAACCTTTCCCGATCACACGGTGTACCATCTTCTGGGTTTCCCACGCATGTTTTCGATGTAGGAAGATGCCCTTGAACCTGGAGATTTGGGACCCACGGCATGGGTACCACGCAGCATGACTTTAAAGGGTCTGCGTTTGCTCACCCAAGCTCACCAATTCTCTCAGCCCCAAGAGTGTCCAGCCTTATGTCTCATCCAGCTGTGGGTCTAGATATGGTCAATCCAGGTTGCATCAGAGCCCCTGAACGGATTTTGTAAGAATTTCTCTCTCTTTCACTGTCTTTGTTTTATGGGGTTTTTTTTAAAGTAATCTATTTTGATAATGGGGTTTAGCTGCTTTTCACTGCTGTGTTTATGCCGCTTTACACCCTCTTGATTCACTTCCAGAGAGATATCAATACATAGGTTTTAAGACTCTTACTAGTCAGATATATTCTTGGGCGGTGAATAGGGGCTGTTGAGTCCAGTTCACTGAGCAGGGGGTAGGTCTTGTCTATTACATATTTGGCTTGTGGAACGGTATCTGAGCTAATTTCAAACCCTTGTTTTATGCATCACCCCACCTCACCTTTCCCGTTAAGCAGCCATAGTGTGTTTTCTAAATGTGTGACTCTGTTCTGTTTTGTAATTCAGTTCAAGTGTAGCGATTTTGACATTCCCTCTATAAGTGATATCTTAGGATAAGTGTCCTTTTCTGTGTGACTTATTTCACTGAGAGTCATCGTACCTAAATCCACTCATCCTGCTGCTACTAGCCTTATGACATTGATTTCATGGCTGAGTGATATTCCATTGTGCCTAAGTACCACAACTTCTTTATCCATTTTTCTCTTTCCTGGGATATTGAAGGTGTACCGAAGTGGAGGTTCTTGGAAACAGAGCAGCCCTAAACTTTGGGGCGCCTGTGTCTTGTTGAGTTTTAGTTTTCCCGATTTATACCCCCATGAGTGGAAGTGCCCTATGCTCTGTAAGCTGTGCTTATTACATGTTTCAGGACACACCGTACACTTCTCCAGAGTGGCTGTTGGCAATTTACATCCCGCCCATCAGCGTAGCAAGGCTCCCATGTCTCCGTGGCCTGTCCTGCATTTCTGGTTTTTACACTTTTTTCAGCATGGCCCTTTTGACCGATGGCAAGCGAGACTTGTTTGTAGCGCTGATTTGCCTTTCCGGCTTGCCTGGTTGGCCAAAAAGGGCGTATGCGTTTTTTCCTGAATATATTCAGGAAAAAAGGCATACGCCCTTTTTGGCCAAGGGCATCATTGTCAACGCTTTGCCGCTTTTCATGTGCTTTCAAGGCGAGTCGAGTCTGCCTCCTGAAACCTGTTTCCTGCAATTCTGCCTTGCCTTCAAATCCTCTTCGTTGCCTTCCCTCAATATATTTGTGGACGAGAGTTATCATTTATAACTCTGCAGGTTTGTGAGTTGCAGTGCCCCTGAGCTCCATTTGTCAAGTCGCTTTTTTGGGAGCTGGCCGCCAAAGCGCAGGATTGCTTCAGGCCGTATTCTGGTTCCGGGGGGCAGGCTGAGCCTGTGGTTCATTCTTCTTCCTGATGGGAAAATAGAGTGACCTGTGCCTGTCCCAACACCTAGAGCTAGTCTCTCATTGGTTCCCCCTCTTCCCGTTCATCCTCAGGCCAAATTGCGACCTGTACGAAACAGGAGGTTAAAGGTGCTGATTCTCCAAGTAGAGAGATTGTTAGTAGAGCGGCTGGAATGGCGAACCCGAGCACAAGGAGAGGAGAAATGAGGTGCGTTGGAGAAACCTTTCCCGATCACACGGTGTACCATCTTCTGGGTTTCCCACGCATGTTTTCGATGTAGGAAGATGCCCTTGAACCTGGAGATTTGGGACCCACGGCATGGGTACCACGCAGCATGACTTTAAAGGGTCTGCGTTTGCTCACCCAAGCTCACCAATTCTCTCAGCCCCAAGAGTGCCCAGCCTTATGTCTCATCCAGCTGTGGGTCTAGATATGGTCAATCCAGGTTGCATCAGAGCCCCTGAACGGATTTTGTAAGAATTTCTCTCTCTTTCACTGTCTTTGTTTTATGGGGTTTTTTTTAAAGTAATCTATTTTGATAATGGGGTTTAGCTGCTTTTCACTGCTGTGTTTATGCCGCTTTACACCCTCTTGATTCACTTCCAGAGAGATATCAATACATAGGTTTTAAGACTCTTACTAGTCAGATATATTCTTGGGCGGTGAATAGGGGCTGTTGAGTCCAGTTCACTGAGCAGGGGGTAGGTCTTGTCTATTACATATTTGGCTTGTGGAACGGTATCTGAGCTAATTTCAAACCCTTGTTTTATGCATCACCCCACCTCACCTTTCCCGTTAAGCAGCCATAGTGTGTTTTCTAAATGTGTGACTCTGTTCTGTTTTGTAATTCAGTTCAAGTGTAGCGATTTTGACATTCCCTCTATAAGTGATATCTTAGGATAAGTGTCCTTTTCTCTGTGACTTATTTCACTGAGAGTCATCGTACCTAAATCCACTCATCCTGCTGCTACTAGCCTTATGACATTGATTTCATGGCTGAGTGATATTCCATTGTGCCTAAGTACCACCACTTCTTTATCCATTTTTCTCTTTCCTGGGATATTGAAGGTATACTGAAGTGGAGGTTCTTGGAAACAGAGCACCCCTAAACTTTGGGGTGCCTGTGTCTTGTTGATTTTTAGGTTTCCCGATTTATACGCCCATGAGTGGAAGTGCCCTATGCTCTGTAAGCTGTGCTTATTACATGTTTCAGGACACACCGTACACTTCTCCAGAGTGGTTGTTGGCAATTTACATCCCGCCCATCAGCGTAGCAAGGCTCCCATGTCTCCGTGGCCTGTCCTGCATTTCTGGTTTTTACACTTTTTTCAGCATGGCCCTTTTGACCGATGGCAAGCGAGACTTGTTTGTAGCGCTGATTTGCCTTTCCGGCTTGCCTGGTTGGCCAAAAAGGGCGTATGCGTTTTTTCCTGAATATATTCAGGAAAAAAGGCATACGCCCTTTTTGGCCAAGGGCATCATTGTCAACGCTTTGCCGCTTTTCATGTGCTTTCAAGGCGAGTCGAGTCTGCCTCCTGAAACCTGTTTCCTGCAATTCTGCCTTGCTTTCAAATCCTCCTCGTTGCCTTCCCTCAATATATTTGTGGACGAGAGTTATCATTTATAACTCTGCAGGTTTGTGAGTTGCAGTGCCCCTGAGCTCCATTTGTCAAGTCGCTTTTTTGGGAGCTGGCCGCCAAAGCGCAGGATTGCTTCAGGCCGTATTCTGGTTCCGGGGGGCAGGCTGAGCCTGTGGTTCATTCTTCTTCCTGATGGGAAAATAGAGTGACCTGTGCCTGTCCCAACACCTAGAGCTAGTCTCTCATTGGTTCCCCCTCTTCCCGTTCATCCTCAGGCCAAATTGCGACCTGTACGAAACAGGAGGTTAAAGGTGCTGATTCTCCAAGTAGAGAGATTGTTAGTAGAGCGGCTGGAATGGCGAACCCGAGCACAAGGAGAGGAGAAATGAGGTGCGTTGGAGAAACCTTTCCCGATCACACGGTGTACCATCTTCTGGGTTTCCCACGCATGTTTTCGATGTAGGAAGATGCCCTTGAACCTGGAGATTTGGGACCCACGGCATGGGTACCACGCAGCATGACTTTAAAGGGTCTGCGTTTGCTCACCCAAGCTCACCAATTCTCTCAGCCCCAAGAGTGCCCAGCCTTATGTCTCATCCAGCTGTGGGTCTAGATATGGTCAATCCAGGTTGCATCAGAGCCCCTGAACGGATTTTGTAAGAATTTCTCTCTCTTTCACTGTCTTTGTTTTATGGGTTTTTTTTTAAAGTAATCTATTTTGATAATGGGGTTTAGCTGCTTTTCACTGCTGTGTTTATGCCGCTTTACACCCTCTTGATTCACTTCCAGAGAGATATCAATACATAGGTTTTAAGACTCTTACTAGTCAGATATATTCTTGGGCGGTGAATAGGGGCTGTTGAGTCCAGTTCACTGAGCAGGGGGTAGGTCTTGTCTATTACATATTTGGCTTGTGGAACGGTATCTGAGCTAATTTCAAACCCTTGTTTTATGCATCACCCCACCTCACCTTTCCCGTTAAGCAGCCATAGTGTGTTTTCTAAATGTGTGACTCTGTTCTGTTTTGTAATTCAGTTCAAGTGTAGCGATTTTGACATTCCCTCTATAAGTGATATCTTAGGATAAGTGTCCTTTTCTCTGTGACTTATTTCACTGAGAGTCATCGTACCTAAATCCACTCATCCTGCTGCTACTAGCCTTATGACATTGATTTCATGGCTGAGTGATATTCCATTGTGCCTAAGTACCACAACTTCTTTATCCATTTTTCTCTTTCCTGGGATATTGAAGGTGTACCGAAGTGGAGGTTCTTGGAAACAGAGCAGCCCTAAACTTTGGGGCGCCTGTGTCTTGTTGAGTTTTAGTTTTCCCGATTTATACCCCCATGAGTGGAAGTGCCCTATGCTCTGTAAGCTGTGCTTATTACATGTTTCAGGACACACCGTACACTTCTCCAGAGTGGCTGTTGGCAATTTACATCCCGCCCATCAGCGTAGCAAGGCTCCCATGTCTCCGTGGCCTGTCCTGCATTTCTGGTTTTTACACTTTTTTCAGCATGGCCCTTTTGACCGATGGCAAGCGAGACTTCTTTGTAGCGCTGATTTGCCTTTCTGGCTTGCCTGGTTGGCCAAAAAGGGCGTATTCGTTTTTTCCTGAATATATTCAGGAAAAAACGCATACGCCGTTTTTGGCCAAGGGCATCATTGTCAACGCTTTGCCGCTTTTCATGTGCTTTCAAGGCGAGTCGAGTCT
This sequence comes from Eubalaena glacialis, assembly GCF_028564815.1. Lineage (NCBI taxonomy): Eukaryota > Metazoa > Chordata > Mammalia > Artiodactyla > Balaenidae > Eubalaena > Eubalaena glacialis. Next base: position 117,592,919 of record NC_083722.1, read on the forward strand.
GCCTCCTGAAACCTGTTTCCTGCAATTCTGCCTTGCTTTCAAATCCTCCTCGTTGCCTTCCCTCAATATATTTGTGGACGAGAGTTATCATTTATAACTCTGCAGGTTTGTGAGTTGCAGTGCCCCTGAGCTCCATTTGTCAAGTCGCTTTTTTGGGAGCTGGCCGCCAAAGCGCAGGATTGCTTCAGGCCGTATTCTGGTTCCGGGGGGCAGGCTGAGCCTGTGGTTCATTCTTCTTCCTGATGGGAAAATAGAGTGACCTGTGCCTGTCCCAACACCTAGAGCTAGTCTCTCATTGGTTCCCCCTCTTCCCGTTCATCCTCAGGCCAAATTGCGACCTGTACGAAACAGGAGGTTAAAGGTGTTGATTCTCCAAGTAGGGAGATTGTTAGTAGAGTGGCTGGAATGGCGAACCCGAGCACAAGGAGAGGAGAAATGAGGTGCGTTGGAGAAACCTTTCCCGATCACACGGTGTACCATCTTCTGGGTTTCCCACGCATGTTTTCGATGTAGGAAGATGCCCTTGAACCTGGAGATTTGGGACCCACGGCATGGGTACCACGCAGCATGACTTTAAAGGGTCTGCGTTTGCTCACCCAAGCTCACCAATTCTCTCAGCCCCAAGAGTGTCCAGCCTTATGTCTCATCCAGCTGTGGGTCTAGATATGGTCAATCCAGGTTGCATCAGAGCCCCTGAACGGATTTTGTAAGAATTTCTCTCTCTTTCACTGTCTTTGTTTTATGGGGTTTTTTTAAAAGTAATCTATTTTGATAATGGGGTTTAGCTGCTTTTCACTGCTGTGTTTATGCCGCTTTACACCCTCTTGATTCACTTCCAGAGAGATATCAATACATAGGTTTTAAGACTCTTACTAGTCAGATATATTCTTGGGCGGTGAATAGGGGCTGTTGAGTCCAGTTCACTGAGCAGGGGGTAGGTCTTGTCTATTACATATTTGGCTTGTGGAACGGTATCTGAGCTAATTTCAAACCCTTGTTTTATGCATCACCCCACCTCACCTTTCCCGTTAAGCAGCCATAGTGTGTTTTCTAAATGTGTGACTCTGTTCTGTTTTGTAATTCAGTTCAAGTGTAGCGATTTTGACATTCCCTCTATAAGTGATATCTTAGGATAAGTGTCCTTTTCTGTGTGACTTATTTCACTGAGAGTCACCGTACCTAAATCCACTCATCCTGCTGCTACTAGCCTTATGACATTGATTTCATGGCTGAGTGATATTCCATTGTGCCTAAGTACCACAACTTCTTTATCCATTTTTCTCTTTCCTGGGATATTGAAGGTGTACCGAAGTGGAGGTTCTTGGAAACAGAGCAGCCCTAAACTTTGGGGCGCCTGTGTCTTGTTGAGTTTTAGTTTTCCCGATTTATACCCCCATGAGTGGAAGTGCCCTATGCTCTGTAAGCTGTGCTTATTACATGTTTCAGGACACACCGTACACTTCTCCAGAGTGGCTGTTGGCAATTTACATCCCGCCCATCAGCGTAGCAAGGCTCCCATGTCTCCGTGGCCTGTCCTGCATTTCTGGTTTTTACACTTTTTTCAGCATGGCCCTTTTGACCGATGGCAAGCGAGACTTCTTTGTAGCGCTGATTTGCCTTTCCGGCTTGCCTGGTTGGCCAAAAAGGGCGTATGCGTTTTTTCCTGAATATATTCAGGAAAAAACGCATACGCCCTTTTTGGCCAAGGGCATCATTGTCAACGCTTTGCCGCTTTTCATGTGCTTTCAAGGCGAGTCGAGTCTGCCTCCTGAAACCTGTTTCCTGCAATTCTGCCTTGCTTTCAAATCCTCCTCGTTGCCTTCCCTCAATATATTTGTGGACGAGAGTTATCATTTATAACTCTGCAGGTTTGTGAGTTGCAGTGCCCCTGAGCTCCATTTGTCAAGTCGCTTTTTTGGGAGCTGGCCGCCAAAGCGCAGGATTGCTTCAGGCCGTATTCTGGTTCCGGGGGGCAGGCTGAGCCTGTGGTTCATTCTTCTTCCTGATGGGAAAATAGAGTGACCTGTGCCTGTCCCAACACCTAGAGCTAGTCTCTCATTGGTTCCCCCTCTTCCCGTTCATCCTCAGGCCAAATTGCGACCTGTACGAAACAGGAGGTTAAAGGTGTTGATTCTCCAAGTAGGGAGATTGTTAGTAGAGCGGCTGGAATGGCGAACCCGAGCACAAGGAGAGGAGAAATGAGGTGCGTTGGAGAAACCTTTCCCGATCACACGGTGTACCATCTTCTGGGTTTCCCACGCATGTTTTCGATGTAGGAAGATGCCCTTGAACCTGGAGATTTGGGACCCACGGCATGGGTACCACGCAGCATGACTTTAAAGGGTCTGCGTTTGCTCACCCAAGCTCACCAATTCTCTCAGCCCCAAGAGTGTCCAGCCTTATGTCTCATCCAGCTGTGGGTCTAGATATGGTCAATCCAGGTTGCATCAGAGCCCCTGAACGGATTTTGTAAGAATTTCTCTCTCTTTCACTGTCTTTGTTTTATGGGGTTTTTTTTAAAGTAATCTATTTTGATAATGGGGTTTAGCTGCTTTTCACTGCTGTGTTTATGCCGCTTTACACCCTCTTGATTCACTTCCAGAGAGATATCAATACATAGGTTTTAAGACTCTTACTAGTCAGATATATTCTTGGGCGGTGAATAGGGGCTGTTGAGTCCAGTTCACTGAGCAGGGGGTAGGTCTTGTCTATTACATATTTGGCTTGTGGAACGGTATCTGAGCTAATTTCAAACCCTTGTTTTATGCATCACCCCACCTCACCTTTCCCGTTAAGCAGCCATAGTGTGTATCTAAATGTGTGACTCTGTTCTGTTTTGTAATTCAGTTCAAGTGTAGCGATTTTGACATTCCCTCTATAAGTGATATCTTAGGATAAGTGTCCTTTTCTGTGTGACTTATTTCACTGAGAGTCATCGTACCTAAATCCACTCATCCTGCTGCTACTAGCCTTATGACATTGATTTCATGGCTGAGTGATATTCCATTGTGCCTAAGTACCACAACTTCTTTATCCATTTTTCTCTTTCCTGGGATATTGAAGGTGTACCGAAGTGGAGGTTCTTGGAAACAGAGCAGCCCTAAACTTTGGGGCGCCTGTGTCTTGTTGAGTTTTAGTTTTCCCGATTTATACCCCCATGAGTGGAAGTGCCCTATGCTCTCTAAGCTGTGCTTATTACATGTTTCAGGACACACCGTACACTTCTCCAGAGTGGCTGTTGGCAATTTACATCCCGCCCATCAGCGTAGCAAGGCTCTCATGTCTCCATGGCCTGTCCTACATTTCTGGTTTTTACACTTTTTTCAGCATGGCCCTTTTGACCGATGGCAAGCGAGACTTCTTTGTAGCACTGATTTGCCTTTCCGGCTTGCCTGGTTGGCCAAAAAGGGCGTATGCGTTTTTTCCTGAATATATTCAGGAAAAACGCATACGCCCTTTTTGGCCAAGGGCATCATTGTCAACGCTTTGCCGCTTTTCATGTGCTTTCAAGGCGAGTCGAGTCTGCCTCCTGAAACCTGTTTCCTGCAATTCTGCCTTGCTTTCAAATCCTCCTCGTTGCCTTCCCTCAATATATTTGTGGACGAGAGTTATCATTTATAACTCTGCAGGTTTGTGAGTTGCAGTGCCCCTGAGCTCCATTTGTCAAGTCGCTTTTTTGGGAGCTGGCCGCCAAAGCTCAGGATTGCTTCAGGCCGTATTCTGGTTCCGGGGGGCAGGCTGAGCCTGTGGTTCATTCTTCTTCCTGATGGGAAAATAGAGTGACCTGTGCCTGTCCCAACACCTAGAGCTAGTCTCTCATTGGTTCCCCCTCTTCCCGTTCATCCTCAGGCCAAATTGCGACCTGTACGAAACAGGAGGTCAAAGGTGCTGATTCTCCAAGTAGGGAGATTGTTAGTAGAGCGGCTGGAATGGCGAACCCGAGCACAAGGAGAGGAGAAATGAGGTGCGTTGGAGAAACCTTTCCCGATCACACGGTGTACCATCTTCTGGGTTTCCCACGCATGTTTTCGATGTAGGAAGATGCCCTTGAACCTGGAGATTTGGGACCCACGGCATGGGTACCACGCAGCATGACTTTAAAGGGTCTGCGTTTGCTCACCCAAGCTCACCAATTCTCTCAGCCCCAAGAGTGTCCAGCCTTATGTCTCATCCAGCTGTGGGTCTAGATATGGTCAATCCAGGTTGCATCAGAGCCCCTGAACGGATTTTGTAAGAATTTCTCTCTCTTTCACTGTCTTTGTTTTATGGGTTTTTTTTTAAAGTAATCTATTTTGATAATGGGGTTTAGCTGCTTTTCACTGCTGTGTTTATGCCGCTTTACACCCTCTTGATTCACTTCCAGAGAGATATCAATACATAGGTTTTAAGACTCTTACTAGTCAGATATATTCTTGGGCGGTGAATAGGGGCTGTTGAGTCCAGTTCACTGAGCAGGGGGTAGGTCTTGTCTATTACATATTTGGCTTGTGGAACGGTATCTGAGCTAATTTCAAACCCTTGTTTTATGCATCACCCCACCTCACCTTTCCCGTTAAGCAGCCATAGTGTGTTTTCTAAATGTGTGACTCTGTTCTGTTTTGTAATTCAGTTCAAGTGTAGCGATTTTGACATTCCCTCTATAAGTGATATCTTAGGATAAGTGTCCTTTTCTCTGTGACTTATTTCACTGAGAGTCATCGTACCTAAATCCACTCATCCTGCTGCTACTAGCCTTATGACATTGATTTCATGGCTGAGTGATATTCCATTGTGCCTAAGTACCACCACTTCTTTATCCATTTTTCTCTTTCCTGGGATATTGAAGGTGTACTGAAGTGGAGGTTCTTGGAAACAGAGCACCCCTAAACTTTGGGGTGCCTGTGTCTTGTTGATTTTTAGGTTTCCCGATTTAGACGCCCATGAGTGGAAGTGCCCTATGCTCTCTAAGCTGTGCTTATTACATGTTTCAGGACACACCGTACACTTCTCCAGAGTGGTTGTTGGCAATTTACATCCCGCCCATCAGCGTAGCAAGGCTCCCATGTCTCCGTGGCCTGTCCTGCATTTCTGGTTTTTACACTTTTTTCAGCATGGCCCTTTTGACCGATGGCAAGCGAGACTTGTTTGTAGCGCTGATTTGCCTTTCCGGCTTGCCTGGTTGGCCAAAAAGGGCGTATGCGTTTTTTCCTGAATATATTCAGGAAAAAAGGCATACGCCCTTTTTGGCCAAGGGCATCATTGTCAACGCTTTGCCGCTTTTCATGTGCTTTCAAGGCGAGTCGAGTCTGCCTCCTGAAACCTGTTTCCTGCAATTCTGCCTTGCCTTCAAATCCTCTTCGTTGCCTTCCCTCAATATATTTGTGGACGAGAGTTATCATTTATAACTCTGCAGGTTTGTGAGTTGCAGTGCCCCTGAGCTCCATTTGTCAAGTCGCTTTTTTGGGAGATGGCCGCCAAAGCGCAGGATTGCTTCAGGCCGTATTCTGGTTCCGGGGGGCAGGCTGAGCCTGTGGTTCATTCTTCTTCCTGATGGGAAAATAGAGTGACCTGTGCCTGTCCCAACACCTAGAGCTAGTCTCTCATTGGTTCCCCCTCTTCCCGTTCATCCTCAGGCCAAATTGCGACCTGTACGAAACAGGAGGTTAAAGGTGCTGATTCTCCAAGTAGGGAGATTGTTAGTAGAGCGGCTGGAATGGCGAACCCGAGCACAAGGAGAGGAGAAATGAGGTGCGTTGGAGAAACCTTTCCCGATCACACGGTGTACCATCTTCTGGGTTTCCCACGCATGTTTTCGATGTAAGAAGATGCCCTTGAACCTGGAGATTTGGGACCCACGGCATGGGTACCACGCAGTATGACTTTAAAGGGTCTGCGTTTGCTCACCCAAGCTGACCAATCCTCTCAGCCCCAAGAGTGTCCAGCCTTATGTCTCATCCAGCTGTGGGTCTAGATATGGTCAATCCAGGTTGCATCAGAGCCCCTGAACGGATTTTGTAAGAATTTCTCTCTCTTTCACTGTCTTTGTTTTATGGGGTTTTTTTTAAAGTAATCTATTTTGATAATGGGATTTAGCTGCTTCTCACTGCTGTGTTTATGCCGCTTTACACCCTCTTGATTCACTTCCAGAGAGATATCAATACATAGGTTTTAAGACTCTTACTAGTCAGATATATTCTTGGGCGGTGAATAGGGGCTGTTGAGTCCAGTTCACTGAGCAGGGGGTAGGTCTTGTCTATTACATATTTGGCTTGTGGAACGGTATCTGAGCTAATTTCAAACCCTTGTTTTATGCATCACCCCACCTCACCTTTCCCGTTAAGCAGCCATAGTGTGTTTTCTAAATGTGTGACTCTGTTCTGTTTTGTAATTCAGTTCAAGTGTAGCGATTTTGACATTCCCTCTATAAGTGATATCTTAGGATAAGTGTCCTTTTCTCTGTGACTTATTTCACTGAGAGTCATCGTACCTAAATCCACTCATCCTGCTGCTACTAGCCTTATGACATTGATTTCATGGCTGAGTGATATTCCATTGTGCCTAAGTACCACCACTTCTTTATCCATTTTTCTCTTTCCTGGGATATTGAAGGTGTACTGAAGTGGAGGTTCTTAGAAACAGAGCACCCCTAAACTTTGGGGTGCCTGTGTCTTGTTGATTTTTAGGTTTCCCGATTTATACGCCCATGAGTGGAAGTGCCCTATGCTCTCTAAGCTGTGCTTATTACATGTTTCAGGACACACCGTACACTTCTCCAGAGTGGCTGTTGGCAATTTACATCCCGCCCATCAGCGTAGCAAGGCTCCCATGTCTCCGTGGCCTGTCCTGCATTTCTGGTTTTTACACTTTTTTCAGCATGGCCCTTTTGACCGATGGCAAGCGAGACTTCTTTGTAGCGCTGATTTGCCTTTCCGGCTTGCCTGGTTGGCCAAAAAGGGCGTATGCCTTTTTTCCTGAATATATTCAGGAAAAAAGGCATACGCCCTTTTTGGCCAAGGGCATCATTGTCAACGCTTTGCCGCTTTTCATGTGCTTTCAAGGCGAGTCGAGTCTGCCTCCTGAAACCTGTTTCCTGCAATTCTGCCTTGCTTTCAAATCCTCTTCGTTGCCTTCCCTCAATATATTTGTGGACGAGAGTTATCATTTATAACTCTGCAGGTTTGTGAGTTGCAGTGCCCCTGAGCTCCATTTGTCAAGTCGCTTTTTTGGGAGCTGGCCGCCAAAGCGCAGGATTGCTTCAGGCCGTATTCTGGTTCCGGGGGGCAGGCTGAGCCTGTGGTTCATTCTTCTTCCTGATGGGAAAATAGAGTGACCTGTGCCTGTCCCAACACCTAGAGCTAGTCTCTCATTGGTTCCCCCTCTTCCCGTTCATCCTCAGGCCAAATTGCGACCTGTCCGAAACAGGAGGTTAAAGGTGCTGATTCTCCAAGTAGGGAGATTGTTAGTAGAGCGGCTGGAATGGCGAACCCGAGCACAAGGAGAGGAGAAATGAGGTGCGTTGGAGAAACCTTTCCCGATCACACGGTGTACCATCTTCTGGGTTTCCCACGCATGTTTTCGATGTAGGAAGATGCCCTTGAACCTGGAGATTTGGGACCCACGGCATGGGTACCACGCAGTATGACTTTAAAGGGTCTGCGTTTGCTCACCCAAGCTGACCAATCCTCTCAGCCCCAAGAGTGTCCAGCCTTATGTCTCATCCAGCTGTGGGTCTAGATATGGTCAATCCAGGTTGCATCAGAGCCCCTGAACGGATTTTGTAAGAATTTCTCTCTCTTTCACTGTCTTTGTTTTATGGGGTTTTTTTTAAAGTAATCTATTTTGATAATGGGGTTTAGCTGCTTTTCACTGCTGTGTTTATGCCGCTTTACACCCTCTTGATTCACTTCCAGAGAGATATCAATACATAGGTTTTAAGACTCTTACTAGTCAGATATATTCTTGGGCGGTGAATAGGGGCTGTTGAGTCCAGTTCACTGAGCAGGGGGTAGGTCTTGTCTATTACATATTTGGCTTGTGGAACGGTATCTGAGCTAATTTCAAACCCTTGTTTTATGCATCACCCCACCTCACCTTTCCCGTTAAGCAGCCATAGTGTGTTTTCTAAATGTGTGACTCTGTTCTGTTTTGTAATTCAGTTCAAGTGTAGCGATTTTGACATTCCCTCTATAAGTGATATCTTAGGATAAGTGTCCTTTTCCGTGTGACTTATTTCACTGAGAGTCATCGTACCTAAATCCACTCATCCTGCTGCTACTAGCCTTATGACATTGATTTCATGGCTGAGTGATATTCCATTGTGCCTAAGTACCACCACTTCTTTATCCATTTTTCTCTTTCCTGGGATATTGAAGGTGTACTGAAGTGGAGGTTCTTGGAAAGAGAGCACCCCTAAACTTTGGGGTGCCTGTGTCTTGTTGATTTTTAGGTTTCCCGATTTATACGCCCATGAGTGGAAGTGCCCTATGCTCTCTAAGCTGTGCTTATTACATGTTTCAGGACACACCGTACACTTCTCCAGAGTGGTTGTTGGCAATTTACATCCCGCCCATCAGCGTAGCAAGGCTCCCATGTCTCCGTGGCCTGTCCTGCATTTCTGGTTTTTACACTTTTTTCAGCATGGCCCTTTTGACCGATGGCAAGCGAGACTTGTTTGTAGCGCTGATTTGCCTTTCCGGCTTGCCTGGTTGGCCAAAAAGGGCGTATGCGTTTTTTCCTGAATATATTCAGGAAAAAAGGCATACGCCCTTTTTGGCCAAGGGCATCATTGTCAACGCTTTGCCGCTTTTCATGTGCTTTCAAGGCGAGTCGAGTCTGCCTCCTGAAACCTGTTTCCTGCAATTCTGCCTTGCTTTCAAATCCTCCTCGTTGCCTTCCCTCAATATATTTGTGGACGAGAGTTATCATTTATAACTCTGCAGGTTTGTGAGTTGCAGTGCCCCTGAGCTCCATTTGTCAAGTCGCTTTTTTGGGAGCTGGCCGCCAAAGCGCAGGATTGCTTCAGGCCGTATTCTGGTTCCGGGGGGCAGGCTGAGCCTGTGGTTCATTCTTCTTCCTGATGGGAAAATAGAGTGACCTGTGCCTGTCCCAACACCTAGAGCTAGTCTCTCATTGGTTCCCCCTCTTCCCGTTCATCCTCAGGCCAAATTGCGACCTGTACGAAACAGGAGGTTAAAGGTGCTGATTCTCCAAGTAGAGAGATTGTTAGTAGAGCGGCTGGAATGGCGAACCCGAGCACAAGGAGAGGAGAAATGAGGTGCGTTGGAGAAACCTTTCCCGATCACACGGTGTACCATCTTCTGGGTTTCCCACGCATGTTTTCGATGTAGGAAGATGCCCTTGAACCTGGAGATTTGGGACCCACGGCATGGGTACCACGCAGCATGACTTTAAAGGGTCTGCGTTTGCTCACCCAAGCTCACCAATTCTCTCAGCCCCAAGAGTGCCCAGCCTTATGTCTCATCCAGCTGTGGGTCTAGATATGGTCAATCCAGGTTGCATCAGAGCCCCTGAACGGATTTTGTAAGAATTTCTCTCTCTTTCACTGTCTTTGTTTTATGGGTTTTTTTTTAAAGTAATCTATTTTGATAATGGGGTTTAGCTGCTTTTCACTGCTGTGTTTATGCCGCTTTACACCCTCTTGATTCACTTCCAGAGAGATATCAATACATAGGTTTTAAGACTCTTACTAGTCAGATATATTCTTGGGCGGTGAATAGGGGCTGTTGAGTCCAGTTCACTGAGCAGGGGGTAGGTCTTGTCTATTACATATTTGGCTTGTGGAACGGTATCTGAGCTAATTTCAAACCCTTGTTTTATGCATCACCCCACCTCACCTTTCCCGTTAAGCAGCCATAGTGTGTTTTCTAAATGTGTGACTCTGTTCTGTTTTGTAATTCAGTTCAAGTGTAGCGATTTTGACATTCCCTCTATAAGTGATATCTTAGGATAAGTGTCCTTTTCTGTGTGACTTATTTCACTGAGAGTCATCGTACCTAAATCCACTCATCCTGCTGCTACTAGCCTTATGACATTGATTTCATGGCTGAGTGATATTCCATTGTGCCTAAGTACCACAACTTCTTTATCCATTTTTCTCTCTCCTGGGATATTGAAGGTGTACCGAAGTGGAGGTTCTTGGAAACAGAGCAGCCCTAAACTTTGGGGCGCCTGTGTCTTGTTGAGTTTTAGTTTTCCCGATTTATACCCCCATGAGTGGAAGTGCCCTATGCTCTGTAAGCTGTGCTTATTACATGTTTCAGGACACACCGTACACTTCTCCAGAGTGGCTGTTGGCAATTTACATCCCGCCCATCAGCGTAGCAAGGCTCCCATGTCTCCGTGGCCTGTCCTGCATTTCTGGTTTTTACACTTTTTTCAGCATGGCCCTTTTGACCGATGGCAAGCGAGACTTCTTTGTAGCGCTGATTTGCCTTTCCGGCTTGCCTGGTTGGCCAAAAAGGGCGTATGCGTTTTTTCCTGAATATATTCAGGAAAAAACGCATACGCCCTTTTTGGCCAAGGGCATCATTGTCAACGCTTTGCCGCTTTTCATGTGCTTTCAAGGCGAGTCGAGTCTGCCTCCTGAAACCTGTTTCCTGCAATTCTGCCTTGCTTTCAAATCCTCCTCGTTGCCTTCCCTCAATATATTTGTGGACGAGAGTTATCATTTATAACTCTGCAGGTTTGTGAGTTGCAGTGCCCCTGAGCTCCATTTGTCAAGTCGCTTTTTTGGGAGCTGGCCGCCAAAGCGCAGGATTGCTTCAGGCCGTATTCTGGTTCCGGGGGGCAGGCTGAGCCTGTGGTTCATTCTTCTTCCTGATGGGAAAATAGAGTGACCTGTGCCTGTCCCAACACCTAGAGCTAGTCTCTCATTGGTTCCCCCTCTTCCCGTTCATCCTCAGGCCAAATTGCGACCTGTACGAAACAGGAGGTTAAAGGTGTTGATTCTCCAAGTAGGGAGATTGTTAGTAGAGTGGCTGGAATGGCGAACCCGAGCACAAGGAGAGGAGAAATGAGGTGCGTTGGAGAAACCTTTCCCGATCACACGGTGTACCATCTTCTGGGTTTCCCACGCATGTTTTCGATGTAGGAAGATGCCCTTGAACCTGGAGATTTGGGACCCACGGCATGGGTACCACGCAGCATGACTTTAAAGGGTCTGCGTTTGCTCACCCAAGCTCACCAATTCTCTCAGCCCCAAGAGTGTCCAGCCTTATGTCTCATCCAGCTGTGGGTCTAGATATGGTCAATCCAGGTTGCATCAGAGCCCCTGAACGGATTTTGTAAGAATTTCTCTCTCTTTCACTGTCTTTGTTTTATGGGGTTTTTTTTAAAGTAATCTATTTTGATAATGGGGTTTAGCTGCTTTTCACTGCTGTGTTTATGCCGCTTTACACCCTCTTGATTCACTTCCAGAGAGATATCAATACATAGGTTTTAAGACTCTTACTAGTCAGATATATTCTTGGGCGGTGAATAGGGGCTGTTGAGTCCAGTTCACTGAGCAGGGGGTAGGTCTTGTCTATTACATATTTGGCTTGTGGAACGGTATCTGAGCTAATTTCAAACCCTTGTTTTATGCATCACCCCACCTCACCTTTCCCGTTAAGCAGCCATAGTGTGTTTTCTAAATGTGTGACTCTGTTCTGTTTTGTAATTCAGTTCAAGTGTAGCGATTTTGACATTCCCTCTATAAGTGATATCTTAGGATAAGTGTCCTTTTCTGTGTGACTTATTTCACTGAGAGTCATCGTACCTAAATCCACTCATCCTGCTGCTACTAGCCTTATGACATTGATTTCATGGCTGAGTGATATTCCATTGTGCCTAAGTACCACCACTTCTTTATCCATTTTTCTCTTTCCTGGGATATTGAAGGTGTACTGAAGTGGAGGTTCTTGGAAACAGAGCACCCCTAAACTTTGGGGTGCCTGTGTCTTGTTGATTTTTAGGTTTCCCGATTTATACGCCCATGAGTGGAAGTGCCCTATGCTCTCTAAGCTGTGCTTATTACATGTTTCAGGACACACCGTACACTTCTCCAGAGTGGTTGTTGGCAATTTACATCCCGCCCATCAGCGTAGCAAGGCTCCCATGTCTCCGTGGCCTGTCCTGCATTTCTGGTTTTTACACTTTTTTCAGCATGGCCCTTTTGACCGATGGCAAGCGAGACTTGTTTGTAGCGCTGATTTGCCTTTCCGGCTTGCCTGGTTGGCCAAAAAGGGCGTATGCGTTTTTTCCTGAATATATTCAGGAAAAAAGGCATACGCCCTTTTTGGCCAAGGGCATCATTGTCAACGCTTTGCCGCTTTTCATGTGCTTTCAAGGCGAGTCGAGTCTGCCTCCTGAAACCTGTTTCCTGCAATTCTGCCTTGCTTTCAAATCCTCCTCGTTGCCTTCCCTCAATATATTTGTGGACGAGAGTTATCATTTATAACTCTGCAGGTTTGTGAGTTGCAGTGCCCCTGAGCTCCATTTGTCAAGTCGCTTTTTTGGGAGCTGGCCGCCAAAGCGCAGGATTGCTTCAGGCCGTATTCTGGTTCCGGGGGGCAGGCTGAGCCTGTGGTTCATTCTTCTTCCTGATGGGAAAATAGAGTGACCTGTGCCTGTCCCAACACCTAGAGCTAGTCTCTCATTGGTTCCCCCTCTTCCCGTTCATCCTCAGGCCAAATTGCGACCTGTACGAAACAGGAGGTTAAAGGTGCTGATTCTCCAAGTAGAGAGATTGTTAGTAGAGCGGCTGGAATGGCGAACCCGTGCACAAGGAGAGGAGAAATGAGGTGCGTTGGAGAAACCTTTCCCGATCACACGGTGTACCATCTTCTGGGTTTCCCACGCATGTTTTCGATGTAGGAAGATGCCCTTGAACCTGGAGATTTGGGACCCACGGCATGGGTACCACGCAGCATGACTTTAAAGGGTCTGCGTTTGCTCACCCAAGCTCACCAATTCTCTCAGCCCCAAGAGTGTCCAGCCTTATGTCTCATCCAGCTGTGGGTCTAGATATGGTCAATCCAGGTTGCATCAGAGCCCCTGAACGGATTTTGTAAGAATTTCTCTCTCTTTCACTGTCTTTGTTTTATGGGGTTTTTTTTAAAGTAATCTATTTTGATAATGGGGTTTAGCTGCTTTTCACTGCTGTGTTTATGCCGCTTTACACCCTCTTGATTCACTTCCAGAGAGATATCAATACATAGGTTTTAAGACTCTTACTAGTCAGATATATTCTTGGGCGGTGAATAGGGGCTGTTGAGTCCAGTTCACTGAGCAGGGGGTAGGTCTTGTCTATTACATATTTGGCTTGTGGAACGGTATCTGAGCTAATTTCAAACCCTTGTTTTATGCATCACCCCACCTCACCTTTCCCGTTAAGCAGCCATAGTGTGTTTTCTAAATGTGTGACTCTGTTCTGTTTTGTAATTCAGTTCAAGTGTAGCGATTTTGACATTCCCTCTATAAGTGATATCTTAGGATAAGTGTCCTTTTCTCTGTGACTTATTTCACTGAGAGTCATCGTACCTAAATCCACTCATCCTGCTGCTACTAGCCTTATGACATTGATTTCATGGCTGAGTGATATTCCATTGTGCCTAAGTACCACAACTTCTTTATCCATTTTTCTCTTTCCTGGGATATTGAAGGTGTACCGAAGTGGAGGTTCTTGGAAACAGAGCAGCCCTAAACTTTGGGGCGCCTGTGTCTTGTTGAGTTTTAGTTTTCCCGATTTATACCCCCATGAGTGGAAGTGCCCTATGCTCTGTAAGCTGTGCTTATTACATGTTTCAGGACACACCGTACACTTCTCCAGAGTGGCTGTTGGCAATTTACATCCCGCCCATCAGCGTAGCAAGGCTCCCATGTCTCCGTGGCCTGTCCTGCATTTCTGGTTTTTACACTTTTTTCAGCATGGCCCTTTTGACCGATGGCAAGCGAGACTTGTTTGTAGCGCTGATTTGCCTTTCCGGCTTGCCTGGTTGGCCAAAAAGGGCGTATGCGTTTTTTCCTGAATATATTCAGGAAAAAAGGCATACGCCCTTTTTGGCCAAGGGCATCATTGTCAACGCTTTGCCGCTTTTCATGTGCTTTCAAGGCGAGTCGAGTCTGCCTCCTGAAACCTGTTTCCTGCAATTCTGCCTTGCCTTCAAATCCTCTTCGTTGCCTTCCCTCAATATATTTGTGGACGAGAGTTATCATTTATAACTCTGCAGGTTTGTGAGTTGCAGTGCCCCTGAGCTCCATTTGTCAAGTCGCTTTTTTGGGAGCTGGCCGCCAAAGCGCAGGATTGCTTCAGGCCGTATTCTGGTTCCGGGGGGCAGGCTGAGCCTGTGGTTCATTCTTCTTCCTGATGGGAAAATAGAGTGACCTGTGCCTGTCCCAACACCTAGAGCTAGTCTCTCATTGGTTCCCCCTCTTCCCGTTCATCCTCAGGCCAAATTGCGACCTGTACGAAACAGGAGGTTAAAGGTGCTGATTCTCCAAGTAGAGAGATTGTTAGTAGAGCGGCTGGAATGGCGAACCCGAGCACAAGGAGAGGAGAAATGAGGTGCGTTGGAGAAACCTTTCCCGATCACACGGTGTACCATCTTCTGGGTTTCCCACGCATGTTTTCGATGTAGGAAGATGCCCTTGAACCTGGAGATTTGGGACCCACGGCATGGGTACCACGCAGCATGACTTTAAAGGGTCTGCGTTTGCTCACCCAAGCTCACCAATTCTCTCAGCCCCAAGAGTGCCCAGCCTTATGTCTCATCCAGCTGTGGGTCTAGATATGGTCAATCCAGGTTGCATCAGAGCCCCTGAACGGATTTTGTAAGAATTTCTCTCTCTTTCACTGTCTTTGTTTTATGGGGTTTTTTTTAAAGTAATCTATTTTGATAATGGGGTTTAGCTGCTTTTCACTGCTGTGTTTATGCCGCTTTACACCCTCTTGATTCACTTCCAGAGAGATATCAATACATAGGTTTTAAGACTCTTACTAGTCAGATATATTCTTGGGCGGTGAATAGGGGCTGTTGAGTCCAGTTCACTGAGCAGGGGGTAGGTCTTGTCTATTACATATTTGGCTTGTGGAACGGTATCTGAGCTAATTTCAAACCCTTGTTTTATGCATCACCCCACCTCACCTTTCCCGTTAAGCAGCCATAGTGTGTTTTCTAAATGTGTGACTCTGTTCTGTTTTGTAATTCAGTTCAAGTGTAGCGATTTTGACATTCCCTCTATAAGTGATATCTTAGGATAAGTGTCCTTTTCTCTGTGACTTATTTCACTGAGAGTCATCGTACCTAAATCCACTCATCCTGCTGCTACTAGCCTTATGACATTGATTTCATGGCTGAGTGATATTCCATTGTGCCTAAGTACCACCACTTCTTTATCCATTTTTCTCTTTCCTGGGATATTGAAGGTATACTGAAGTGGAGGTTCTTGGAAACAGAGCACCCCTAAACTTTGGGGTGCCTGTGTCTTGTTGATTTTTAGGTTTCCCGATTTATACGCCCATGAGTGGAAGTGCCCTATGCTCTCTAAGCTGTGCTTATTACATGTTTCAGGACACACCGTACACTTCTCCAGAGTGGTTGTTGGCAATTTACATCCCGCCCATCAGCGTAGCAAGGCTCCCATGTCTCCGTGGCCTGTCCTGCATTTCTGGTTTTTACACTTTTTTCAGCATGGCCCTTTTGACCGATGGCAAGCGAGACTTGTTTGTAGCGCTGATTTGCCTTTCCGGCTTGCCTGGTTGGCCAAAAAGGGCGTATGCGTTTTTTCCTGAATATATTCAGGAAAAAAGGCATACGCCCTTTTTGGCCAAGGGCATCATTGTCAACGCTTTGCCGCTTTTCATGTGCTTTCAAGGCGAGTCGAGTCTGCCTCCTGAAACCTGTTTCCTGCAATTCTGCCTTGCTTTCAAATCCTCCTCGTTGCCTTCCCTCAATATATTTGTGGACGAGAGTTATCATTTATAACTCTGCAGGTTTGTGAGTTGCAGTGCCCCTGAGCTCCATTTGTCAAGTCGCTTTTTTGGGAGCTGGCCGCCAAAGCGCAGGATTGCTTCAGGCCGTATTCTGGTTCCGGGGGGCAGGCTGAGCCTGTGGTTCATTCTTCTTCCTGATGGGAAAATAGAGTGACCTGTGCCTGTCCCAACACCTAGAGCTAGTCTCTCATTGGTTCCCCCTCTTCCCGTTCATCCTCAGGCCAAATTGCGACCTGTACGAAACAGGAGGTTAAAGGTGCTGATTCTCCAAGTAGAGAGATTGTTAGTAGAGCGGCTGGAATGGCGAACCCGAGCACAAGGAGAGGAGAAATGAGGTGCGTTGGAGAAACCTTTCCCGATCACACGGTGTACCATCTTCTGGGTTTCCCACGCATGTTTTCGATGTAGGAAGATGCCCTTGAACCTGGAGATTTGGGACCCACGGCATGGGTACCACGCAGCATGACTTTAAAGGGTCTGCGTTTGCTCACCCAAGCTCACCAATTCTCTCAGCCCCAAGAGTGCCCAGCCTTATGTCTCATCCAGCTGTGGGTCTAGATATGGTCAATCCAGGTTGCATCAGAGCCCCTGAACGGATTTTGTAAGAATTTCTCTCTCTTTCACTGTCTTTGTTTTATGGGTTTTTTTTTAAAGTAATCTATTTTGATAATGGGGTTTAGCTGCTTTTCACTGCTGTGTTTATGCCGCTTTACACCCTCTTGATTCACTTCCAGAGAGATATCAATACATAGGTTTTAAGACTCTTACTAGTCAGATATATTCTTGGGCGGTGAATAGGGGCTGTTGAGTCCAGTTCACTGAGCAGGGGGTAGGTCTTGTCTATTACATATTTGGCTTGTGGAACGGTATCTGAGCTAATTTCAAACCCTTGTTTTATGCATCACCCCACCTCACCTTTCCCGTTAAGCAGCCATAGTGTGTTTTCTAAATGTGTGACTCTGTTCTGTTTTGTAATTCAGTTCAAGTGTAGCGATTTTGACATTCCCTCTATAAGTGATATCTTAGGATAAGTGTCCTTTTCTCTGTGACTTATTTCACTGAGAGTCATCGTACCTAAATCCACTCATCCTGCTGCTACTAGCCTTATGACATTGATTTCATGGCTGAGTGATATTCCATTGTGCCTAAGTACCACAACTTCTTTATCCATTTTTCTCTTTCCTGGGATATTGAAGGTGTACCGAAGTGGAGGTTCTTGGAAACAGAGCAGCCCTAAACTTTGGGGTGCCTGTGTCTTGTTGATTTTTAGGTTTCCCGATTTATACGCCCATGAGTGGAAGTGCCCTATGCTCTCTAAGCTGTGCTTATTACATGTTTCAGGACACACCGTACACTTCTCCAGAGTGTCTGTTGGCAATTTACATCCCGCCCATCAGCGTAGCAAGGCTCCCATGTCTCCGTGGCCTGTCCTGCATTTCTGGTTTTTACACTTTTTTCAGCATGGCCCTTTTGACCGATGGCAAGCGAGACTTCTTTGTAGCGCTGATTTGCCTTTCTGGCTTGCCTGGTTGGCCAAAAAGGGCGTATTCGTTTTTTCCTGAATATATTCAGGAAAAAACGCATACGCCCTTTTTGGCCAAGGGCATCATTGTCAACGCTTTGCCGCTTTTCATGTGCTTTCAAGGCGAGTCGAGTCTGCCTCCTGAAACCTGTTTCCTGCAATTCTGCCTTGCTTTCAAATCCTCCTCGTTGCCTTCCCTCAATATATTTGTGGACGAGAGTTATCATTTATAACTCTGCAGGTTTGTGAGTTGCAGTGCCCCTGAGCTCCATTTGTCAAGTCGCTTTTTTGGGAGCTGGCCGCCAAAGCGCAGGATTGCTTCAGGCCGTATTCTGGTTCCGGGGGGCAGGCTGAGCCTGTGGTTCATTCTTCTTCCTGATGGGAAAATAGAGTGACCTGTGCCTGTCCCAACACCTAGAGCTAGTCTCTCATTGGTTCCCCCTCTTCCCGTTCATCCTCAGGCCAAATTGCGACCTGTACGAAACAGGAGGTTAAAGGTGTTGATTCTCCAAGTAGGGAGATTGTTAGTAGAGTGGCTGGAATGGCGAACCCGAGCACAAGGAGAGGAGAAATGAGGTGCATTGGAGAAACCTTTCCCGATCACACGGTGTACCATCTTCTGGGTTTCCCACGCATGTTTTCGATGTAGGAAGATGCCCTTGAACCTGGAGATTTGGGACCCACGGCATGGGTACCACGCAGCATGACTTTAAAGGGTCTGCGTTTGCTCACCCAAGCTCACCAATTCTCTCAGCCCCAAGAGTGTCCAGCCTTATGTCTCATCCAGCTGTGGGTCTAGATATGGTCAATCCAGGTTGCATCAGAGCCCCTGAACGGATTTTGTAAGAATTTCTCTCTCTTTCACTGTCTTTGTTTTATGGGGTTTTTTTTAAAGTAATCTATTTTGATAATGGGGTTTAGCTGCTTTTCACTGCTGTGTTTATGCCGCTTTACACCCTCTTGATTCACTTCCAGAGAGATATCAATACATAGGTTTTAAGACTCTTACTAGTCAGATATATTCTTGGGCGGTGAATAGGGGCTGTTGAGTCCAGTTCACTGAGCAGGGGGTAGGTCTTGTCTATTACATATTTGGCTTGTGGAACGGTATCTGAGCTAATTTCAAACCCTTGTTTTATGCATCACCCCACCTCACCTTTCCCGTTAAGCAGCCATAGTGTGTTTTCTAAATGTGTGACTCTGTTCTGTTTTGTAATTCAGTTCAAGTGTAGCGATTTTGACATTCCCTCTATAAGTGATATCTTAGGATAAGTGTCCTTTTCTGTGTGACTTATTTCACTGAGAGCCATCGTACCTAAATCCACTCATCCTGCTGCTACTAGCCTTATGACATTGATTTCATAGCTGAGTGATATTCCATTGTGCCTAAGTACCACAACTTCTTTATCCATTTTTCTCTTTCCTGGGATATTGAAGGTGTACCGAAGTGGAGGTTCTTGGAAACAGAGCAGCCCTAAACTTTGGGGCGCCTGTGTCTTGTTGAGTTTTAGTTTTCCCGATTTATACCCCCATGAGTGGAAGTGCCCTATGCTCTGTAAGCTGTGCTTATTACATGTTTCAGGACACACCGTACACTTCTCCAGAGTGGCTGTTGGCAATTTACATCCCGCCCATCAGCGTAGCAAGGCTCCCATGTCTCCGTGGCCTGTCCTGCATTTCTGGTTTTTACACTTTTTTCAGCATGGCCCTTTTGACCGATGGCAAGCGAGACTTCTTTGTAGCGCTGATTTGCCTTTCTGGCTTGCCTGGTTGGCCAAAAAGGGCGTATTCGTTTTTTCCTGAATATATTCAGGAAAAAACGCATACGCCGTTTTTGGCCAAGGGCATCATTGTCAACGCTTTGCCGCTTTTCATGTGCTTTCAAGGCGAGTCGAGTCTGCCTCCTGAAACCTGTTTCCTGCAATTCTGCCTTGCTTTCAAATCCTCCTCGTTGCCTTCCCTCAATATATTTGTGGACGAGAGTTATCATTTATAACTCTGCAGGTTTGTGAGTTGCAGTGCCCCTGAGCTCCATTTGTCAAGTCGCTTTTTTGGGAGCTGGCCGCCAAAGCGCAGGATTGCTTCAGGCCGTATTCTGGTTCCGGGGGGCAGGCTGAGCCTGTGGTTCATTCTTCTTCCTGATGGGAAAATAGAGTGACCTGTGCCTGTCCCAACACCTAGAGCTAGTCTCTCATTGGTTCCCCCTCTTCCCGTTCATCCTCAGGCCAAATTGCGACCTGTACGAAACAGGAGGTTAAAGGTGTTGATTCTCCAAGTAGGGAGATTGTTAGTAGAGTGGCTGGAATGGCGAACCCGAGCACAAGGAGAGGAGAAATGAGGTGCGTTGGAGAAACCTTTCCCGATCACACGGTGTACCATCTTCTGGGTTTCCCACGCATGTTTTCGATGTAGGAAGATGCCCTTGAACCTGGAGATTTGGGACCCACGGCATGGGTACCACGCAGCATGACTTTAAAGGGTCTGCGTTTGCTCACCCAAGCTCACCAATTCTCTCAGCCCCAAGAGTGTCCAGCCTTATGTCTCATCCAGCTGTGGGTCTAGATATGGTCAATCCAGGTTGCATCAGAGCCCCTGAACGGATTTTGTAAGAATTTCTCTCTCTTTCACTGTCTTTGTTTTATGGGGTTTTTTTAAAAGTAATCTATTTTGATAATGGGGTTTAGCTGCTTTTCACTGCTGTGTTTATGCCGCTTTACACCCTCTTGATTCACTTCCAGAGAGATATCAATACATAGGTTTTAAGACTCTTACTAGTCAGATATATTCTTGGGCGGTGAATAGGGGCTGTTGAGTCCAGTTCACTGAGCAGGGGGTAGGTCTTGTCTATTACATATTTGGCTTGTGGAACGGTATCTGAGCTAATTTCAAACCCTTGTTTTATGCATCACCCCACCTCACCTTTCCCGTTAAGCAGCCATAGTGTGTTTTCTAAATGTGTGACTCTGTTCTGTTTTGTAATTCAGTTCAAGTGTAGCGATTTTGACATTCCCTCTATAAGTGATATCTTAGGATAAGTGTCCTTTTCTGTGTGACTTATTTCACTGAGAGTCACCGTACCTAAATCCACTCATCCTGCTGCTACTAGCCTTATGACATTGATTTCATGGCTGAGTGATATTCCATTGTGCCTAAGTACCACAACTTCTTTATCCATTTTTCTCTTTCCTGGGATATTGAAGGTGTACCGAAGTGGAGGTTCTTGGAAACAGAGCAGCCCTAAACTTTGGGGCGCCTGTGTCTTGTTGAGTTTTAGTTTTCCCGATTTATACCCCCATGAGTGGAAGTGCCCTATGCTCTCTAAGCTGTGCTTATTACATGTTTCAGGACACACCGTACACTTCTCCAGAGTGGCTGTTGGCAATTTACATCCCGCCCATCAGCGTAGCAAGGCTCTCATGTCTCCATGGCCTGTCCTACATTTCTGGTTTTTACACTTTTTTCAGCATGGCCCTTTTGACCGATGGCAAGCGAGACTTCTTTGTAGCACTGATTTGCCTTTCCGGCTTGCCTGGTTGGCCAAAAAGGGCGTATGCGTTTTTTCCTGAATATATTCAGGAAAAACGCATACGCCCTTTTTGGCCAAGGGCATCATTGTCAACGCTTTGCCGCTTTTCATGTGCTTTCAAGGCGAGTCGAGTCTGCCTCCTGAAACCTGTTTCCTGCAATTCTGCCTTGCTTTCAAATCCTCCTCGTTGCCTTCCCTCAATATATTTGTGGACGAGAGTTATCATTTATAACTCTGCAGGTTTGTGAGTTGCAGTGCCCCTGAGCTCCATTTGTCAAGTCGCTTTTTTGGGAGCTGGCCGCCAAAGCTCAGGATTGCTTCAGGCAGGTATTCTGGTTCCGGGGGGCAGGCTGAGCCTGTGGTTCATTCTTCTTCCTGATGGGAAAATAGAGTGACCTGTGCCTGTCCCAACACCTAGAGCTAGTCTCTCATTGGTTCCCCCTCTTCCCGTTCATCCTCAGGCCAAATTGCGACCTGTACGAAACAGGAGGTTAAAGGTGCTGATTCTCCAAGTAGGGAGATTGTTAGTAGAGCGGCTGGAATGGCGAACCCGAGCACAAGGAGAGGAGAAATGAGGTGCGTTGGAGAAACCTTTCCCGATCACACGGTGTACCATCTTCTGGGTTTCCCACGCATGTTTTCGATGTAAGAAGATGCCCTTGAACCTGGAGATTTGGGACCCACGGCATGGGTACCACGCAGTATGACTTTAAAGGGTCTGCGTTTGCTCACCCAAGCTGACCAATCCTCTCAGCCCCAAGAGTGTCCAGCCTTATGTCTCATCCAGCTGTGGGTCTAGATATGGTCAATCCAGGTTGCATCAGAGCCCCTGAACGGATTTTGTAAGAATTTCTCTCTCTTTCACTGTCTTTGTTTTATGGGGTTTTTTTTAAAGTAATCTATTTTGATAATGGGATTTAGCTGCTTCTCACTGCTGTGTTTATGCCGCTTTACACCCTCTTGATTCATTTCCAGAGAGATATCAATACATAGGTTTTAAGACTCTTACTAGTCAGATATATTCTTGGGCGGTGAATAGGGGCTGTTGAGTCCAGTTCACTGAGCAGGGGGTAGGTCTTGTCTATTACATATTTGGCTTGTGGAACGGTATCTGAGCTAATTTCAAACCCTTGTTTTATGCATCACCCCACCTCACCTTTCCCGTTAAGCAGCCATAGTGTGTTTTCTAAATGTGTGACTCTGTTCTGTTTTGTAATTCAGTTCAAGTGTAGCGATTTTGACATTCCCTCTATAAGTGATATCTTAGGATAAGTGTCCTTTTCTCTGTGACTTATTTCACTGAGAGTCATCGTACCTAAATCCACTCATCCTGCTGCTACTAGCCTTATGACATTGATTTCATGGCTGAGTGATATTCCATTGTGCCTAAGTACCACCACTTCTTTATCCATTTTTCTCTTTCCTGGGATATTGAAGGTGTACTGAAGTGGAGGTTCTTAGAAACAGAGCACCCCTAAACTTTGGGGTGCCTGTGTCTTGTTGATTTTTAGGTTTCCCGATTTATACGCCCATGAGTGGAAGTGCCCTATGCTCTCTAAGCTGTGCTTATTACATGTTTCAGGACACACCGTACACTTCTCCAGAGTGGCTGTTGGCAATTTACATCCCGCCCATCAGCGTAGCAAGGCTCCCATGTCTCCGTGGCCTGTCCTGCATTTCTGGTTTTTACACTTTTTTCAGCATGGCCCTTTTGACCGATGGCAAGCGAGACTTCTTTGTAGCGCTGATTTGCCTTTCCGGCTTGCCTGGTTGGCCAAAAAGGGCGTATGCCTTTTTTCCTGAATATATTCAGGAAAAAAGGCATACGCCCTTTTTGGCCAAGGGCATCATTGTCAACGCTTTGCCGCTTTTCATGTGCTTTCAAGGCGAGTCGAGTCTGCCTCCTGAAACCTGTTTCCTGCAATTCTGCCTTGCTTTCAAATCCTCTTCGTTGCCTTCCCTCAATATATTTGTGGACGAGAGTTATCATTTATAACTCTGCAGGTTTGTGAGTTGCAGTGCCCCTGAGCTCCATTTGTCAAGTCGCTTTTTTGGGAGCTGGCCGCCAAAGCGCAGGATTGCTTCAGGCCGTATTCTGGTTCCGGGGGGCAGGCTGAGCCTGTGGTTCATTCTTCTTCCTGATGGGAAAATAGAGTGACCTGTGCCTGTCCCAACACCTAGAGCTAGTCTCTCATTGGTTCCCCCTCTTCCCGTTCATCCTCAGGCCAAATTGCGACCTGTCCGAAACAGGAGGTTAAAGGTGCTGATTCTCCAAGTAGGGAGATTGTTAGTAGAGCGGCTGGAATGGCGAACCCGAGCACAAGGAGAGGAGAAATGAGGTGCGTTGGAGAAACCTTTCCCGATCACACGGTGTACCATCTTCTGGGTTTCCCACGCATGTTTTCGATGTAAGAAGATGCCCTTGAACCTGGAGATTTGGGACCCACGGCATGGGTACCACGCAGTATGACTTTAAAGGGTCTGCGTTTGCTCACCCAAGCTGACCAATCCTCTCAGCCCCAAGAGTGTCCAGCCTTATGTCTCATCCAGCTGTGGGTCTAGATATGGTCAATCCAGGTTGCATCAGAGCCCCTGAACGGATTTTGTAAGAATTTCTCTCTCTTTCACTGTCTTTGTTTTATGGGGTTTTTTTTAAAGTAATCTATTTTGATAATGGGATTTAGCTGCTTTTCACTGCTGTGTTTATGCCGCTTTACACCCTCTTGATTCATTTCCAGAGAGATATCAATACATAGGTTTTAAGACTCTTACTAGTCAGATATATTCTTGGGCGGTGAATAGGGGCTGTTGAGTCCAGTTCACTGAGCAGGGGGTAGGTCTTGTCTATTACATATTTGGCTTGTGGAACGGTATCTGAGCTAATTTCAAACCCTTGTTTTATGCATCACCCCACCTCACCTTTCCCGTTAAGCAGCCATAGTGTGTTTTCTAAATGTGTGACTCTGTTCTGTTTTGTAATTCAGTTCAAGTGTAGCGATTTTGACATTCCCTCTATAAGTGATATCTTAGGATAAGTGTCCTTTTCTCTGTGACTTATTTCACTGAGAGTCATCGTACCTAAATCCACTCATCCTGCTGCTACTAGCCTTATGACATTGATTTCATGGCTGAGTGATATTCCATTGTGCCTAAGTACCACCACTTCTTTATCCATTTTTCTCTTTCCTGGGATATTGAAGGTGTACTGAAGTGGAGGTTCTTAGAAACAGAGCACCCCTAAACTTTGGGGTGCCTGTGTCTTGTTGATTTTTAGGTTTCCCGATTTATACGCCCATGAGTGGAAGTGCCCTATGCTCTCTAAGCTGTGCTTATTACATGTTTCAGGACACACCGTACACTTCTCCAGAGTGGTTGTTGGCAATTTACATCCCGCCCATCAGCGTAGCAAGGCTCCCATGTCTCCGTGGCCTGTCCTGCATTTCTGGTTTTTATACTTTTTTCAGCATGGCCCTTTTGACCGATGGCAAGCGAGACTTCTTTGTAGCGCTGATTTGCCTTTCCGGCTTGCCTGGTTGGCCAAAAAGGGCGTATGCGTTTTTTCCTGAATATATTCAGGAAAAAAGGCATACGCCCTTTTTGGCCAAGGGCATCATTGTAAACGCTTTGCCGCTTTTCATGTGCTTTCAAGGCGAGTCGAGTCTGCCTCCTGAAACCTGTTTCCTGCAATTCTGCCTTGCTTTCAAATCCTCCTCGTTGCCTTCCCTCAATATATTTGTGGACGAGAGTTATCATTTATAACTCTGCAGGTTTGTGAGTTGCAGTGCCCCTGAGCTCCATTTGTCAAGTCGCTTTTTTGGGAGCTGGCCGCCAAAGCGCAGGATTGCTTCAGGCCGTATTCTGGTTCCGGGGGGCAGGCTGAGCCTGTGGTTCATTCTTCTTCCTGATGGGAAAATAGAGTGACCTGTGCCTGTCCCAACACCTAGAGCTAGTCTCTCATTGGTTCCCCCTCTTCCCGTTCATCCTCAGGCCAAATTGCGACCTGTACGAAACAGGAGGTTAAAGGTGCTGATTCTCCAAGTAGGGAGATTGTTAGTAGAGCGGCTGGAATGGCGAACCCGAGCACAAGGAGAGGAGAAATGAGGTGCGTTGGAGAAACCTTTCCCGATCACACGGTGTACCATCTTCTGGGTTTCCCACGCATGTTTTCGATGTAGGAAGATGCCCTTGAACCTGGAGATTTGGGACCCACGGCATGGGTACCACGCAGCATGACTTTAAAGGGTCTGCGTTTGCTCACCCAAGCTCACCAATTCTCTCAGCCCCAAGAGTGTCCAGCCTTATGTCTCATCCAGCTGTGGGTCTAGATGTGGTCAATCCAGGTTGCATCAGAGCCCCTGAACGGATTTTGTAAGAATTTCTCTCTCTTTCACTGTCTTTGTTTTATGGGTTTTTTTTTAAAGTAATCTATTTTGATAATGGGGTTTAGCTGCTTTTCACTGCTGTGTTTATGCCGCTTTACACCCTCTTGATTCACTTCCAGAGAGATATCAATACATAGGTTTTAAGACTCTTACTAGTCAGATATATTCTTGGGCGGTGAATAGGGGCTGTTGAGTCCAGTTCACTGAGCAGGGGGTAGGTCTTGTCTATTACATATTTGGCTTGTGGAACGGTATCTGAGCTAATTTCAAACCCTTGTTTTATGCATCACCCCACCTCACCTTTCCCGTTAAGCAGCCATAGTGTGTTTTCTAAATGTGTGACTCTGTTCTGTTTTGTAATTCAGTTCAAGTGTAGCGATTTTGACATTCCCTCTATAAGTGATATCTTAGGATAAGTGTCCTTTTCTCTGTGACTTATTTCACTGAGAGTCATCGTACCTAAATCCACTCATCCTGCTGCTACTAGCCTTATGACATTGATTTCATGGCTGAGTGATATTCCATTGTGCCTAAGTACCACCACTTCTTTATCCATTTTTCTCTTTCCTGGGATATTGAAGGTGTACTGAAGTGGAGGTTCTTGGAAACAGAGCACCCCTAAACTTTGGGGTGCCTGTGTCTTGTTGATTTTTAGGTTTCCCGATTTAGACGCCCATGAGTGGAAGTGCCCTATGCTCTCTAAGCTGTGCTTATTACATGTTTCAGGACACACCGTACACTTCTCCAGAGTGGTTGTTGGCAATTTACATCCCGCCCATCAGCGTAGCAAGGCTCCCATGTCTCCGTGGCCTGTCCTGCATTTCTGGTTTTTACACTTTTTTCAGCATGGCCCTTTTGACCGATGGCAAGCGAGACTTGTTTGTAGCGCTGATTTGCCTTTCCGGCTTGCCTGGTTGGCCAAAAAGGGCGTATGCGTTTTTTCCTGAATATATTCAGGAAAAAAGGCATACGCCCTTTTTGGCCAAGGGCATCATTGTCAACGCTTTGCCGCTTTTCATGTGCTTTCAAGGCGAGTCGAGTCTGCCTCCTGAAACCTGTTTCCTGCAATTCTGCCTTGCCTTCAAATCCTCTTCGTTGCCTTCCCTCAATATATTTGTGGACGAGAGTTATCATTTATAACTCTGCAGGTTTGTGAGTTGCAGTGCCCCTGAGCTCCATTTGTCAAGTCGCTTTTTTGGGAGATGGCCGCCAAAGCGCAGGATTGCTTCAGGCCGTATTCTGGTTCCGGGGGGCAGGCTGAGCCTGTGGTTCATTCTTCTTCCTGATGGGAAAATAGAGTGACCTGTGCCTGTCCCAACACCTAGAGCTAGTCTCTCATTGGTTCCCCCTCTTCCCGTTCATCCTCAGGCCAAATTGCGACCTGTACGAAACAGGAGGTTAAAGGTGCTGATTCTCCAAGTAGGGAGATTGTTAGTAGAGCGGCTGGAATGGCGAACCCGAGCACAAGGAGAGGAGAAATGAGGTGCGTTGGAGAAACCTTTCCCGATCACACGGTGTACCATCTTCTGGGTTTCCCACGCATGTTTTCGATGTAAGAAGATGCCCTTGAACCTGGAGATTTGGGACCCACGGCATGGGTACCACGCAGTATGACTTTAAAGGGTCTGCGTTTGCTCACCCAAGCTGACCAATCCTCTCAGCCCCAAGAGTGTCCAGCCTTATGTCTCATCCAGCTGTGGGTCTAGATATGGTCAATCCAGGTTGCATCAGAGCCCCTGAACGGATTTTGTAAGAATTTCTCTCTCTTTCACTGTCTTTGTTTTATGGGGTTTTTTTTAAAGTAATCTATTTTGATAATGGGATTTAGCTGCTTCTCACTGCTGTGTTTATGCCGCTTTACACCCTCTTGATTCATTTCCAGAGAGATATCAATACATAGGTTTTAAGACTCTTACTAGTCAGATATATTCTTGGGCGGTGAATAGGGGCTGTTGAGTCCAGTTCACTGAGCAGGGGGTAGGTCTTGTCTATTACATATTTGGCTTGTGGAACGGTATCTGAGCTAATTTCAAACCCTTGTTTTATGCATCACCCCACCTCACCTTTCCCGTTAAGCAGCCATAGTGTGTTTTCTAAATGTGTGACTCTGTTCTGTTTTGTAATTCAGTTCAAGTGTAGCGATTTTGACATTCCCTCTATAAGTGATATCTTAGGATAAGTGTCCTTTTCTCTGTGACTTATTTCACTGAGAGTCATCGTACCTAAATCCACTCATCCTGCTGCTACTAGCCTTATGACATTGATTTCATGGCTGAGTGATATTCCATTGTGCCTAAGTACCACCACTTCTTTATCCATTTTTCTCTTTCCTGGGATATTGAAGGTGTACTGAAGTGGAGGTTCTTAGAAACAGAGCACCCCTAAACTTTGGGGTGCCTGTGTCTTGTTGATTTTTAGGTTTCCCGATTTATACGCCCATGAGTGGAAGTGCCCTATGCTCTCTAAGCTGTGCTTATTACATGTTTCAGGACACACCGTACACTTCTCCAGAGTGGCTGTTGGCAATTTACATCCCGCCCATCAGCGTAGCAAGGCTCCCATGTCTCCGTGGCCTGTCCTGCATTTCTGGTTTTTACACTTTTTTCAGCATGGCCCTTTTGACCGATGGCAAGCGAGACTTCTTTGTAGCGCTGATTTGCCTTTCCGGCTTGCCTGGTTGGCCAAAAAGGGCGTATGCCTTTTTTCCTGAATATATTCAGGAAAAAACGCATACGCCCTTTTTGGCCAAGGGCATCATTGTCAACGCTTTGCCGCTTTTCATGTGCTTTCAAGGCGAGTCGAGTCTGCCTCCTGAAACCTGTTTCCTGCAATTCTGCCTTGCTTTCAAATCCTCTTCGTTGCCTTCCCTCAATATATTTGTGGACGAGAGTTATCATTTATAACTCTGCAGGTTTGTGAGTTGCAGTGCCCCTGAGCTCCATTTGTCAAGTCGCTTTTTCGGGAGCTGGCCGCCAAAGCGCAGGATTGCTTCAGGCCGTATTCTGGTTCCGGGGGGCAGGCTGAGCCTGTGGTTCATTCTTCTTCCTGATGGGAAAATAGAGTGACCTGTGCCTGTCCCAACACCTAGAGCTAGTCTCTCATTGGTTCCCCCTCTTCCCGTTCATCCTCAGGCCAAATTGCGACCTGTCCGAAACAGGAGGTTAAAGGTGCTGATTCTCCAAGTAGGGAGATTGTTAGTAGAGCGGCTGGAATGGCGAACCCGAGCACAAGGAGAGGAGAAATGAGGTGCGTTGGAGAAACCTTTCCCGATCACACGGTGTACCATCTTCTGGGTTTCCCACGCATGTTTTCGATGTAAGAAGATGCCCTTGAACCTGGAGATTTGGGACCCACGGCATGGGTACCACGCAGTATGACTTTAAAGGGTCTGCGTTTGCTCACCCAAGCTGACCAATCCTCTCAGCCCCAAGAGTGTCCAGCCTTATGTCTCATCCAGCTGTGGGTCTAGATATGGTCAATCCAGGTTGCATCAGAGCCCCTGAACGGATTTTGTAAGAATTTCTCTCTCTTTCACTGTCTTTGTTTTATGGGGTTTTTTTTAAAGTAATCTATTTTGATAATGGGATTTAGCTGCTTTTCACTGCTGTGTTTATGCCGCTTTACACCCTCTTGATTCATTTCCAGAGAGATATCAATACATAGGTTTTAAGACTCTTACTAGTCAGATATATTCTTGGGCGGTGAATAGGGGCTGTTGAGTCCAGTTCACTGAGCAGGGGGTAGGTCTTGTCTATTACATATTTGGCTTGTGGAACGGTATCTGAGCTAATTTCAAACCCTTGTTTTATGCATCACCCCACCTCACCTTTCCCGTTAAGCAGCCATAGTGTGTTTTCTAAATGTGTGACTCTGTTCTGTTTTGTAATTCAGTTCAAGTGTAGCGATTTTGACATTCCCTCTATAAGTGATATCTTAGGATAAGTGTCCTTTTCTCTGTGACTTATTTCACTGAGAGTCATCGTACCTAAATCCACTCATCCTGCTGCTACTAGCCTTATGACATTGATTTCATGGCTGAGTGATATTCCATTGTGCCTAAGTACCACCACTTCTTTATCCATTTTTCTCTTTCCTGGGATATTGAAGGTGTACTGAAGTGGAGGTTCTTAGAAACAGAGCACCCCTAAACTTTGGGGTGCCTGTGTCTTGTTGATTTTTAGGTTTCCCGATTTATACGCCCATGAGTGGAAGTGCCCTATGCTCTCTAAGCTGTGCTTATTACATGTTTCAGGACACACCGTACACTTCTCCAGAGTGGTTGTTGGCAATTTACATCCCGCCCATCAGCGTAGCAAGGCTCCCATGTCTCCGTGGCCTGTCCTGCATTTCTGGTTTTTATACTTTTTTCAGCATGGCCCTTTTGACCGATGGCAAGCGAGACTTCTTTGTAGCGCTGATTTGCCTTTCCGGCTTGCCTGGTTGGCCAAAAAGGGCGTATGCGTTTTTTCCTGAATATATTCAGGAAAAAAGGCATACGCCCTTTTTGGCCAAGGGCATCATTGTAAACGCTTTGCCGCTTTTCATGTGCTTTCAAGGCGAGTCGAGTCTGCCTCCTGAAACCTGTTTCCTGCAATTCTGCCTTGCTTTCAAATCCTCCTCGTTGCCTTCCCTCAATATATTTGTGGACGAGAGTTATCATTTATAACTCTGCAGGTTTGTGAGTTGCAGTGCCCCTGAGCTCCATTTGTCAAGTCGCTTTTTTGGGAGCTGGCCGCCAAAGCGCAGGATTGCTTCAGGCCGTATTCTGGTTCCGGGGGGCAGGCTGAGCCTGTGGTTCATTCTTCTTCCTGATGGGAAAATAGAGTGACCTGTGCCTGTCCCAACACCTAGAGCTAGTCTCTCATTGGTTCCCCCTCTTCCCGTTCATCCTCAGGCCAAATTGCGACCTGTACGAAACAGGAGGTTAAAGGTGCTGATTCTCCAAGTAGGGAGATTGTTAGTAGAGCGGCTGGAATGGCGAACCCGAGCACAAGGAGAGGAGAAATGAGGTGCGTTGGAGAAACCTTTCCCGATCACACGGTGTACCATCTTCTGGGTTTCCCACGCATGTTTTCGATGTAGGAAGATGCCCTTGAACCTGGAGATTTGGGACCCACGGCATGGGTACCACGCAGCATGACTTTAAAGGGTCTGCGTTTGCTCACCCAAGCTCACCAATTCTCTCAGCCCCAAGAGTGTCCAGCCTTATGTCTCATCCAGCTGTGGGTCTAGATGTGGTCAATCCAGGTTGCATCAGAGCCCCTGAACGGATTTTGTAAGAATTTCTCTCTCTTTCACTGTCTTTGTTTTATGGGGTTTTTTTTAAAGTAATCTATTTTGATAATGGGGTTTAGCTGCTTTTCACTGCTGTGTTTATGCCGCTTTACACCCTCTTGATTCACTTCCAGAGAGATATCAATACATAGGTTTTAAGACTCTTACTAGTCAGTTATATTCTTGGGCGGTGAATAGGGGCTGTTGAGTCCAGTTCACTGAGCAGGGGGTAGGTCTTGTCTATTACATATTTGGCTTGTGGAACGGTATCTGAGCTAATTTCAAACCCTTGTTTTATGCATCACCCCACCTCACCTTTCCCGTTAAGCAGCCATAGTGTGTTTTCTAAATGTGTGACTGTGTTCTGTTTTGTAATTCAGTTCAAGTGTAGCGATTTTGACATTCCCTCTATAAGTGATATCTTAGGATAAGTGTCCTTTTCTGTTGACTTATTTCACTGAGAGTCATCGTACCTAAATCCACTCATCCTGCTGCTACTAGCCTTATGACATTGATTTCATGGCTGAGTGATATTCCATTGTGCCTAAGTACCACAACTTCTTTATCCATTTTTCTCTTTCCTGGGATATTGAAGGTGTACCGAAGTGGAGGTTCTTGGAAACAGAGCAGCCCTAAACTTTGGGGTGCCTGTGTCTTGTTGATTTTTAGGTTTCCCGATTTATACGCCCATGAGTGGAAGTGCCCTATGCTCTCTAAGCTGTGCTTATTACATGTTTCAGGACACACCGTACACTTCTCCAGAGTGGCTGTTGGCAATTTACATCCCGCCCATCAGCGTAGCAAGGCTCCCATGTCTCCGTGGCCTGTCCTGCATTTCTGGTTTTTACACTTTTTTCAGCATGGCCCTTTTGACCGATGGCAAGCGAGACTTCTTTGTAGCGCTGATTTGCCTTTCTGGCTTGCCTGGTTGGCCAAAAAGGGCGTATGCGTTTTTTCCTGAATATATTCAGGAAAAAACGCATACGCCCTTTTTGGCCAAGGGCATCATTGTCAACGCTTTGCCGCTTTTCATGTGCTTTCAAGGTGAGTCGAGTCTGCCTCCTGAAACCTGTTTCCTGCAATTCTGCCTTGCTTTCAAATCCTCCTCGTTGCCTTCCCTCAATATATTTGTGGACGAGAATTATCATTTATAACTCTGCAGGTTTGTGAGTTGCAGTGCCCCTGAGCTCCATTTGTCAAGTCGCTTTTTTGGGAGCTGGCCGCCAAAGCGCAGGATTGCTTCAGGTCGTATTCTGGTTCCGGGGGGCAGGCTGAGCCTGTGGTTCATTCTTCTTCCTGATGGGAAAATAGAGTGACCTGTGCCTGTCCCAACACCTAGAGCTAGTCTCTCATTGGTTCCCCCTCTTCCCGTTCATCCTCAGGCCAAATTGCGACCTGTACGAAACAGGAGGTTAAAGGTGTTGATTCTCCAAGTAGGGAGATTGTTAGTAGAGTGGCTGGAATGGCGAACCCAAGCACAAGGAGAGGAGAAATGAGGTGCGTTGGAGAAACCTTTCCCGATCACACGGTGTACCATCTTCTGGGTTTCCCACGCATGTTTTCGATGTAGGAAGATGCCCTTGAACCTGGAGATTTGGGACCCACGGCATGGGTACCACGCAGCATGACTTTAAAGGGTCTGCGTTTGCTCACCCAAGCTGACCAATCCTCTCAGCCCCAAGAGTGTCCAGCCTTATGTCTCATCCAGCTGTGGGTCTAGATATGGTCAATCCAGGTTGCATCAGAGCCCCTGAACGGATTTTGTAAGAATTTCTCTCTCTTTCACTGTCTTTGTTTTATGGGGTTTTTTTTAAAGTAATCTATTTTGATAATGGGATTTAGCTGCTTCTCACTGCTGTGTTTATGCCGCTTTACACCCTCTTGATTCATTTCCAGAGAGATATCAATACATAGGTTTTAAGACTCTTACTAGTCAGATATATTCTTGGGCGGTGAATAGGGGCTGTTGAGTCCAGTTCACTGAGCAGGGGGTAGGTCTTGTCTATTACATATTTGGCTTGTGGAACGGTATCTGAGCTAATTTCAAACCCTTGTTTTATGCATCACCCCACCTCACCTTTCCCGTTAAGCAGCCATAGTGTGTTTTCTAAATGTGTGACTCTGTTCTGTTTTGTAATTCAGTTCAAGTGTAGCGATTTTGACATTCCCTCTATAAGTGATATCTTAGGATAAGTGTCCTTTTCTCTGTGACTTATTTCACTGAGAGTCATCGTACCTAAATCCACTCATCCTGCTGCTACTAGCCTTATGACATTGATTTCATGGCTGAGTGATATTCCATTGTGCCTAAGTACCACCACTTCTTTATCCATTTTTCTCTTTCCTGGGATATTGAAGGTGTACTGAAGTGGAGGTTCTTAGAAACAGAGCACCCCTAAACTTTGGGGTGCCTGTGTCTTGTTGATTTTTAGGTTTCCCGATTTATACGCCCATGAGTGGAAGTGCCCTATGCTCTCTAAGCTGTGCTTATTACATGTTTCAGGACACACCGTACACTTCTCCAGAGTGGCTGTTGGCAATTTACATCCCGCCCATCAGCGTAGCAAGGCTCCCATGTCTCCGTGGCCTGTCCTGCATTTCTGGTTTTTACACTTTTTTCAGCATGGCCCTTTTGACCGATGGCAAGCGAGACTTCTTTGTAGCGCTGATTTGCCTTTCCGGCTTGCCTGGTTGGCCAAAAAGGGCGTATGCCTTTTTTCCTGAATATATTCAGGAAAAAACGCATACGCCCTTTTTGGCCAAGGGCATCATTGTCAACGCTTTGCCGCTTTTCATGTGCTTTCAAGGCGAGTCGAGTCTGCCTCCTGAAACCTGTTTCCTGCAATTCTGCCTTGCTTTCAAATCCTCTTCGTTGCCTTCCCTCAATATATTTGTGGACGAGAGTTATCATTTATAACTCTGCAGGTTTGTGAGTTGCAGTGCCCCTGAGCTCCATTTGTCAAGTCGCTTTTTTGGGAGCTGGCCGCCAAAGCGCAGGATTGCTTCAGGCCGTATTCTGGTT
Organism: Eubalaena glacialis; assembly: GCF_028564815.1. Classification (NCBI taxonomy): domain Eukaryota; kingdom Metazoa; phylum Chordata; class Mammalia; order Artiodactyla; family Balaenidae; genus Eubalaena; species Eubalaena glacialis. The sequence goes on from NC_083722.1 coordinate 117,626,615, forward strand.
CCGGGGGGCAGGCTGAGCCTGTGGTTCATTCTTCTTCCTGATGGGAAAATAGAGTGACCTGTGCCTGTCCCAACACCTAGAGCTAGTCTCTCATTGGTTCCCCCTCTTCCCGTTCATCCTCAGGCCAAATTGCGACCTGTCCGAAACAGGAGGTTAAAGGTGCTGATTCTCCAAGTAGGGAGATTGTTAGTAGAGCGGCTGGAATGGCGAACCCGAGCACAAGGAGAGGAGAAATGAGGTGCGTTGGAGAAACCTTTCCCGATCACACGGTGTACCATCTTCTGGGTTTCCCACGCATGTTTTCGATGTAAGAAGATGCCCTTGAACCTGGAGATTTGGGACCCACGGCATGGGTACCACGCAGTATGACTTTAAAGGGTCTGCGTTTGCTCACCCAAGCTGACCAATCCTCTCAGCCCCAAGAGTGTCCAGCCTTATGTCTCATCCAGCTGTGGGTCTAGATATGGTCAATCCAGGTTGCATCAGAGCCCCTGAACGGATTTTGTAAGAATTTCTCTCTCTTTCACTGTCTTTGTTTTATGGGGTTTTTTTTAAAGTAATCTATTTTGATAATGGGATTTAGCTGCTTTTCACTGCTGTGTTTATGCCGCTTTACACCCTCTTGATTCATTTCCAGAGAGATATCAATACATAGGTTTTAAGACTCTTACTAGTCAGATATATTCTTGGGCGGTGAATAGGGGCTGTTGAGTCCAGTTCACTGAGCAGGGGGTAGGTCTTGTCTATTACATATTTGGCTTGTGGAACGGTATCTGAGCTAATTTCAAACCCTTGTTTTATGCATCACCCCACCTCACCTTTCCCGTTAAGCAGCCATAGTGTGTTTTCTAAATGTGTGACTCTGTTCTGTTTTGTAATTCAGTTCAAGTGTAGCGATTTTGACATTCCCTCTATAAGTGATATCTTAGGATAAGTGTCCTTTTCTCTGTGACTTATTTCACTGAGAGTCATCGTACCTAAATCCACTCATCCTGCTGCTACTAGCCTTATGACATTGATTTCATGGCTGAGTGATATTCCATTGTGCCTAAGTACCACCACTTCTTTATCCATTTTTCTCTTTCCTGGGATATTGAAGGTGTACTGAAGTGGAGGTTCTTAGAAACAGAGCACCCCTAAACTTTGGGGTGCCTGTGTCTTGTTGATTTTTAGGTTTCCCGATTTATACGCCCATGAGTGGAAGTGCCCTATGCTCTCTAAGCTGTGCTTATTACATGTTTCAGGACACACCGTACACTTCTCCAGAGTGGTTGTTGGCAATTTACATCCCGCCCATCAGCGTAGCAAGGCTCCCATGTCTCCGTGGCCTGTCCTGCATTTCTGGTTTTTATACTTTTTTCAGCATGGCCCTTTTGACCGATGGCAAGCGAGACTTCTTTGTAGCGCTGATTTGCCTTTCCGGCTTGCCTGGTTGGCCAAAAAGGGCGTATGCGTTTTTTCCTGAATATATTCAGGAAAAAAGGCATACGCCCTTCTTGGCCAAGGGCATCATTGTAAACGCTTTGCCGCTTTTCATGTGCTTTCAAGGCGAGTCGAGTCTGCCTCCTGAAACCTGTTTCCTGCAATTCTGCCTTGCTTTCAAATCCTCCTCGTTGCCTTCCCTCAATATATTTGTGGACGAGAGTTATCATTTATAACTCTGCAGGTTTGTGAGTTGCAGTGCCCCTGAGCTCCATTTGTCAAGTCGCTTTTTTGGGAGCTGGCCGCCAAAGCGCAGGATTGCTTCAGGCCGTATTCTGGTTCCGGGGGGCAGGCTGAGCCTGTGGTTCATTCTTCTTCCTGATGGGAAAATAGAGTGACCTGTGCCTGTCCCAACACCTAGAGCTAGTCTCTCATTGGTTCCCCCTCTTCCCGTTCATCCTCAGGCCAAATTGCGACCTGTACGAAACAGGAGGTTAAAGGTGCTGATTCTCCAAGTAGGGAGATTGTTAGTAGAGCGGCTGGAATGGCGAACCCGAGCACAAGGAGAGGAGAAATGAGGTGCGTTGGAGAAACCTTTCCCGATCACACGGTGTACCATCTTCTGGGTTTCCCACGCATGTTTTCGATGTAGGAAGATGCCCTTGAACCTGGAGATTTGGGACCCACGGCATGGGTACCACGCAGCATGACTTTAAAGGGTCTGCGTTTGCTCACCCAAGCTCACCAATTCTCTCAGCCCCAAGAGTGTCCAGCCTTATGTCTCATCCAGCTGTGGGTCTAGATGTGGTCAATCCAGGTTGCATCAGAGCCCCTGAACGGATTTTGTAAGAATTTCTCTCTCTTTCACTGTCTTTGTTTTATGGGGTTTTTTTTAAAGTAATCTATTTTGATAATGGGGTTTAGCTGCTTTTCACTGCTGTGTTTATGCCGCTTTACACCCTCTTGATTCACGTCCAGAGAGATATCAATACATAGGTTTTAAGACTCTTACTAGTCAGTTATATTCTTGGGCGGTGAATAGGGGCTGTTGAGTCCAGTTCACTGAGCAGGGGGTAGGTCTTGTCTATTACATATTTGGCTTGTGGAACGGTATCTGAGCTAATTTCAAACCCTTGTTTTATGCATCACCCCACCTCACCTTTCCCGTTAAGCAGCCATAGTGTGTTTTCTAAATGTGTGACTGTGTTCTGTTTTGTAATTCAGTTCAAGTGTAGCGATTTTGACATTCCCTCTATAAGTGATATCTTAGGATAAGTGTCCTTTTCTGTTGACTTATTTCACTGAGAGTCATCGTACCTAAATCCACTCATCCTGCTGCTACTAGCCTTATGACATTGATTTCATGGCTGAGTGATATTCCATTGTGCCTAAGTACCACAACTTCTTTATCCATTTTTCTCTTTCCTGGGATATTGAAGGTGTACCGAAGTGGAGGTTCTTGGAAACAGAGCAGCCCTAAACTTTGGGGTGCCTGTGTCTTGTTGATTTTTAGGTTTCCCGATTTATACGCCCATGAGTGGAAGTGCCCTATGCTCTCTAAGCTGTGCTTATTACATGTTTCAGGACACACCGTACACTTCTCCAGAGTGGCTGTTGGCAATTTACATCCCGCCCATCAGCGTAGCAAGGCTCCCATGTCTCCGTGGCCTGTCCTGCATTTCTGGTTTTTACACTTTTTTCAGCATGGCCCTTTTGACCGATGGCAAGCGAGACTTCTTTGTAGCGCTGATTTGCCTTTCTGGCTTGCCTGGTTGGCCAAAAAGGGCGTATGCGTTTTTTCCTGAATATATTCAGGAAAAAACGCATACGCCCTTTTTGGCCAAGGGCATCATTGTCAACGCTTTGCCGCTTTTCATGTGCTTTCAAGGTGAGTCGAGTCTGCCTCCTGAAACCTGTTTCCTGCAATTCTGCCTTGCTTTCAAATCCTCCTCGTTGCCTTCCCTCAATATATTTGTGGACGAGAATTATCATTTATAACTCTGCAGGTTTGTGAGTTGCAGTGCCCCTGAGCTCCATTTGTCAAGTCGCTTTTTTGGGAGCTGGCCGCCAAAGCGCAGGATTGCTTCAGGTCGTATTCTGGTTCCGGGGGGCAGGCTGAGCCTGTGGTTCATTCTTCTTCCTGATGGGAAAATAGAGTGACCTGTGCCTGTCCCAACACCTAGAGCTAGTCTCTCATTGGTTCCCCCTCTTCCCGTTCATCCTCAGGCCAAATTGCGACCTGTACGAAACAGGAGGTTAAAGGTGTTGATTCTCCAAGTAGGGAGATTGTTAGTAGAGTGGCTGGAATGGCGAACCCAAGCACAAGGAGAGGAGAAATGAGGTGCGTTGGAGAAACCTTTCCCGATCACACGGTGTACCATCTTCTGGGTTTCCCACGCATGTTTTCGATGTAGGAAGATGCCCTTGAACCTGGAGATTTGGGACCCACGGCATGGGTACCACGCAGCATGACTTTAAAGGGTCTGCGTTTGCTCACCCAAGCTCACCAATTCTCTCAGCCGCAAGAGTGTCCAGCCTTATGTCTCATCCAGCTGTGGGTCTAGATATGGTCAATCCAGGTTGCATCAGAGCCCCTGAACGGATTTTGTAAGAATTTCTCTCTCTTTCACTGTCTTTGTTTTATGGGTTTTTTTTTTAAAGTAATCTATTTTGATAATGGGGTTTAGCTGCTTTTCACTGCTGTGTTTATGCCGCTTTACACCCTCTTGATTCACTTCCAGAGAGATATCAATACATAGGTTTTAAGACTCTTACTAGTCAGATATATTCTTGGGCGGTGAATAGGGGCTGTTGAGTCCAGTTCACTGAGCAGGGGGTAGGTCTTGTCTATTACATATTTGGCTTGTGGAACGGTATCTGAGCTAATTTCAAACCCTTGTTTTATGCATCACCCCACCTCACCTTTCCCGTTAAGCAGCCATAGTGTGTTTTCTAAATGTGTGACTCTGTTCTGTTTTGTAATTCAGTTCAAGTGTAGCGATTTTGACATTCCCTCTATAAGTGATATCTTAGGATAAGTGTCCTTTTCTCTGTGACTTATTTCACTGAGAGTCATCGTACCTAAATCCACTCATCCTGCTGCTACTAGCCTTATGACATTGATTTCATGGCTGAGTGATATTCCATTGTGCCTAAGTACCACAACTTCTTTATCCATTTTTCTCTTTCCTGGGATATTGAAGGTGTACCGAAGTGGAGGTTCTTGGAAATAGAGCAGCCCTAATCTTTGGGGTGCCTGTGTCTTGTTGAGTTTTAGGTTTCCCGATTTATACGCCCATGAGTGGAAGTGCCCTATGCTCTCTAAGCTGTGCTTATTACATGTTTCAGGACACACCGTACACTTCTCCAGAGTGGCTGCTGGCAATTTACAGCCCGCCCATCAGCGTAGCAAGGCTCCCATGTCTCCATGGCCTGTCCTGCATTTCTGGTTTTTACACTTTTTTCAGCATGGCCCTTTTGACCGATGGCAAGCGAGACTTCTTTGTAGCGCTGATTTGCCTTTCCGGCTTGCCTGGTTGGCCAAAAAGGGCGTATGCGTTTTTTCCTGAATATATTCAGGAAAAAACGCATACGCCCTTTTTGGCCAAGGGCATCATTGTCAACGCTTTGCCGCTTTTCATGTGCTTTCAAGGCGAGTCGAGTCTGCCTCCTGAAACCTGTTTCCTGCAATTCTGCCTTGCTTTCAAATCCTCCTCGTTGCCTTCCCTCAATATATTTGTGGACGAGAGTTATCATTTATAACTCTGCAGGTTTGTGAGTTGCAGTGCCCCTGAGCTCCATTTGTCAACTCGCTTTTTTGGGAGCTGGCCGCCAAAGCGCAGGATTGCTTCAGGCCGTATACTGGTTCCGGGGGGCAGGTGAGCCTGTGGTTCATTCTTCTTCCTGATGGGAAAATAGAGTGACCTGTGCCTGTCCCAACACCTAGAGCTAGTCTCTCATTGGTTCCCCCTCTTCCCGTTCATCCTCAGGCCAAATTGCGACCTGTCCGAAACAGGAGGTTAAAGGTGCTGATTCTCCAAGTAGGGAGATTGTTAGTAGAGCGGCTGGAATGGCGAACCCGAGCACAAGGAGAGGAGAAATGAGGTGCGTTGGAGAAACCTTTCCCGATCACACGGTGTACCATCTTCTGGGTTTCCCACGCATGTTTTCGATGTAGGAAGATGCCCTTGAACCTGGAGATTTGGGACCCACGGCATGGGTACCACGCAGTATGACTTTAAAGGGTCTGCGTTTGCTCACCCAAGCTGACCAATCCTCTCAGCCCCAAGAGTGTCCAGCCTTATGTCTCATCCAGCTGTGGGTCTAGATATGGTCAATCCAGGTTGCATCAGAGCCCCTGAACGGATTTTGTAAGAATTTCTCTCTCTTTCACTGTCTTTGTTTTATGGGGTTTTTTTTAAAGTAATCTATTTTGATAATGGGATTTAGCTGCTTTTCACTGCTGTGTTTATGCCGCTTTACACCCTCTTGATTCACTTCCAGAGAGATATCAATACATAGGTTTTAAGACTCTTACTAGTCAGATATATTCTTGGGCGGTGAATAGGGGCTGTTGAGTCCAGTTCACTGAGCAGGGGGTAGGTCTTGTCTATTACATATTTGGCTTGTGGAACGGTATCTGAGCTAATTTCAAACCCTTGTTTTATGCATCACCCCACCTCACCTTTCCCGTTAAGCAGCCATAGTGTGTTTTCTAAATGTGTGACTCTGTTCTGTTTTGTAATTCAGTTCAAGTGTAGCGATTTTGACATTCCCTCTATAAGTGATATCTTAGGATAAGTGTCCTTTTCTGTGTGACTTATTTCACTGAGAGTCATCGTACCTAAATCCACTCATCCTGCTGCTACTAGCCTTATGACATTGATTTCATGGCTGAGTGATATTCCATTGTGCCTAAGTACCACAACTTCTTTATCCATTTTTCTCTTTCCTGGGATATTTAAGGTGTACCGAAGTGGAGGTTCTTGGAAATAGAGCAGCCCTAATCTTTGGGGTGCCTGTGTCTTGTTGAGTTTTAGGTTTCCCGATTTATACGCCCATGAGTGGAAGTGCCCTATGCTCTCTAAGCTGTGCTTATTACATGTTTCAGGACACACCGTACACTTCTCCAGAGTGGCTGCTGGCAATTTACAGCCCGCCCATCAGCGTAGCAAGGCTCCCATGTCTCCATGGCCTGTCCTGCATTTCTGGTTTTTACACTTTTTTCAGCATGGCCCTTTTGACCGATGGCAAGCGAGACTTCTTTGTAGCGCTGATTTGCCTTTCCGGCTTGCCTGGTTGGCCAAAAAGGGCGTATGCGTTTTTTCCTGAATATATTCAGGAAAAAACGCATACGCCCTTTTTGGCCAAGGGCATCATTGTCAACGCTTTGCCGCTTTTCATGTGCTTTCAAGGCGAGTCGAGTCTGCCTCCTGAAACCTGTTTCCTGCAATTCTGCCTTGCTTTCAAATCCTCCTCGTTGCCTTCCCTCAATATATTTGTGGACGAGAGTTATCATTTATAACTCTGCAGGTTTGTGAGTTGCAGTGCCCCTGAGCTCCATTTGTCAACTCGCTTTTTTGGGAGCTGGCCGCCAAAGCGCAGGATTGCTTCAGGCCGTATTCTGGTTCCGGGGGGCAGGCTGAGCCTGTGGTTCATTCTTCTTCCTGATGGGAAAATAGAGTGACCTGTGCCTGTCCCAACACCTAGAGCTAGTCTCTCATTGGTTCCCCCTCTTCCCGTTCATCCTCAGGCCAAATTGCGACCTGTCCGAAACAGGAGGTTAAAGGTGCTGATTCTCCAAGTAGGGAGATTGTTAGTAGAGCGGCTGGAATGGCGAACCCGAGCACAAGGAGAGGAGAAATGAGGTGCGTTTGAGAAACCTTTCCCGATCACACGGTGTACCATCTTCTGGGTTTCCCATGCATGTTTTCGATGTAGGAAGATGCCCTTGAACCTGGAGATTTGGGACCCACGGCATGGGTACCACGCAGTATGACTTTAAAGGGTCTGCGTTTGCTCACCCAAGCTGACCAATCCTCTCAGCCCCAAGAGTGTCCAGCCTTATGTCTCATCCAGCTGTGGGTCTAGATATGGTCAATCCAGGTTGCATCAGAGCCCCTGAACGGATTTTGTAAGAATTTCTCTCTCTTTCACTGTCTTTGTTTTATGGGGTTTTTTTTAAAGTAATCTATTTTGATAATGGGATTTAGCTGCTTTTCACTGCTGTGTTTATGCCGCTTTACACCCTCTTGATTCATTTCCAGAGAGATATCAATACATAGGTTTTAAGACTCTTACTAGTCAGATATATTCTTGGGCGGTGAATAGGGGCTGTTGAGTCCAGTTCACTGAGCAGGGGGTAGGTCTTGTCTATTACACATTTGGCTTGTGGAACGGTATCTGAGCTAATTTCAAACCCTTGTTTTATGCATCACCCCACCTCACCTTTCCCGTTAAGCAGCCATAGTGTGTTTTCTAAATGTGTGACTCTGTTCTGTTTTGTAATTCAGTTCAAGTGTAGCGATTTTGACATTCCCTCTATAAGTGATATCTTAGGATAAGTGTCCTTTTCTGTGTGACTTATTTCACTGAGAGTCATCGTACCTAAATCCACTCATCCTGCTGCTACTAGCCTTATGACATTGATTTCATGGCTGAGTGATATTCCATTGTGCCTAAGTACCACAACTTCTTTATCCATTTTTCTCTTTCCTGGGATATTGAAGGTGTACCGAAGTGGAGGTTCTTGGAAACAGAGCAGCCCTAAACTTTGGGGTGCCTGTGTCTTGTTGATTTTTAGGTTTCCCGATTTATACGCCCATGAGTGGAAGTGCCCTATGCTCTCTAAGCTGTGCTTATTACATGTTTCAGGACACACCGTACACTTCTCCAGAGTGGCTGTTGGCAATTTACATCCCGCCCATCAGCGTAGCAAGGCTCCCATGTCTCCGTGGCCTGTCCTGCATTTCTGGTTTTTACACTTTTTTCAGCATGGCCCTTTTGACCGATGGCAAGCGAGACTTGTTTGTAGCGCTGATTTGCCTTTCCGGCTTGCCTGGTTGGCCAAAAAGGGCGTATGCCTTTTTTCCTGAATATATTCAGGAAAAAACGCATACGCCCTTTTTGGCCAAGGGCATCATTGTGAACGCTTTGCCGCTTTTCATGTGCTTTCAAGGCGAGTCGAGTCTGCCTCCTGAAACCTGTTTCCTGCAATTCTGCCTTGCTTTCAAATCCTCTTCGTTGCCTTCCCTCAATATATTTGTGGACGAGAGTTATCATTTATAACTCTGCAGGTTTGTGACTTGCAGTGCCCCTGAGCTCCATTTGTCAAGTCGCTTTTTTGGGAGCTGGCCGCCAAAGCGCAGGATTGCTTCAGGCCGTATTCTGGTTCCGGGGGGCAGGCTGAGCCTGTGGTTCATTCTTCTTCCTGATGGGAAAATAGAGTGACCTGTGCCTGTCCCAACACCTAGAGCTAGTCTCTCATTGGTTCCCCCTCTTCCCGTTCATCCTCAGGCCAAATTGCGACCTGTCCGAAACAGGAGGTTAAAGGTGCTGATTCTCCAAGTAGGGAGATTGTTAGTAGAGCGGCTGGAATGGCGAACCCGAGCACAAGGAGAGGAGAAATGAGGTGCGTTGGAGAAACCTTTCCCGATCACACGGTGTACCATCTTCTGGGTTTCCCACGCATGTTTTCGATGTAGGAAGATGCCCTTGAACCCGGAGATTTGGGACCCACGGCATGGGTACCACGCAGTAGGACTTTAAAGGGTCTGCGTTTGCTCACCCAAGCTCACCAATTCTCTCAGCCCCAAGAGTGTCCAGCCTTATGTCTCATCCAGCTGTGGGTCTAGATATGGTCAATCCAGGTTGCATCAGAGCCCCTGAACGGATTTTGTAAGAATTTCTCTCTCTTTCACTGTCTTTGTTTTATGGGGTTTTTTTTAAAGTAATCTATTTTGATAATGGGGTTTAGCTGCTTTTCACTGCTGTGTTTATGCCGCTTTACACCCTCTTGATTCACTTCCAGAGAGATATCAATACATAGGTTTTAAGACTCTTACTAGTCAGATATATTCTTGGGCGGTGAATAGGGGCTGTTGAGTCCAGTTCACTGAGCAGGGGGTAGGTCTTGTCTATTACATATTTGGCTTGTGGAACGGTATCTGAGCTAATTTCAAACCCTTGTTTTATGCATCACCCCACCTCACCTTTCCCGTTAAGCAGCCATAGTGTGTTTTCTAAATGTGTGACTCTGTTCTGTTTTGTAATTCAGTTCAAGTGTAGCGATTTTGACATTCCCTCTATAAGTGATATCTTAGGATAAGTGTCCTTTTCTCTGTGACTTATTTCACTGAGAGTCACCGTACCTAAATCCACTCATCCTGCTGCTACTAGCCTTATGACATTGATTTCATGGCTGAGTGATATTCCATTGTGCCTAAGTACCACAAGTTCTTTATCCATTTTTCTCTTTCCTGGGATATTGAAGGTGTACCGAAGTGGAGGTTCTTGGAAACAGAGCAGCCCTAAACTTTGGGGTGCCTGTGTCTTGTTGAGTTTTAGGTTTCCCGATTTATACGCCCATGAGTGGAAGTGCCCTATGCTCTCTAAGCTGTGCTTATTACATGTTTCAGGACACACCGTACACTTCTCCAGAGTGGCTGTTGGCAATTTACATCCCGCCCATCAGCGTAGCAAGGCTCCCATGTCTCCGTGGCCTGTCCTGCATTTCTGGTTTTTACACTTTTTTCAGCATGGCCCTTTTGACCGATGGGAAGCGAGACTTGTTTGTAGCGCTGATTTGCCTTTCCGGCTTGCCTGTTTGGCCAAAAAGGGCGTATGCCTTTTTTCCTGAATATATTCAGGAAAAAAGGCATACGCCCTTTTTGGCCAAGGGCATCATTGTCAACGCTTTGCCGCTTTTCATGTGCTTTCAAGGCGAGTCGAGTCTGCCTCCTGAAACCTGTTTCCTGCAATTCTGCCTTGCTTTCAAATCCTCTTCGTTGCCTTCCCTCAATATATTTGTGGACGAGAGTTATCATTTATAACTCTGCAGGTTTGTGAGTTGCAGTGCCCCTGAGCTCCATTTGTCAAGTCGGTTTTTTGGGAGCTGGCCGCCAAAGCGCAGGATTGCTTCAGGCCGTATTCTGGTTCCGGGGGGCAGGCTGAGCCTGTGGTTCATTCTTCTTCCTGATGGGAAAATAGAGTGACCTGTGCCTGTCCCAACACCTAGAGCTAGTCTCTCATTGGTTCCCCCTCTTCCCGTTCATCCTCAGGCCAAATTGCGACCTGTCCGAAACAGGAGGTTAAAGGTGCTGATTCTCCAAGTAGGGAGATTGTTAGTAGAGCGGCTGGAATGGCGAACCCGAGCACAAGGAGAGGAGAAATGAGGTGCGTTGGAGAAACCTTTCCCGATCACACGGTGTACCATCTTCTGGGTTTCCCACGCATGTTTTCGATGTAGGAAGATGCCCTTGAACCCGGAGATTTGGGACCCACGGCATGGGTACCACGCAGTAGGACTTTAAAGGGTCTGCGTTTGCTCACCCAAGCTCACCAATTCTCTCAGCCCCAAGAGTGTCCAGCCTTATGTCTCATCCAGCTGTGGGTCTAGATATGGTGAATCCAGGTTGCATCAGAGCCCCTGAACGGATTTTGTAAGAATTTCTCTCTCTTTCACTGTCTTTGTTTTATGGGGTTTTTTTTAAAGTAATCTATTTTGATAATGGGGTTTAGCTGCTTTTCACTGCTGTGTTTATGCCGCTTTACACCCTCTTGATTCACTTCCAGAGAGATATCAATACATAGGTTTTAAGACTCTTACTAGTCAGATATATTCTTGGGCGGTGAATAGGGGCTGTTGAGTCCAGTTCACTGAGCAGGGGGTAGGTCTTGTCTATTACATATTTGGCTTGTGGAACGGTATCTGAGCTAATTTCAAACCCTTGTTTTATGCATCACCCCATCTCACCTTTCCCGTTAAGCAGCCATAGTGTGTTTTCTAAATGTGTGACTCTGTTCTGTTTTGTAATTCCGTTCAAGTGTAGCGATTTTGACATTCCCTCTATAAGTGATATCTTAGGATAAGTGTCCTTTTCTCTGTGACTTATTTCACTGAGAGTCATCGTACCTAAATCCACTCATCCTGCTGCTACTAGCCTTATGACATTGATTTCATGGCTGAGTGATATTCCATTGTGCCTAAGTACCACAAGTTCTTTATCCATTTTTCTCTTTCCTGGGATATTGAAGGTGTACCGAAGTGGAGGTTCTTGGAAACAGAGCAGCCCTAAACTTTGGGGTGCCTGTGTCTTGTTGAGTTTTAGGTTTCCCGATTTATACGCCCATGAGTGGAAGTGCCCTATGCTCTGTAAGCTGTACTTATTACATGTTTCAGGACACACCGTACACTTCTCCAGAGTGGCTGTTGGCAATTTACATCCCGCCCATCAGCGTAGCAAGGCTCCCATGTCTCCGTGGCCTGTCCTGCATTTCTGGTTTTTACACTTTTTTCAGCATGGCCCTTTTGACCGATGGGAAGCGAGACTTGTTTGTAGCGCTGATTTGCCTTTCCGGCTTGCCTGTTTGGCCAAAAAGGGCGTATGCCTTTTTTCCTGAATATATTCAGGAAAAAACGCATACGCCCTTTTTGGCCAAGGGCATCATTGTCAACGCTTTGCCGCTTTTCATGTGCTTTCAAGGCGAGTCGAGTCTGCCTCCTGAAACCTGTTTCCTGCAATTCTGCCTTGCTTTCAAATCCTCTTCGTTGCCTTCCCTCAATATATTTGTGGACGAGAGTTATCATTTATAACTCTGCAGGTTTGTGAGTTGCAGTGCCCCTGAGCTCCATTTGTCAAGTCGCTTTTTTGGGAGCTGGCCGCCAAAGCGCAGGATTGCTTCAGGCCGTATTCTGGTTCCGGGGGGCAGGCTGAGCCTGTGGTTCATTCTTCTTCCTGATGGGAAAATAGAGTGACCTGTGCCTGTCCCAACACCTAGAGCTAGTCTCTCATTGGTTCCCCCTCTTCCCGTTCATCCTCAGGCCAAATTGCGACCTGTACGAAACAGGAGGTTAAAGGTGCTGATTCTCCAAGTAGGGAGATTGTTAGTAGAGCGGCTGGAATGGCGAACCCGAGCACAAGGAGAGGAGAAATGAGGTGCGTTGGAGAAACCTTTCCCGATCACACGGTGTACCATCTTCTGGGTTTCCCACGCATGTTTTCGATGTAGGAAGATGCCCTTGAACCTGGAGATTTGGGACCCACGGCATGGGTACCACGCAGCATGACTTTAAAGGGTCTGCGTTTGCTCACCCAAGCTCACCAATCCTCTCAGCCCCAAGAGTGTCCAGACTTATGTCTCATCCAGCTGTGGGTCTAGATATGGTCAATCCAGGTTGCATCAGAGCCCCTGAACGGATTTTGTAAGAATTTCTCTCTCTTTCACTGTCTTTGTTTTATGGGGTTTTTTTTAAAGTAATCTATTTTGATAATGGGGTTTAGCTGCTTTTCACTGCTGTGTTTATGCCGCTTTCCACCCTCTTGATTCACTTCCAGAGAGATATCAATACATAGGTTTTAAGACTCTTACTAGTCAGATATATTCTTGGGCGGTGAATAGGGGCTGTTGAGTCCAGTTCACTGAGCAGGGAGTAGGTCTTGTCTATTACATATTTGGCTTGTGGAACGGTATCTGAGCTAATTTCAAACCCTTGTTTTATGCATCACCCCACCTCACCTTTCCCGTTAAGCAGCCATAGTGTGTTTTCTAAATGTGTGACTCTGTTCTGTTTTGTAATTCAGTTCAAGTGTAGCGATTTTGACATTCCCTCTATAAGTGATATCTTAGGATAAGTGTCCTTTTCTGTGTGACTTATTTCACTGAGAGTCATCGTACCTAAATCCACTCATCCTGCTGCTACTAGCCTTATGACATTGATTTCATGGCTGAGTGATATTCCATTGTGCCTAAGTACCACAACTTCTTTATCCATTTTTCTCTTTCCTGGGATATTGAAGGTGTACCGAAGTGGAGGTTCTTGGAAACAGAGCAGCCCTAAACTTTGGGGTGCCTGTGTCTTGTTGATTTTTAGGTTTCCCGATTTATACGCCCATGAGTGGAAGTGCCCTATGCTCTCTAAGCTGTGCTTATTACATGTTTCAGGACACACCGTACACTTCTCCAGAGTGGCTGTTGGCAATTTACATCCCGCCCATCAGCGTAGCAAGGCTCCCATGTCTCCGTGGCCTGTCCTGCATTTCTGGTTTTTACACTTTTTTCAGCATGGCCCTTTTGACCGATGGCAAGCGAGACTTGTTTGTAGCGCTGATTTGCCTTTCTGGCTTGCCTGGTTGGCCAAAAAGGGCGTATGCGTTTTTTCCTGAATATATTCAGGAAAAAACGCATACGCCCTTTTTGGCCAAGGGCATCATTGTCAACGCTTTGCCGCTTTTCATGTGCTTTCAAGGCGAGTCGAGTCTGCCTCCTGAAACCTGTTTCCTGCAATTCTGCCTTGCTTTCAAATCCTCTTCGTTGCCTTCCCTCAATATATTTGTGGACGAGAGTTCTCATTTATAACTCTGCAGGTTTGTGAGTTGCAGTGCCCCTGAGCTCCATTTGTCAAGTCGCTTTTTTGGGAGCTGGCCGCCAAAGCGCAGGATTGCTTCAGGCCGTATTCTGGTTCCGGGGGGCAGGCTGAGCCTGTGGTTCATTCTTCTTCCTGATGGGAAAATAGAGTGACCTGTGCCTGTCCCAACACCTAGAGCTAGTCTCTCATTGGTTCCCCCTCTTCCCGTTCATCCTCAGGCCAAATTGCGACCTGTCCGAAACAGGAGGTTAAAGGTGCTGATTCTCCAAGTAGGGAGATTGTTAGTAGAGCGGCTGGAATGGCGAACCCGAGCCCAAGGAGAGGAGAAATGAGGTGCGTTGGAGAAACCTTTCCCGATCACACGGTGTACCATCTTCTGGGTTTCCCACGCATGTTTTCGATGTAGGAAGATGCCCTTGAACCTGGAGATTTGGGACCCACGGCATGGGTACCACGCAGCATGACTTTAAAGGGTCTGCGTTTGCTCACCCAAGCTCACCAATTCTCTCAGCCCCAAGAGTGTCCAGCCTTATGTCTCATCCAGCTGTGGGTCTAGATATGGTCAATCCAGGTTGCATCAGAGCCCCTGAACGGATTTTGTAAGAATTTCTCTCTCTTTCACTGTCTTTGTTTTATGGGGTTTTTTTTAAAGTAATCTATTTTGATAATGGGGTTTAGCTGCTTTTCACTGCTGTGTTTATGCCGCTTTACACCCTCTTGATTCACTTCCAGAGAGATATCAATACATAGGTTTTAAGACTCTTACTAGTCAGATATATTCTTGGGCGGTGAATAGGGGCTGTTGAGTCCAGTTCACTGAGCAGGGAGTAGGTCTTGTCTATTACATATTTGGCTTGTGGAACGGTATCTGAGCTAATTTCAAACCCTTGTTTTATGCATCACCCCACCTCACCTTTCCCGTTAAGCAGCCATAGTGTGTTTTCTAAATGTGTGACTCTGTTCTGTTTTGTAATTCAGTTCAAGTGTAGCGATTTTGACATTCCCTCTATAAGTGATATCTTAGGATAAGTGTCCTTTTCTGTGTGACTTATTTCACTGAGAGTCATCGTACCTAAATCCACTCATCCTGCTGCTACTAGCCTTATGACATTGATTTCATGGCTGAGTGATATTCCATTGTGCCTAAGTACCACAACTTCTTTATCCATTTTTCTCTTTCCTGGGATATTGAAGGTGTACCGAAGTGGAGGTTCTTGGAAACAGAGCAGCCCTAAACTTTGGGGTGCCTGTGTCTTGTTGATTTTTAGGTTTCCCGATTTATACGCCCATGAGTGGAAGTGCCCTATGCTCTCTAAGCTGTGCTTATTACATGTTTCAGGACACACCGTACACTTCTCCAGAGTGGCTGTTGGCAATTTACATCCCGCCCATCAGCGTAGCAAGGCTCCCATGTCTCCGTGGCCTGTCCTGCATTTCTGGTTTTTACACTTTTTTCAGCATGGCCCTTTTGACCGATGGCAAGCGAGACTTGTTTGTAGCGCTGATTTGCCTTTCTGGCTTGCCTGGTTGGCCAAAAAGGGCGTATGCGTTTTTTCCTGAATATATTCAGGAAAAAACGCATACGCCCTTTTTGGCCAAGGGCATCATTGTCAACGCTTTGCCGCTTTTCATGTGCTTTCAAGGCGAGTCGAGTCTGCCTCCTGAAACCTGTTTCCTGCAATTCTGCCTTGCTTTCAAATCCTCTTCGTTGCCTTCCCTCAATATATTTGTGGACGAGAGTTCTCATTTATAACTCTGCAGGTTTGTGAGTTGCAGTGCCCCTGAGCTCCATTTGTCAAGTCGCTTTTTTGGGAGCTGGCCGCCAAAGCGCAGGATTGCTTCAGGCCGTATTCTGGTTCCGGGGGGCAGGCTGAGCCTGTGGTTCATTCTTCTTCCTGATGGGAAAATAGAGTGACCTGTGCCTGTCCCAACACCTAGAGCTAGTCTCTCATTGGTTCCCCCTCTTCCCGTTCATCCTCAGGCCAAATTGCGACCTGTACGAAACAGGAGGTTAAAGGTGCTGATTCTCCAAGTAGGGAGATTGTTAGTAGAGCGGCTGGAATGGCGAACCCGAGCCCAAGGAGAGGAGAAATGAGGTGCGTTGGAGAAACCTTTCCCGATCACACGGTGTACCATCTTCTGGGTTTCCCACGCATGTTTTCGATGTAGGAAGATGCCCTTGAACCTGGAGATTTGGGACCCACGGCATGGGTACCACGCAGCATGACTTTAAAGGGTCTGCGTTTGCTCACCCAAGCTCACCAATCCTCTCAGCCCCAAGAGTGTCCAGCCTTATGTCTCATCCAGCTGTGGGTCTAGATATGGTCAATCCAGGTTGCATCAGAGCCCCTGAACGGATTTTGTAAGAATTTCTCTCTCTTTCACTGTCTTTGTTTTATGGGGTTTTTTTTAAAGTAATCTATTTTGATAATGGGGTTTAGCTGCTTTTCACTGCTGTGTTTATGCCGCTTTACACCCTCTTGATTCACTTCCAGAGAGATATCAATACCTAGGTTTTAAGACTCTTACTAGTCAGATATATTCTTGGGCGGTGAATAGGGGCTGTTGAGTCCAGTTCACTGAGCAGGGAGTAGGTCTTGTCTATTACATATTTGGCTTGTGGAACGGTATCTGAGCTAATTTCAAACCCTTGTTTTATGCATCACCCCACCTCACCTTTCCCGTTAAGCAGCCATAGTGTGTTTTCTAAATGTGTGACTCTGTTCTGTTTTGTAATTCAGTTCAAGTGTAGCGATTTTGACATTCCCTCTATAAGTGATATCTTAGGATAAGTGTCCTTTTCTCTGTGACTTATTTCACTGAGAGTCATCGTACCTAAATCCACTCATCCTGCTGCTACTAGCCTTATGACATTGATTTCATGGCTGAGTGATATTCCATTGTGCCTAAGTACCACAAGTTCTTTATCCATTTTTCTCTTTCCTGGGATATTGAAGGTGTACCGAAGTGGAGGTTCTTGGAAACAGAGCAGCCCTAAACTTTGGGGTGCCTGTGTCTTGTTGATTTTTAGTTTTCCCGATTTATACGCCCATGAGTGGAAGTGCCCTATGCTCTCTAAGCTGTGCTTATTACATGTTTCAGGACACACCGTACACTTCTCCAGAGTGGCTGTTGGCAATTTACATCCCGCCCATCAGCGTAGCAAGGCTCCCATGTCTCCGTGGCCTGTCCTGCATTTCTGGTTTTTACACATTTTTCAGCATGGCCCTTTTGACCGATGGCAAGCGAGACTTGTTTGTAGCGCTGATTTGCCTTTCCGGCTTGCCTGGTTGGCCAAAAAGGGCGTATGCGTTTTTTCCTGAATATATTCAGGAAAAAACGCATACGCCCTTTTTGGCCAAGGGCATCATTGTCAACGCTTTGCCGCTTTTCATGTGCTTTCAAGGCGAGTCGAGTCTGCCTCCTGAAACCTGTTTCCTGCAATTCTGCCTTGCTTTCAAATCCTCTTCGTTGCCTTCCCTCAATATATTTGTGGACGAGAGTTATCATTTATAACTCTGCAGGTTTGTGAGTTGCAGTGCCCCTGAGCTCCATTTGTCAAGTCGCTTTTTTGGGAGCTGGCCGCCAAAGCGCAGGATTGCTTCAGGCCGTATTCTGGTTCCGGGGGGCAGGCTGAGCCTGTGGTTCATTCTTCTTCCTGATGGGAAAATAGAGTGACCTGTGCCTGTCCCAACACCTAGAGCTAGTCTCTCATTGGTTCCCCCTCTTCCCGTTCATCCTCAGGCCAAATTGCGACCTGTACGAAACAGGAGGTTAAAGGTGCTGATTCTCCAAGTAGGGAGATTGTTAGTAGAGCGGCTGGAATGGCGAACCCGAGCACAAGGAGAGGAGAAATGAGGTGCGTTGGAGAAACCTTTCCCGATCACACGGTGTACCATCTTCTGGGTTTCCCACGCATGTTTTCGATGTAGGAAGATGCCCTTGAACCTGGAGATTTGGGACCCACGGCATGGGTACCACGCAGCATGACTTTAAAGGGTCTGCGTTTGCTCACCCAAGCTCACCAATTCTCTCAGCCCCAAGAGTGTCCAGCCTTATGTCTCATCCAGCTGTGGGTCTAGATATGGTCAATCCAGGTTGCATCAGAGCCCCTGAACGAATTTTGTAAGAATTTCTCTCTCTTTCACTGTCTTTGTTTTATGGGGTTTTTTTTAAAGTAATCTATTTTGATAATGGGGTTTAGCTGCTTTTCACTGCTGTGTTTATGCCGCTTTACACCCTCTTGATTCACTTCCAGAGAGATATCAATACATAGGTTTTAAGACTCTTACTAGTCAGATATATTCTTGGGCGGTGAATAGGGGCTGTTGAGTCCAGTTCACTGAGCAGGGGGTAGGTCTTGTCTATTACATATTTGGCTTGTGGAACGGTATCTGAGCTAATTTCAAACCCTTGTTTTATGCATCACCCCACCTCACCTTTCCCGTTAAGCAGCCATAGTGTGTTTTCTAAATGTGTGACTCTGTTCTGTTTTGTAATTCAGTTCAAGTGTAGCGATTTTGACATTCCCTCTATAAGTGATATCTTAGGATAAGTGTCCTTTTCTCTGTGACTTATTTCACTGAGAGTCATCGTACCTAAATCCACTCATCCTGCTGCTACTAGCCTTATGACATTGATTTCATGGCTGAGTGATATTCCATTGTGCCTAAGTACCACAACTTCTTTATCCATTTTTCTCTTTCCTGGGATATTGAAGGTGTACCGAAGTGGAGGTTCTTGGAAACAGAGCAGCCCTAAACTTTGGGGTGCCTGTGTCTTGTTGATTTTTAGGTTTCCCGATGTATACGCCCATGAGTGGAAGTGCCCTATGCTCTGTAAGCTGTGCTTATTACATGTTTCAGGACACACCGTACACTTCTCCAGAGTGGCTGTTGGCAATTTACATCCCGCCCATCAGCGTAGCAAGGCTCCCATGTCTCCGTGGCCTGTCCTGCATTTCTGGTTTTTACACTTTTTTCAGCATGGCCCTTTTGACCGATGGCAAGCGAGACTTGTTTGTAGCGCTGATTTGCCTTTCCGGCTTGCCTGGTTGGCCAAAAGGGCGTATGCGTTTTTTCCTGAATATATTCAGGAAAAAACGCATACGCCCTTTTTGGCCAAGGGCATCATTGTCAACGCTTTGCCGCTTTTCATGTGCTTTCAAGGCGAGTCGAGTCTGCCTCCTGAAACCTTTTTCCTGCAATTCTGCCTTGCTTTCAAATCCTCCTCGTTGCCTTCCCTCAATATATTTGTGGACGAGAGTTATCATTTATAACTCTGCAGGTTTGTGAGTTGCAGTGCCCCTGAGCTCCATTTGTCAAGTCGCTTTTTTGGGAGCTGGCCGCCAAAGCGCAGGATTGCTTCAGGCCGTATTCTGGTTCCGGGGGGCAGGCTGAGCCTGCGGTTCATTCTTGTTCCTGATGGGAAAATAGAGTGACCTGTGCCTGTCCCAACACCTAGAGCTAGTCTCTCATTAGTTCCCCCTCTTCCCGTTCATCCTCAGGCCAAATTGCGACCTGTACGAAACAGGAGGTTAAAGGTGCTGATTCTCCAAGTAGGGAGATTGTTAGTAGAGCGGCTGGAATGGCGAACCCGAGCACAAGGAGAGGAGAAATGAGGTGCGTTGGAGAAACCTTTCCCGATCACACGGTGTACCATCTTCTGGGTTTCCCACGCATGTTTTCGATGTAGGAAGATGCCCTTGAACCTGGAGATTTGGGACCCACGGCATGGGTACCACGCAGCATGACTTTAAAGGGTCTGCGTTTGCTCACCCAAGCTCACCAATTCTCTCAGCCCCAAGAGTGTCCAGCCTTATGTCTCATCCAGCTGTGGGTCTAGATATGGTCAATCCAGGTTGCATCAGAGCCCCTGAACGGATTTTGTAAGAATTTCTCTCTCTTTCACTGTCTTTGTTTTATGGGTTTTTTTTTAAGTAATCTATTTTGATAATGGGGTTTAGCTGCTTTTCACTGCTGTGTTTATGCCGCTTTACACCCTCTTGATTCACTTCCAGAGAGATATCAATACATAGGTTTTAAGACTCTTACTAGTCAGATATATTCTTTGGCGATGAATAGGGGCTGTTGAGTCCAGTTCACTGAGCAGGGGGTAGGTCTTGTCTATTACATATTTGGCTTGTGGAACGGTATCTGAGCTAATTTCAAACCCTTGTTTTATGCATCACCCCACCTCACCTTTCCCGTTAAGCAGCCATAGTGTGTTTCCTAAATGTGTGACTCTGTTCTGTTTTGTAATTCAGTTCAAGTGTAGCGATTTTGACATTCCCTCTATAAGTGATATCTTAGGATAAGTGTCCTTTTCTCTGTGACTTATTTCACTGAGAGTCATCGTACCTAAATCCACTCATCCTGCTGCTACTAGCCTTATGACATTGATTTCATGGCTGAGTGATATTCCATTGTGCCTAAGTACCACAACTTCTTTATCCATTTTTCTCTTTCCTGGGATATTGAAGGTGTACCGAAGTGGAGGTTCTTGGAAACAGAGCAGCCCTAAACTTTGGGGTGCCTGTGTCTTGTTGATTTTTTGGTTTCCCGATTTATACGTCCATGAGTGGAAGTGCCCTATGCTCTCTAAGCTGTGCTTATTACATATTTCAGGACACACCGTACACTTCTCCAGAGTGGCTGTTGGCAATTTACATCCCGCCCATCAGCGTAGCAAGGCTCCCATGTCTCCGTGGCCTGTCCTGCATTTCTGGTTTTTACACTTTTTTCAGCATGGCCCTTTTGACCGATGGCAAGCGAGACTTCTTTGTAGCGCTGATTTGCCTTTCTGGCTTGCCTGGTTGGCCAAAAAGGGCGTATGCGTTTTTTCCTGAATATATTCAGGAAAAAACGCATACGCCCTTTTTGGCCAAGGGCATCATTGTCAACGCTTTGCCGCTTTTCATGTGCTTTCAAGGCGAGTCGAGTCTGCCTCCTGAAACCTGTTTCCTGCAATTCTGCCTTGCTTTCAAATCCTCCTCGTTGCCTTCCCTCAATATATTTGTGGACGAGAGTTATCATTTATAACTCTGCAGGTTTGTGAGTTGCAGTGCCCCTGAGCTCCATTTGTCAAGTCGCTTTTTTGGGAGCTGGCCGCCAAAGCGCAGGATTGCTTCAGGCCGTATTCTGGTTCTGGGGGGCAGGCTGAGCCTGCGGTTCATTCTTGTTCCTGATGGGAAAATAGAGTGACCTGTGCCTGTCCCAACACCTAGAGCTAGTCTCTCATTGGTTCCCCCTCTTCCCGTTCATCCTCAGGCCAAATTGCGACCTGTACGAAACAGGAGGTTAAAGGTGCTGATTCTCCAAGTAGGGAGATTGTTAGTAGAGCGGCTGGAATGGCGAACCCGAGCACAAGGAGAGGAGAAATGAGGTGCGTTGGAGAAACCTTTCCCGATCACACGGTGTACCATCTTCTGGGTTTCCCACGCATGTTTTCGATGTAGGAAGATGCCCTTGAACCTGGAGATTTGGGACCCACGGCATGGGTACCACGCAGCATGACTTTAAAGGGTCTGCGTTTGCTCACCCAAGCTCACCAATTCTCTCAGCCCCAAGAGTGTCCAGCCTTATGTCTCATCCAGCTGTGGGTCTAGATATGGTCAATCCAGGTTGCATCAGAGCCCCTGAACGGATTTTGTAAGAATTTCTCTCTCTTTCACTGTCTTTGTTTTATGGGTTTTTTTTTAAGTAATCTATTTTGATAATGGGGTTTAGCTGCTTTTCACTGCTGTGTTTATGCCGCTTTACACCCTCTTGATTCACTTCCAGAGAGATATCAATACATAGGTTTTAAGACTCTTACTAGTCAGATATATTCTTGGGCGATGAATAGGGGCTGTTGAGTCCAGTTCACTGAGCAGGGGGTAGGTCTTGTCTATTACATATTTGGCTTGTGGAACGGTATCTGAGCTAATTTCAAACCCTTGTTTTATGCATCACCCCACCTCACCTTTCCCGTTAAGCAGCCATAGTGTGTTTCCTAAATGTGTGACTCTGTTCTGTTTTGTAATTCAGTTCAAGTGTAGCGATTTTGACATTCCCTCTATAAGTGATATCTTAGGATAAGTGTCCTTTTCTCTGTGACTTATTTCACTGAGAGTCATCGTACCTAAATCCACTCATCCTGCTGCTACTAGCCTTATGACATTGATTTCATGGCTGAGTGATATTCCATTGTGCCTAAGTACCACAACTTCTTTATCCATTTTTCTCTTTCCTGGGATATTGAAGGTGTACCGAAGTGGAGGTTCTTGGAAACAGAGCAGCCCTAAACTTTGGGTTGCCTGTGTCTTGTTGATTTTTAGGTTTCCCGATTTTTACGTCCATGAGTGGAAGTGCCCTATGCTCTCTAAGCTGTGCTTATTACATGTTTCAGGACACACCGTACACTTCTCCAGAGTGGATGTTGGCAATTTAC
Source organism: Eubalaena glacialis (assembly GCF_028564815.1). Classification (NCBI taxonomy): domain Eukaryota; kingdom Metazoa; phylum Chordata; class Mammalia; order Artiodactyla; family Balaenidae; genus Eubalaena; species Eubalaena glacialis. The sequence continues at coordinate 117,649,053 of NC_083722.1, forward strand.
ATCCCGCCCATCAGCGTAGCAAGGCTCCCATGTCTCCGTGGCCTGTCCTGCATTTCTGGTTTTTACACTTTTTTCAGCATGGCCCTTTTGACCGATGGCAAGCGAGACTTCTTTGTAGCGCTGATTTGCCTTTCCGGCTTGCCTGGTTGGCCAAAAAGGGCGTATGCGTTTTTTCCTGAATATATTCAGGAAAAAACGCATACGCCCTTTTTGGCCAAGGGCATCATTGTCAACGCTTTGCCGCTTTTCATGTGCTTTCAAGGCGAGTCGAGTCTGCCTCCTGAAACCTGTTTCCTGCAATTCTTCCTTGCTTTCAAATCCTCCTCGTTGCCTTCCCTCAATATATTTGTGGACGAGAGTTATCATTTATAACTCTGCAGGTTTGTGAGTTGCAGTGCCCCTGAGCTCCATTTGTTAAGTCGCTTTTTTGGGAGCTGGCCGCCAAAGCGCAGGATTGCTTCAGGCCGTATTCTGGTTCCGGGGGGCAGGCTGAGCCTGTGGTTCATTCTTCTTACTGATGGGAAAATAGAGTGACCTGTGCCTGTCCCAACACCTAGAGCTAGTCTCTCATTGGTTCCCCCTCTTCCCGTTCATCCTCAGGCCAAATTGCAACCTGTACGAAACAGGAGGTTAAAGGTGTTGATTCTCCAAGTAGGGAGATTGTTAGTAGAGTGGCTGGAATGGCGAACCCGAGCACAAGGAGAGGAGAAATGAGGTGCGTTGGAGAAAACTTTCCCGATCACACGGTGTACCATCTTCTGGGTTTCCCACGCATGTTTTCGATGTAGGAAGATGCCCTTGAACCTGGAGATTTGGGACCCACGGCATGGGTACCACGCAGCATGACTTTAAAGGGTCTGCGTTTGCTCACCCAAGCTCACCAATTCTCTCAGCCCCAAGAGTGTCCAGCCTTATGTCTCATCCAGCTGTGGGTCTAGATATGGTCAATCCAGGTTGCATCAGAGCCCCTGAACGGATTTTGTAAGAATTTCTCTCTCTTTCACTGTCTTTGTTTTATGGGGTTTTTTTTAAAGTAATCTATTTTGATAATGGGGTTTAGCTGCTTTTCACTGCTGTGTTTATGCCGCTTTACACCCTCTTGATTCACTTCCAGAGAGATATCAATACATAGGTTTTAAGACTCTTACTAGTCAGATATATTCTTGGGCGGTGAATAGGGGCTGTTGAGTCCAGTTCACTGAGCAGGGGGTAGGTCTTGTCTATTACATATTTGGCTTGTGGAACGGTATCTGAGCTAATTTCAAACCCTTGTTTTATGCATCACCCCACCTCACCTTTCCCGTTAAGCAGCCATAGTGTGTTTTCTAAATGTGTGACTCTGTTCTGTTTTGTAATTCAGTTCAAGTGTAGCGATTTTGACATTCCCTCTATAAGTGATATCTTAGGATAAGTGTCCTTTTCTCTGTGACTTATTTCACTGAGAGTCATCGTACCTAAATCCACTCATCCTGCTGCTACTAGCCTTATGACATTGATTTCATGGCTGAGTGATATTCCATTGTGCCTAAGTACCACAACTTCTTTATCCATTTTTCTCTTTCCTGGGATATTGAAGGTGTACCGAAGTGGAGGTTCTTGGAAATAGAGCAGCCCTAAACTTTGGGGTGCCTGTGTCTTGTTGAGTTTTAGTTTTCCCGATTTATACGCCCATGAGTGGAAGTGCCCTATGCTCTGTAAGCTGTGCTTATTACATGTTTCAGGACACACCGTACACTTCTCCAGAGTGGCTGTTGGCAATTTACATCCCGCCCATCAGCGTAGCAAGGCTCCCATGTCTCCGTGGCCTGTCCTGCATTTCTGGTTTTTACACTTTTTTCAGCATGGCCCTTTTGACCGATGGCAAGCGAGACTTCTTTGTAGCGCTGATTTGCCTTTCTGGCTTGCCTGGTTGGCCAAAAAGGGCGTATGCGTTTTTTCCTGAATATATTCAGGAAAAAACGCATACGCCCTTTTTGGCCAAGGGCATCATTGTCAACGCTTTGCCGCTTTTCATGTGCTTTCAAGGCGAGTCGAGTCTGCCTCCTGAAACCTGTTTCCTGCAATTCTGCCTTGCTTTCAAATCCTCTTCGTTGCCTTCCCTCAATATATTTGTGGACGAGAGTTATCATTTATAACTCTGCAGGTTTGTGAGTTGCAGTGCCCCTGAGCTCCATTTGTCAAGTCGCTTTTTTGGGAGCTGGCCGCCAAGGCACAGGATTGCTTCAGGCCGTATTCTGGTTCCGGGGGGCAGGCTGAGCCTGTGGTTCATTCTTCTTCCTGATGGGAAAATAGAGTGATCTGTGCCTGTCCCAACACCTAGAGCTAGTCTCTCATTGGTTCCCCCTCTTCCCGTTCATCCTCAGGCCAAATTGCGACCTGTACGAAACAGGAGGTTAAAGGTGCTGATTCTCCAAGTAGGGAGATTGTTAGTTGAGCGGCTGGAATGGCGAACCCGAGCACAAGGAGAGGAGAAATGAGGTGCGTTGGAGAAAAATTTCCCGATCACACGGTGTACCATCTTCTGGGTTTCCCACGCATGTTTTCGATGTAGGAAGATGCCCTTGAACCTGGAGATTTGGGACCCACGGCATGGGTACCACGCAGCATGACTTTAAAGGGTCTGCGTTTGCTCACCCAAGCTCACCAATTCTCTCAGCCCCAAGAGTGTCCAGCCTTATGTCTCATCCAGCTGTGGGTCTAGATATGGTCAATCCAGGTTGCATCAGAGCCCCTGAACGGATTTTGTAAGAATTTCTCTCTCTTTCACTGTCTTTGTTTTATGGGGTTTTTTTTAAAGTAATCTATTTTGATAATGGGGCTTAGCTGCTTTTCACTGCTGTGTTTATGCCGCTTTACACCCTCTTGATTCACTTCCAGAGAGATATCAATACATAGGTTTTAAGACTCTTACTAGTCAGATATATTCTTGGGCGGTGAATAGGGGCTGTTGAGTCCAGTTCACTGAGCAGGGGGTAGGTCTTGTCTATTACATATTTGGCTTGTGGAACGGTATCTGAGCTAATTTCAAACCCTTGTTTTATGCATCACCCCACCTCACCTTTCCCGTTAAGCAGCCATAGTGTGTTTTCTAAATGTGTGACTCTGTTCTGTTTTGTAATTCAGTTCAAGTGTAGCGATTTTGACATTCCCTCTATAAGTGATATCTTAGGATAAGTGTCCTTTTCTGTGTGACTTATTTCACTGAGAGTCATCGTACCTAAATCCACTCATCCTGCTGCTACTAGCCTTATGACATTGATTTCATGGCTGAGTGATATTCCATTGTGCCTAAGTACCACAACTTCTTTATCCATTTTTCTCTTTCCTGGGATATTGAAGGTGTACCGAAGTGGAGGTTCTTGGAAACAGAGCAGCCCTAAACTTTGGGGTGCCTGTGTCTTGTTGATTTTTAGGTTTCCCGATTTATACGCCCATGAGTGGAAGTGCCCTATGCTCTCTAAGCTGTGCTTATTACATGTTTCAGGACACACCGTACACTTCTCCAGAGTGGCTGTTGGCAATTTACATCCCGCCCATCAGCGTAGCAAGGCTCCCATGTCTCCATGGCCTGTCCTGCATTTCTGGTTTTTACACTTTTTTCAGCATGGCCCTTTTGACCGATGGCAAGCGAGACTTCTTTGTAGCGCTGATTTGCCTTTCCGGCTTGCCTGGTTGGCCAAAAAGGGCGTATGCGTTTTTTCCTGAATATATTCAGGAAAACACGCATACGCCCTTTTTGGCCAAGGGCATCATTGTCAACGCTTTGCCGCTTTTCATGTGCTTTCAAGGCGAGTCGAGTCTGCCTCCTGAAACCTGTTTCCTGCAATTCTGCCTTGCTTTCAAATCCTCCTCGTTGCCTTCCCTCAATATATTTGTGGACGAGAGTTATCATTTATAACTCTGCAGGTTTGTGAGTTGCAGTGCCCCTGAGCTCCATTTGTCAAGTCGCTTTTTTGCGAGCTGGCCGCCAAAGCGCAGGATTGCTTCAGGCCCTATTCTGGTTCCGGGGGGCAGGCTGAGCCTGCGGTTCATTCTTCTTCCTGATGGGAAAATAGAGTGACCTGTGCCTGTCCCAACACCTAGAGCTAGTCTCTCATTGGTTCCCCCTCTTCCCGTTCATCCTCAGACCAAATTGCGACCTGTCCGAAACAGGAGGTTAAAGGTGCTGATTCTCCAAGTAGGGAGATTGTTAGTAGAGCGGCTGGAATGGCGAACCCGAGCACAAGGAGAGGAGAAATGAGGTGCGTTGGAGAAACCTTTCCCGATCACACGGTGTACCATCTTCTGGGTTTCCCACGCATGTTTTCGATGTAGGAAGATGCCCTTGAACCTGGAGATTTGGGACCCACGGCATGGGTACCACGCAGCATGACTTTAAAGGGTCTGCGTTTGCTCACCCAAGCTCACCAATTCTCTCAGCCCCAAGAGTGTCCAGCCTTATGTCTCATCCAGCTGTGGGTCTAGATATGGTCAATCCAGGTTGCATCAGAGCCCCTGAACGGATTTTGTAAGAATTTCTCTCTCTTTCACTGTCTTTGTTTTATGGGTTTTTTTTAAAGTAATCTATTTTGATAATGGGGTTTAGCTGCTTTTCACTGCTGTGTTTATGCCGCTTTACACCCTCTTGATTCACTTCCAGAGAGATATCAATACATAGGTTTTAAGACTCTTACTAGTCAGATATATTCTTGGGCGATGAATACGGGCTGTTGAGTCCAGTTCACTGAGCAGGGGGTAGGTCTTGTCTATTACATATTTGGCTTGTGGAACGGTATCTGAGCTAATTTCAAACCCTTGTTTTATGCATCACCCCACCTCACCTTTCCCGTTAAGCAGCCATAGTGTGTTTCCTAAATGTGTGACTCTGTTCTGTTTTGTAATTCAGTTCAAGTGTAGCGATTTTGACATTCCCTCTATAAGTGATATCTTAGGATAAGTGTCCTTTTCTCTGTGACTTATTTCACTGAGAGTCATCGTACCTAAATCCACTCATCCTGCTGCTACTAGCCTTATGACATTGATTTCATGGCTGAGTGATATTCCATTGTGCCTAAGTACCACAACTTCTTTATCCATTTTTCTCTTTCCTGGGATATTGAAGGTGTACCGAAGTGGAGGTTCTTGGAAACAGAGCAGCCCTAAACTTTGGGTTGCCTGTGTCTTGTTGATTTTTAGGTTTCCCGATTTATACGTCCATGAGTGGAAGTGCCCTATGCTCTCTAAGCTGTGCTTATTACATGTTTCAGGACACACCGTACACTTCTCCAGAGTGGCTGTTGGCAATTTACATCCCGCCCATCAGCGTAGCAAGGCTCCCATGTCTCCGTGGCCTGTCCTGCATTTCTGGTTTTTACACTTTTTTCAGCATGGCCCTTTTGACCGATGGCAAGCGAGACTTCTTTGTAGCGCTGATTTGCCTTTCTGGCTTGCCTGGTTGGCCAAAAAGGGCGTATGCGTTTTTTCCTGAATATATACAGGAAAAAACGCATACGCCGTTTTTGGCCAAGGGCATCATTGTCAACGCTTTGCCGCTTTTCATGTGCTTTCAAGGCGAGTCGAGTCTGCCTCCTGAAACCTGTTTCCTGCAATTCTGCCTTGCTTTCAAATCCTCCTCATTGCCTTCCCTCAATATATTTGTGGACGAGAGTTATCATTTATAACTCTGCAGGTTTGTGAGTTGCAGTGCCCCTGAGCTCCATTTGTCAAGTCGCTTTTTTGGGAGCTGGCCGCCAAAGCGCAGGATTGCTTCAGGCCGTATTCTGGTTCCGGGGGGCAGGCTGAGCCTGTGGTTCATTCTTCTTCCTGATGGGAAAATAGAGTGACCTGTGCCTGTCCCAACACCTAGAGCTAGTCTCTCATTGGTTCCCCCTCTTCCCGTTCATCCTCAGGCCAAATTGCGACCTGTACGAAACAGGAGGTTAAAGGTGTTGATTCTCCAAGTAGGGAGATTGTTAGTAGAGTGACTGGAATGGCGAACCCGAGCACAAGGAGAGGAGAAATGAGGTGCGTTGGAGAAACCTTTCCCGATCACACGGTGTACCATCTTCTGGGTTTCCCACGCATGTTTTCGATGTAGGAAGATGCCCTTGAACCTGGAGATTTGGGACCCACGGCATGGGTACCACGCAGCATGACTTTAAAGGGTCTGCGTTTGCTCACCCAAGCTCACCAATTCTCTCAGCCCCAAGAGTGTCCAGCCTTATGTCTCATCCAGCTGTGGGTCTAGATATGGTCAATCCAGGTTGCATCAGAGCCCCTGAACGGATTTTGTAAGAATTTCTCTCTCTTTCACTGTCTTTGTTTTATGGGGTTTTTTTTAAAGTAATCTATTTTGATAATGGGGTTTAGCTGCTTTTCACTGCTGTGTTTATGCCGCTTTACACCCTCTTGATTCACTTCCAGAGAGATATCAATACATAGGTTTTAAGACTCTTACTACTCAGATATATTCTTGGGCGGTGAATAGGGGCTGTTGAGTCCAGTTCACTGAGCAGGGGGTAGGTCTTGTCTATTACATATTTGGCTTGTGGAACGGTATCTGAGCTAATTTCAAACCCTTGTTTTATGCATCACCCCACCTCACCTTTCCCGTTAAGCAGCCATAGTGTGTTTTCTAAATGTGTGACTCTGTTCTGTTTTGTAATTCAGTTCAAGTGTAGCGATTTTGACATTCCCTCTATAAGTGATATCTTAGGATAAGTGTCCTTTTCTCTGTGACTTATTTCACTGAGAGTCATCGTACCTAAATCCACTCATCCTGCTGCTACTAGCCTTATGACATTGATTTCATGGCTGAGTGATATTCCATTGTGCCTAAGTACCACAACTTCTTTATCCATTTTTCTCTTTCCTGGGATATTGAAGGTGTACCGAAGTGGAGGTTCTTGGAAATAGAGCAGCCCTAAACTTTGGGGTGCCTGTGTCTTGTTGAGTTTTAGTTTTCCCGATTTATACGCCCATGAGTGGAAGTGCCCTATGCTCTGTAAGCTGTGCTTATTACATGTTTCAGGACACACCGTACACTTCTCCAGAGTGGCTGTTGGCAATTTACATCCCGCCCATCAGCGTAGCAAGGCTCCCATGTCTCCATGGCCTGTCCTGCATTTCTGGTTTTTACACTTTTTTCAGCATGGCCCTTTTGACCGATGGCATGCGAGACTTCTTTGTAGCACTGACTTGCCTTTCCGGCTTGCCTGGTTGGCCAAAAAGGGCGTATGTGTTTTTTCCTGAATATATTCAGGAAAAAACGCATACGCCCTTTTTGGCCAAGGGCATCATTGTCAACGCTTTGCCGCTTTTCATGTGCTTTCAAGGCGAGTCGAGTCTGCCTCCTGAAACCTGTTTCCTGCAATTCTGCCTTGCTTTCAAATCCTCTTCGTTGCCTTCCCTCAATATATTTGTGGACGAGAGTTATCATTTATAACTCTGCAGGTTTGTGAGTTGCAGTGCCCCTGAGCTCCATTTGTCAAGTCGCTTTTTTGGGAGCTGGCCGCCAAAGCGCAGGATTGCTTCAGGCCGTATTCTGGTTCCGGGGGGCAGGCTGAGCCTGTGGTTCATTCTTCTTCCTGATGGGAAAATAGAGTGACCTGTGCCTGTCCCAACACCTAGAGCTAGTCTCTCATTGGTTCCCCCTCTTCCCGTTCATCCTCAGGCCAAATTGCGACCTGTACGAAACAGGAGGTTAAAGGTGCTGATTCTCCAAGTAGGGAGATTGTTAGTAGAGCGGCTGGAATGGCGAACCTGAGCACAAGGAGAGGAGAAATGAGGTGCGTTGGAGAAACCTTTCCCGATCACACGGTGTACCATCTTCTGGGTTTCCCACGCATGTTTTCGATGTAGGAAGATGCCCTTGAACCTGGAGATTTGGGACCCACGGCATGGGTACCACGCAGCATGACTTTAAAGGGTCTGCGTTTGCTCACCAAAGCTGACCAATCCTCTCAGCCCCAAGAGTGTCCAGCCTTATGTCTCATCGAGCTGTGGGTCTAGATATGGTCAATCCAGGTTGCATCAGAGCCCCTGAACGGATTTTGTAAGAATTTCTCTCTCTTTCACTGTCTTTGTTTTATGGGTTTTTTTTTAAGTAATCTATTTTGATAATGGGGTTTAGCTGCTTTTCACTGCTGTGTTTATGCCGCTTTACACCCTCTTGATTCACTTCCAGAGAGATATCAATACATAGGTTTTAAGACTCTTACTAGTCAGATATATTCTTGGGCGGTGAATAGGGGCTGTTGAGTCCAGTTCACTGAGCAGGGGGTAGGTCTTGTCTATTACATATTTGGCTTGTGGAACGGTATCTGAGCTAATTTCAAACCCTTGTTTTATGCATCACCCCACCTCACCTTTCCCGTTAAGCAGCCATAGTGTGTTTTCTAAATGTGTGACTCTGTTCTGTTTTGTAATTCAGTTCAAGTGTAGCGATTTTGACATTCCCTATATAAGTGATATCTTAGGATAAGTGTCCTTTTCTGTGTGACTTATTTCACTGAGAGTCATCGTACCTAAATCCACTCATCCTGCTGCTACTAGCCTTATGACATTGATTTCATGGCTGAGTGATATTCCATTGTGCCTAAGTACCACAACTTCTTTATCCATTTTTCTCTTTCCTGGGATATTGAAGGTGTACCGAAGTGGAGGTTCTTGGAAACAGAGCAGCCCTAAACTTTGGGGTGCCTGTGTCTTGTTGATTTTTAGGTTTCCCGATTTATACGCCCATGAGTGGAAGTGGCCTATGCTCTCTAAGCTGTGCTTATTACATGTTTCAGGACACACCGTACACTTCTCCAGAGTGGCTGTTGGCAATTTACATCCCGCCCATCAGCGTAGCAAGGCTCCCATGTCTCCATGGCCTGTCCTGCATTTCTGGTTTTTACACTTTTTTCAGCATGGCCCTTTTGACCGATGGCAAGCGAGACTTCTTTGTAGCGCTGATTTGCCTTTCCGGCTTGCCTGGTTGGCCAAAAAGGGCGTATGCGTTTTTTCCTGAATATATTCAGGAAAAAACGCATACGCCCTTTTTGGCCAAGGGCATCATTGTCAACGCTTTGCCGCTTTTCATGTGCTTTCAAGGCGAGTCGAGTCTGCCTCCTGAAAGCTGTTTCCTGCAATTCTGCCTTGCTTTCAAATCCTCCTCGTTGCCTTACCTCAATATATTTGTGGACGAGAGTTCTCATTTATAACTCTGCAGGTTTGTGAGTTGCAGTGCCCCTGAGCTCCATTTGTCAAGTCGCTTTTTTGGGAACTGGCCGCCAAAGCGCAGGATTGCTTCAGGCCGTATTCTGGTTCCGGGGGGCAGGCTGAGCCTGTGGTTCATTCTTCTTCCTGATGGGAAAATAGAGTGACCTGTGCGTGTCCCAACACCTACAGCTAGTCTCTCATTGGTTCCCCCTCTTCCCGTTCATCCTCAGGCCAAATTGCGACCTGTACGAAACAGGAGGTTAAAGGTGCTGATTCTCCAAGTAGGGAGATTGTTAGTAGAGCGGCTGGAATGGCGAACCCGAGCACAAGGAGAGGAGAAATGAGGTGCGTTGGAGAAACCTTTCCCGATCACACGGTGTACCATCTTCTGGGTTTCCCACGCATGTTTTCGATGTAGGAAGATGCCCTTGAACCTGGAGATTTGGGACCCACGGCATGGGTACCACGCAGCATGACTTTAAAGGGTCTGTGTTTGCTCACCCAAGCTGACCAATCCTCTGAGCCCCAAGAGTGTCCAGCCTTATGTCTCATCCAGCTGTGGGTCTAGATATGGCCAATCCACGTTGCATCAGAGCCCCTGAACGGATTTTGTAAGAATTTCTCTCTCTTTCACTGTCTTTGTTTTATGGGTTTTTTTTTAAGTAATCTATTTTGATAATGGGGTTTAGCTGCTTTTCACTGCTGTGTTTATGCCGCTTTACACCCTCTTGATTCACTTCCAGAGAGATATCAATACATAGGTTTTAAGACTCTTACTAGTCAGATATATTCTTGGGCGGTGAATAGGGGCTGTTGAGTCCAGTTCACTGAGCAGGGGGTAGGTCTTGTCTATTACATATTTGGCTTGTGGAACGGTATCTGAGCTAATTTCAAACCCTTGTTTTATGCATCACCCCACCTCACCTTTCCCGTTAAGCAGCCATAGTGTGTTTTGTAAATGTGTGACTCTGTTCTGTTTTGTAATTCAGTTCAAGTGTAGCGATTTTGACATTCCCTCTATAAGTGATATCTTAGGATAAGTGTCCTTTTCTGTGTGACTTATTTCACTGAGAGTCATCGTACCTAAATCCACTCATCCTGCTGCTACTAGCCTTATGACATTGATTTCATGGCTGAGTGATATTCCATTGTGCCTAAGTACCACAACTTCTTTATCCATTTTTCTCTTTCCTGGGATATTGAAGGTGTACCGAAGTGGAGGTTCTTGGAAACAGAGCAGCCCTAAACTTTGGGGTGCCTGTGTCTTGTTGATTTTTAGGTTTCCCGATTTATACGCCCATGAGTGGAAGTGCCCTATGCTCTCTAAGCTGTGCTTATTACATGTTTCAGGACACACCGTACACTTCTCCAGAGTGGCTGTTGGCAATTTACATCCCGCCCATCAGCGTAGCAAGGCTCCCATGTCTCCATGGCCTGTCCTGCATTTCTGGTTTTTACACTTTTTTCAGCATGGCCCTTTTGACCGATGGCAAGCGAGACTTCTTTGTAGCGCTGATTTGCCTTTCCGGCTTGCCTGGTTGGCCAAAAAGGGCGTATGCGTTTTTTCCTGAATATATTCAGGAAAAAACGCATACGCCCTTTTTGGCCAAGGGCATCATTGTCAACGCTTTGCCGCTTTTCATGTGCTTTCAAGGCGAGTCGAGTCTGCCTCCTGAAACCTGTTTCCTGCAATTCTGCCTTGCTTTCAAATCCTCTTCGTTGCCTTCCCTCAATATATTTGTGGACGAGAGTTCTCATTTATAACTCTGCAGGTTTGTGAGTTGCAGTGCCCCTGAGCTCCATTTGTCAAGTCGATTTTTTGGGAGCTGGCCGCCAAAGCGCAGGATTGCTTCAGGCCGTATTCTGGTTCCGGGGGGCAGGCTGAGCCTGTGGTTCATTCTTCTTCCTGATGGGAAAATAGAGTGACCTGTGCCTGTCCCAACACCTAGAGCTAGTCTCTCATTGGTTCCCCCTCTTCCCGTTCATCCTCAGGCCAAATTGCGACCTGTACGAAACAGGAGGTTAAAGGTGCTGATTCTCCAAGTAGGGAGATTGTTAGTTGAGCGGATGGAATGGCGAACCCGAGCACAAGAAGAGGAGAAATCAGGTGCGTTGGAGAAAAATTTCCCGATCACGCGGTGTACCATCTTCTGGGTTTCCCACGCATGTTTTCGATGTAGGAAGATGCCCTTGAACCTGGAGATTTGGGACCCACGGCATGGGTACCACGCGGTATGACTTTAAAAGGTCTGCGTTTGCTCACCCAAGCTGACCAATCCTCTCAGCCCCAAGAGTGTCCAGCCTTATGTCTCATCCAGCTGTGGGTCTAGATATGGTCAATCCAGGTTGCATCAGAGCCCCTGAACGGATTTTGTAAGAATTTCTCTCTCTTTCACTGTCTTTGTTTTATGGGGTTTTTTTTAAAGTAATCTATTTTGATAATGGGGTTTAGCTGCTTTTCACTGCTGTGTTTATGCCGCTTTACACCCTCTTGATTCACTTCCAGAGAGATATCAATACATAGGTTTTAAGACTCTTACTAGTCAGATATATTCTTGGGCGATGAATAGGGGCTGTTGAGTCCAGTTCACTGAGCAGGGGGTAGGTCTTGTCTATTACATATTTGGCTTGTGGAACGGTATCTGAGCTAATTTCAAACCCTTGTTTTATGCATCACCCCACCTCACCTTTCCCGTTAAGCAGCCATAGTGTGTTTTGTAAATGTGTGACTCTGTTCTGTTTTGTAATTCAGTTCAAGTGTAGCGATTTTGACATTCCCTCTATAAGTGATATCTTAGGATAAGTGTCCTTTTCTCTGTGACTTATTTCACTGAGAGTCATCGTACCTAAATCCACTCATCCTGCTGCTACTAGCCTTATGACATTGATTTCATGGCTGAGTGATATTCCATTGTGCCTAAGTACCACAACTTCTTTATCCATTTTTCTCTTTCCTGGGATATTGAAGGTGTACCGAAGTGGAGGTTCTTGGAAACAGAGCAGCCCTAAACTTTGGGGTGCCTGTGTCTTGTTGATTTTTAGGTTTCCCGATTTATACGCCCATGAGTGGAAGTGCCCTATGCTCTCTAAGCTGTGCTTATTACATGTTTCAGGACACACCGTACACTTCTCCAGAGTGGCTGTTGGCAATTTACATCCCGCCCATCAGCGTAGCAAGGCTCCCATGTCTCCATGGCCTGTCCTGCATTTCTGGTTTTTACACTTTTTTCAGCATGGCCCTTTTGACCGATGGGAAGCGAGACTTCTTTGTAGCGCTGATTTGCCTTTCCGGCTTGCCTGGTTGGCCAAAAAGGGCGTATGCGTTTTTTCCTGAATATATTCAGGAAAAAACGCATACGCCCTTTTTGGCCAAGGGCATCATTGTCAACGCTTTGCCGCTTTTCATGTGCTTTCAAGGCGAGTCGAGTCTGCCTCCTGAAACCTGTTTCCTGCAATTCTGCCTTGCTTTCAAATCCTCTTCGTTGCCTTCCCTCAATATATTTGTGGACGAGAGTTCTCATTCATAACTCTGCAGGTTTGTGAGTTGCAGTGCCCCTGAGCTCCATTTGTCAAGTCGCTTTTTTGGGAGCTGGCCGCCAAAGCGCAGGATTGCTTCAGGCCGTATTCTGGTTCCGGGGGGCAGGCTGAGCCTGTGGTTCATTCTTCTTCCTGATGGGAAAATAGAGTGACCTGTGCCTGTCCCAACACCTAGAGCTAGTCTCTCATTGGTTCCCCCTCTTCCCGTTCATCCTCAGGCCAAATTGCGACCTGTACGAAACAGGAGGTTAAAGGTGCTGATTGTCCAAGTAGGGAGATTGTTAGTCGAGCGGCTGGAATGGCGAACCCGAGCACAAGGAGAGGAGAAATGAGGTGCGTTTGAGAAACCTTTCCCGATCACACGGTGTACCATCTTCTGGGTTTCCCACGCATGTTTTCGATGTAGGAAGATGCCCTTGAACCTGGAGATTTGGGACCCACGGCATGGGTACCACGCAGTATGACTTTAAAGGGTCTGCGTTTGCTCACCCAAGCTCACCAATCCTCTCAGCCCCAAGAGTGTCCAGCCTTATGTCTCATCCAGCTGTGGGTCTAGATATGGTCAATCCAGGTTGCATCAGAGCCCCTGAACGGATTTTGTAAGAATTTCTCTCTCTTTCACTGTCTTTGTTTTATGGGTTTTTTTTTAAGTAATCTATTTTGATAATGGGGTTTAGCTGCTTTTCACTGCTGTGTTTATGCCGCTTTACACCCTCTTGATTCACTTCCAGAGAGATATCAATACATAGGTTTTAAGACTCTTACTAGTCAGATATATTCTTGGGCGGTGAATAGGGGCTGTTGAGTCCAGTTCACTGAGCAGGGGGTAGGTCTTGTCTATTACATATTTGGCTTGTGGAACGGTATCTGAGCTAATTTCAAACCCTTGTTTTATGCATCACCCCACCTCACCTTTCCCGTTAAGCAGCCATAGTGTGTTTTCTAAATGTGTGACTGTGTTCTGTTTTGTAATTCAGTTCAAGTGTAGCGATTTTGACATTCCCTATATAAGTGATATCTTAGGATAAGTGTCCTTTTCTGTGTGACTTATTTCACTGAGAGTCATCGTACCTAAATCCACTCATCCTGCTGCTACTAGCCTTATGACATTGATTTCATGGCTGAGTGATATTCCATTGTGCCTAAGTACCACAACTTCTTTATCCATTTTTCTCTTTCCTGGGATATTGAAGGTGTACCGAAGTGGAGGTTCTTGGAAACAGAGCAGCCCTAAACTTTGGGGTGCCTGTGTCTTGTTGATTTTTAGGTTTCCCGATTTATACGCCCATGAGTGGAAGTGGCCTATGCTCTCTAAGCTGTGCTTATTACATGTTTCAGGACACACCGTACACTTCTCCAGAGTGGCTGTTGGCAATTTACATCCCGCCCATCAGCGTAGCAAGGCTCCCATGTCTCCATGGCCTGTCCTGCATTTCTGGTTTTTACACTTTTTTCAGCATGGCCCTTTTGACCGATGGCAAGCGAGACTTCTTTGTAGCGCTGATTTGCCTTTCCGGCTTGCCTGGTTGGCCAAAAAGGGCGTATGCGTTTTTTCCTGAATATATTCAGGAAAAAACGCATACGCCCTTTTTGGCCAAGGGCATCATTGTCAACGCTTTGCCGCTTTTCATGTGCTTTCAAGGCGAGTCGAGTCTGCCTCCTGAAAGCTGTTTCCTGCAATTCTGCCTTGCTTTCAAATCCTCCTCGTTGCCTTACCTCAATATATTTGTGGACGAGAGTTATCATTTATAACTCTGCAGGTTTGTGAGTTGCAGTGCCCCTGAGCTCCATTTGTCAAGTCGCTTTTTTGGGAACTGGCCGCCAAAGCGCAGGATTGCTTCAGGCCGTATTCTGGTTCCGGGGGGCAGGCTGAGCCTGTGGTTCATTCTTCTTCCTGATGGGAAAATAGAGTGACCTGTGCGTGTCCCAACACCTACAGCTAGTCTCTCATTGGTTCCCCCTCTTCCCGTTCATCCTCAGGCCAAATTGCGACCTGTACGAAACAGGAGGTTAAAGGTGCTGATTCTCCAAGTAGGGAGATTGTTAGTAGAGCGGCTGGAATGGCGAACCCGAGCACAAGGAGAGGAGAAATGAGGTGCGTTGGAGAAACCTTTCCCGATCACACGGTGTACCATCTTCTGGGTTTCCCACGCATGTTTTCGATGTAGGAAGATGCCCTTGAACCTGGAGATTTGGGACCCACGGCATGGGTACCACGCAGCATGACTTTAAAGGGTCTGTGTTTGCTCACCCAAGCTGACCAATCCTCTGAGCCCCAAGAGTGTCCAGCCTTATGTCTCATCCAGCTGTGGGTCTAGATATGGCCAATCCACGTTGCATCAGAGCCCCTGAACGGATTTTGTAAGAATTTCTCTCTCTTTCACTGTCTTTGTTTTATGGGTTTTTTTTTAAGTAATCTATTTTGATAATGGGGTTTAGCTGCTTTTCACTGCTGTGTTTATGCCGCTTTACACCCTCTTGATTCACTTCCAGAGAGATATCAATACATAGGTTTTAAGACTCTTACTAGTCAGATATATTCTTGGGCGGTGAATAGGGGCTGTTGAGTCCAGTTCACTGAGCAGGGGGTAGGTCTTGTCTATTACATATTTGGCTTGTGGAACGGTATCTGAGCTAATTTCAAACCCTTGTTTTATGCATCACCCCACCTCACCTTTCCCGTTAAGCAGCCATAGTGTGTTTTCTAAATGTGTGACTGTGTTCTGTTTTGTAATTCAGTTCAAGTGTAGCGATTTTGACATTCCCTCTATAAGTGATATCTTAGGATAAGTGTCCTTTTCTGTGTGACTTATTTCACTGAGAGTCATCGTACCTAAATCCACTCATCCTGCTGCTACTAGCCTTATGACATTGATTTCATGGCTGAGTGATATTCCATTGTGCCTAAGTACCACAACTTCTTTATCCATTTTTCTCTTTCCTGGGATATTGAAGGTGTACCGAAGTGGAGGTTCTTGGAAACAGAGCAGCCCTAAACTTTGGGGTGCCTGTGTCTTGTTGATTTTTAGGTTTCCCGATTTATACGCCCATGAGTGGAAGTGCCCTATGCTCTCTAAGCTGTGCTTATTACATGTTTCAGGACACACCGTACACTTCTCCAGAGTGGCTGTTGGCAATTTACATCCCGCCCATCAGCGTAGCAAGGCTCCCATGTCTCCATGGCCTGTCCTGCATTTCTGGTTTTTACACTTTTTTCAGCATGGCCCTTTTGACCGATGGCAAGCGAGACTTCTTTGTAGCGCTGATTTGCCTTTCCGGCTTGCCTGGTTGGCCAAAAAGGGCGTATGCGTTTTTTCCTGAATATATTCAGGAAAAAACGCATACGCCCTTTTTGGCCAAGGGCATCATTGTCAACGCTTTGCCGCTTTTCATGTGCTTTCAAGGCGAGTCGAGTCTGCCTCCTGAAACCTGTTTCCTGCAATTCTGCCTTGCTTTCAAATCCTCTTCGTTGCCTTCCCTCAATATATTTGTGGACGAGAGTTCTCATTTATAACTCTGCAGGTTTGTGAGTTGCAGTGCCCCTGAGCTCCATTTGTCAAGTCGATTTTTTGGGAGCTGGCCGCCAAAGCGCAGGATTGCTTCAGGCCGTATTCTGGTTCCGGGGGGCAGGCTGAGCCTGTGGTTCATTCTTCTTCCTGATGGGAAAATAGAGTGACCTGTGCCTGTCCCAACACCTAGAGCTAGTCTCTCATTGGTTCCCCCTCTTCCCGTTCATCCTCAGGCCAAATTGCGACCTGTACGAAACAGGAGGTTAAAGGTGCTGATTCTCCAAGTAGGGAGATTGTTAGTTGAGCGGATGGAATGGCGAACCCGAGCACAAGAAGAGGAGAAATCAGGTGCGTTGGAGAAAAATTTCCCGATCACACGGTGTACCATCTTCTGGGTTTCCCACGCATGTTTTCGATGTAGGAAGATGCCCTTGAACCTGGACATTTGGGACCCACGGCATGGGTACCACGCGGTATGACTTTAAAAGGTCTGCGTTTGCTCACCCAAGCTGACCAATCCTCTCAGCCCCAAGAGTGTCCAGCCTTATGTCTCATCCAGCTGTGGGTCTAGATATGGTCAATCCAGGTTGCATCAGAGCCCCTGAACGGATTTTGTAAGAATTTCTCTCTCTTTCACTGTCTTTGTTTTATGGGGTTTTTTTTAAAGTAATCTATTTTGATAATGGGGTTTAGCTGCTTTTCACTGCTGTGTTTATGCCGCTTTACACCCTCTTGATTCACTTCCAGAGAGATATCAATACATAGGTTTTAAGACTCTTACTAGTCAGATATATTCTTGGGCGATGAATAGGGGCTGTTGAGTCCAGTTCACTGAGCAGGGGGTAGGTCTTGTCTATTACATATTTGGCTTGTGGAACGGTATCTGAGCTAATTTCAAACCCTTGTTTTATGCATCACCCCACCTCACCTTTCCCGTTAAGCAGCCATAGTGTGTTTTGTAAATGTGTGACTCTGTTCTGTTTTGTAATTCAGTTCAAGTGTAGCGATTTTGACATTCCCTCTATAAGTGATATCTTAGGATAAGTGTCCTTTTCTCTGTGACTTATTTCACTGAGAGTCATCGTACCTAAATCCACTCATCCTGCTGCTACTAGCCTTATGACATTGATTTCATGGCTGAGTGATATTCCATTGTGCCTAAGTACCACAACTTCTTTATCCATTTTTCTCTTTCCTGGGATATTGAAGGTGTACCGAAGTGGAGGTTCTTGGAAACAGAGCAGCCCTAAACTTTGGGGTGCCTGTGTCTTGTTGATTTTTAGGTTTCCCGATTTATACGCCCATGAGTGGAAGTGCCCTATGCTCTCTAAGCTGTGCTTATTACATGTTTCAGGACACACCGTACACTTCTCCAGAGTGGCTGTTGGCAATTTACATCCCGCCCATCAGCGTAGCAAGGCTCCCATGTCTCCATGGCCTGTCCTGCATTTCTGGTTTTTACACTTTTTTCAGCATGGCCCTTTTGACCGATGGCAAGCGAGACTTCTTTGTAGCGCTGATTTGCCTTTCCGGCTTGCCTGGTTGGCCAAAAAGGGCGTATGCGTTTTTTCCTGAATATATTCAGGAAAAAACGCATACGCCCTTTTTGGCCAAGGGCATCATTGTCAACGCTTTGCCGCTTTTCATGTGCTTTCAAGGCGAGTCGAGTCTGCCTCCTGAAACCTGTTTCCTGCAATTCTGCCTTGCTTTCAAATCCTCTTCGTTGCCTTCCCTCAATATATTTGTGGACGAGAGTTCTCATTTATAACTCTGCAGGTTTGTGAGTTGCAGTGCCCCTGAGCTCCATTTGTCAAGTCGCTTTTTTGGGAGCTGGCCGCCAAAGCGCAGGATTGCTTCAGGCCGTATTCTGGTTCCGGGGGGCAGGCTGAGCCTGTGGTTCATTCTTCTTCCTGATGGGAAAATAGAGTGACCTGTGCCTGTCCCAACACCTAGAGCTAGTCTCTCATTGGTTCCCCCTCTTCCCGTTCATCCTCAGGCCAAATTGCGACCTGTACGAAACAGGAGGTTAAAGGTGCTGATTGTCCAAGTAGGGAGATTGTTAGTCGAGCGGCTGGAATGGCGAACCCGAGCACAAGGAGAGGAGAAATGAGGTGCGTTTGAGAAACCTTTCCCGATCACACGGTGTACCATCTTCTGGGTTTCCCACGCATGTTTTCGATGTAGGAAGATGCCCTTGAACCTGGAGATTTGGGACCCACAGCATGGGTACCACGCAGTATGACTTTAAAGGGTCTGCGTTTGCTCACCCAAGCTCACCAATCCTCTCAGCCCCAAGAGTGTCCAGCCTTATGTCTCATCCAGCTGTGGGTCTAGATATGGTCAATCCAGGTTGCATCAGAGCCCCTGAACGGATTTTGTAAGAATTTCTCTCTCTTTCACTGTCTTTGTTTTATGGGGTTTTTTTTAAAGTAATCTATTTTGATAATGGGGTTTAGCTGCTTTTCACTGCTGTGTTTATGCCGCTTTACACCCTCTTGATTCACTTCCAGAGAGATATCAATACATAGGTTTTAAGACTCTTACTAGTCAGATATATTCTTGGGCGGTGAATAGGGGCTGTTGAGTCCAGTTCACTGAGCAGGGGGTAGGTCTTGTCTATTACATATTTGGCTTGTGGAACGGTATCTGAGTTAATTTCAAACCCTTGTTTTATGCATCACCCCACCTCACCTTTCCCGTTAAGCAGCCATAGTGTGTTTTCTAAATGTGTGACTCTGTTCTGTTTTGTAATTCAGTTCAAGTGTAGCGATTTTGACATTCCCTCTATAAGTGATATCTTAGGATAAGTGTCCTTTTCTGTGTGACTTATTTCACTGAGAATCATCGTACCTAAATCCACTCATCCTGCTGCTACTAGCCTTATGACATTGATTTCATGGCTGAGTGATATTCCATTGTGCCTAAGTACCACAACTTCTTTATCCATTTTTCTCTTTCCTGGGATACTGAAGGTGTACCGAAGTGGAGGTTCTTGGAAACAGAGCAGCCCTAAACTTTGGGGTGCCTGTGTCTTGTTGATTTTTAGGTTTCCCGATTTATACGCCCATGAGTGGAAGTGCCCTATGCTCTCTAAGCTGTGCTTATTACATGTTTCAGGACACACCGTACACTTCTCCAGAGTGGCTGTTGGCAATTTACATCCCGCCCATCAGCGTAGCAAGGCTCCCATGTCTCCATGGCCTGTCCTGCATTTCTGGTTTTTACACTTTTTTCAGCATGGCCCTTTTGACCGATGGCAAGCGAGACTTCTTTGTAGCGCTGATTTGCCTTTCCGGCTTGCCTGGTTGGCCAAAAAGGGCGTATGCGTTTTTTCCTGAATATATTCAGGAAAAAACGCATACGCCCTTTTTGGCCAAGGGCATCATTGTCAACGCTTTGCCGCTTTTCATGTGCTTTCAAGGCGAGTCGAGTCTGCCTCCTGAAACCTGTTTCCTGCAATTCTGCCTTGCTTTCAAATCCTCCTCGTTGCCTTCCCTCAATATATTTGTGGACGAGAGTTCTCATTTATAACTCTGCAGGTTTGTGAGTTGCAGTGCCCCTGAGCTCCATTTGTCAAGTCGCTTTTTTGGGAGCTGGCCGCCAAAGCGCAGGATTGCTTCAGGCCTTCTTGTTCCGGGGGGCAGGCTGAGCCTGTGGTTCATTCTTCTTCCTGATGGGAAAATAGAGTGACCTGTGCCTGTCCCAACACCTAGAGCTAGTCTCTCATTGGTTCCCCCTCTTCCCGTTCATCCTCAGGCCAAATTGCGACCTGTACGAAACAGGAGGTTAAAGGTGCTGATTCTCCAAGTAGGGAGATTGTTAGTAGAGCGGCTGGAATGGCGAACCCGAGCACAAGGAGAGGAGAAATGAGGTGCGTTGGAGAAACCTTTCCCGATCACACGGTGTACCATCTTCTGGGTTTCCCACGCATGTTTTCGATGTAGGAAGATGCCCTTGAACCTGGAGATTTGGGACCCACGGCATGGGTACCACGCAGCATGACTTTAAAGGGTCTGCGTTTGCTCACCCAAGCTCACCAATCCTCTGAGCCCCAAGAGTGTCCAGCCTTATGTCTCATCCAGCTGTGGGTCTAGATATGGTCAATCCAGGTTGCATCAGAGCCCCTGAACGGATTTTGTAAGAATTTCTCTCTCTTTCACTGTCTTTGTTTTATGGGGTTTTTTTTAAAGTAATCTATTTTGATAATGGGGTTTAGCTGCTTTTCACTGCTGTGTTTATGCCGCTTTACACCCTCTTGATTCACTTCCAGAGAGATATCAATACATAGGTTTTAAGACTCTTACTAGTCAGATATATTCTTGGGCGGTGAATAGGGGCTGTTGAGTCCAGTTCACTGAGCAGGGAATAGGTCTTGTCTATTACATATTTGGCTTGTGGAACGGTATCTGAGCTAATTTCAAACCCTAGTTTTATGCATCACCCCACCTCACCTTTCCCGTTAAGCAGCCATAGTGTGTTTTCTAAATATGTGACTCTGTTCTGTTTTGTAATTCAGTTCAAGTGTAGCGATTTTGACATTCCCTCTATAAGTGATATCTTAGGATAAGTGTCTTTTTCTGTGTGACTTATTTCACTGAGAGTCATCGTACCTAAATCCACTCATCCTGCTGCTACTAGCCTTATGACATTGATTTCATGGCTGAGTGATATTCCATTGTGCCTAAGTACCACAACTTCTTTATCCATTTTTCTCTTTCCTGGGATATTGAAGGTGTACCGAAGTGGAGGTTCTTGGAAACAGAGCAGCCCTAAACTTTGGGGTGCCTGTGTCTTGTTGATTTTTAGGTTTCCCGATTTATACGCCCATGAGTGGAAGTGCCCTATGCTCTCTAAGCTGTGCTTATTACATGTTCCAGGACACACCGTACACTTCTCCAGAGTGGCTGTTGGCAATTTACATCCCGCCCATCAGCGTAGCAAGGCTCCCATGTCTCCATGGCCTGTCCTGCATTTCTGGTTTTTACACGTTTTTTCAGCATGGCCCTTTTGACCGATGGCAAGCGAGACTTCTTTGTAGCGCTGATTTGCCTTTCCGGCTTGCCTGGTTGGCCAAAAAGGGCGTATGCGTTTTTTCCTGAATATATTCAGGAAAAAACGCATACGCCCTTTTTGGCCAAGGGCATCATTGTCAACGCTTTGCCGCTTTTCATGTGCTTTTAAGGCGAGTCGAGTCTGCCTCCTGAAACCTGTTTCCTGCAATTCTGCCTTGCTTTCAAATCCTCTTCGTTGCCTTCCCTCAATATATTTGTGGACGAGAGTTCTCATTTATAACTCTGCAGGTTTGTGAGTTGCAGTGCCCCTGAGCTCCATTTGTCAAGTCGCTTTTTTGGGAGCTGGCCGCCAAAGCGCAGGATTGCTTCAGGCCGTATTCTGGTTCCGGGGGGGGGGGGGGGGGGGGGGGGGGGGGGGGGGGGGGGGGGGGGGGGGGGGGGGGGGGGGGGGGGGGGGGGGGGGGGGGGGGGGGGGGGGGGGGGGGGGGGGGGGGGGGGGGGTGGGGGGGGGGGGGGGGGGGGGGGGGGGGGGGGGGGGGGGGGGGGGGGGGGGGGGGGGGGGGGGGGGGGGGGGGGGGGGGGGGGGGGGGGGGGGGGGGGGGGGGGGGGGGGGGGGGGGGGGGGGGGGGGGTGGGGGGGGGGGGGGGGGGGGGGGGGGGGGGGGGGGGGGGGGGGGGGGGGGGGGGGGGGGGGGGGGGGGGGGGGGGGGGGGGGGGGGGGGGGGGGGGGGGGGGGGGGGGGGGGGGGGGGGGGGGGGGGGGGGGGGGTGGGGGGGGGGGGGGGTGGGGGGGGGGGGGGGGGGGGGGGGGGGGGGGGGGGGGGGGGGGGGGGGGGGGGGGGGGGGGGGGGGGGGGGGGGGGGGGGGGGGGGGGGGGGGGGGGGGGGGGGGGGGGGGGGGGGGGGGGGGGGGGGGGGGGGGGGGGGGGGGGGGGGGGGGGGGGGGGCAGGCTGAGCCTGTGGTTCATTCTTCTTCCTGATGGGAAAATAGAGTGACCTGTGCCTGTCCCAACACCTAGAGCTAGTCTCTCATTGGTTCCCCCCTCTTCCCGTTCATCCTCAGGCCAAATTGCGACCTGTACGAAACAGGAGGTTAAAGGTGCTGATTGTCCAAGTAGGGAGATTGTTAGTAGAGCGGCTGGAATGGTGAACCCGAGCACAAGGAGAGGAGAAATGAGGTGCGTTGGAGAAAATTTCCCGATCACACGGTGTACCATCTTCTGGGTTTCCCACGCATGTTTTCGATGTAGGAAGATGCCCTTGAACCTGGAGATTTGGGACCCACGGCATGGGTACCACGCAGCATGACTTTAAAGGGTCTGCGTTTGCTCACCCAAGCTGACCAATACTCTCAGCCCCAAGAGTGTCCAGCCTTATGTCTCATCCAGCTGTGGGTCTAGATATGGTCAATCCAGGTTGCATCAGAGCCCCTGAACGGATTTTGTAAGAATTTCTCTCTCTTTCACTGTCTTTGTTTTATGGGGTTTTTTTTAAAGTAATCTATTTTGATAATGGGGTTTAGCTGCTTTTCACTGCTGTGTTTATGCCGCTTTACACCCTCTTGATTCACTTCCAGAGAGATATCAATACATA